>NC_138777.1:69439743-69842243 GCF_965119305.1 Pelophylax lessonae
CTCAATTTATGAAAAAATTCGATTTTTTTTATTGGACATGTTTTTATAGCAGAAAGTAAACAATATTGTTTTTTGTTTTTCAAAACGTAAGATTTTTATGTGCACAGGGCAAAAAATAAAAACCGCAGTGGTGGTCAAATACCACCAAAAGAAATCTCTATTTGTGGGGAAAAAAAGATATCAATTTTATAAGTGTACAACGTTGCATGATTGTGCAATTGTCAGTTAAAGTAACGCAGTGCTGTATCGCAAAAAATAGCCTGGTCATGAAGGGGGGGGGGGTAAATCTTCCAGAGGTCAAGTGGTTAAAGATAACAATTCCTTAATGGATTTATTTGTGAAAGGTCACTTAAATAAAATATAGCTGACCTTTTGGAACAATGCAGGGTCACTTCCCAAAGTGAAATATAATGACAGATCATCTCTGTCACCACTAAGATCAACTCATCAACACACACAACTTATGTCCCAATATTCATATCATCAGTTATATCTGCACTCCAGTACACACAGTCCATTCCTTGGTATCTATGTCCCCAGTGAGATGAAGTTTCCATCTTTGTGTTATGGTACATTGCAATTAGAATGTGCTTGGTCTTTGGGTGCCATTTAAAATGAATTGTACAGATGTAAAGCCCACCTGTTTGGTGGTATCCTATCATTGCTGGATGGGCTGAAGCTTTTGATCTCTTGAAATTCCTGAAGATCCATTCCTTTTTGCAGGATTCTGGATCTTTAGGCCCCTTTCACACGGGCTTTCCGACCCGGTCCGCCTGTCAGTTTTTCAGGTGGACCTGATCGGATGCTCCATGCACACCTATGGAGCGGCGGATGTCAGTGGAGACATCTCCGCTGACACCCGCCGCTATGCGATCCGATCATGTCCATTAAATCCAGATGGATGTAAACCCTATTTTCCATCCGTCTGGAGGATCGGATCGGATAAAAACAGACAGGCGGTCCGTTATCATCCGATCTCCCATAGAGGGGAGCAGGGATCTGACAGCTCCATCTATGCAAAGTAAGTGGAGACAGACCTGTCATCCGCCTGCTCAGCGGGGATCGGCGGATCGATCCCCGCTGAGCAAAACTGAGTCCGCCGGGCAGAAAGCCTGTGTGTAAGGATCCTTAACCAGTGCCATCTTAAGAGCATTAAAGGCTCCCGAGCAATGCAGTGCACTGGGGCCCTGCCTACACAATCACCCACGAGAATAAAAATGCAAATTATCGAAAAGGTAATATTTATTGGTACAGCAGTGCCAGGCTAATGTGACAGCTTCCAAGCGGCTGGGTCCAGTGAACACACACATGGACGGGAGTCAGACTCGATTGTCCTGTGTGTGCCTGTTCCCGTGGAGGCGGACAGGCATTCCTGCAGTTCTGGGCACCCCCTCCATGGCCCAAGTGGCCTTACAGCAGCGCAGGGCCGACAGGTGCATGCCAACTGTTACGTTCGGCGGCGGGATGCACACAGGAATCGGGACTAATGCTTGGCTGGGGCTGGGTCACTAGGCAGGTGGGGCCCCCGGGCAAGTGGGGCCCCCAGGCAACTGCCCAGCGTGCCCATTCGGTAAGATGGTCCTGCCCTTAATCTCTTGCCACAACTGTAACCTTTTGTAGCTTTTTTTTTTTCTTTTTTGCAAGCACTGTTGTCACCTGTCCTGTTCCATATATTCCACACCCACCATTTTCTCCAGGGATGAATCTTTCTGGAGGATCCTTGGGAGTTTTTAAGGATGGCAAGTGACTGACCCCACTGGCATCCATCAAACCTTTGAGTTCATTTACTCATTAAGCAGATTAAAATCAGCAGCATATCCTAGCTTAGTTCCCTCGGGGCACATGACAAAATCTTATTTTGTAAATTCTTCATGTTCTGGGGAAAAAAAAAATGATTTCTGATTGAGTCAAAAATTATGAATCCAATAAATTCCTAACTGTACTCTATAAACTCCCACACATGGCACGGAATAAAAATTATTCTTTAACCAGTTTCCCATGAACAATGGTGCAGAGTATGCTGTGATTTTCCACCTAAATAACTCTTCTATTTTCTTGCCAGATTCTGCTAGGATGATTAAATTATCATACAATCAGTCATTGTCTCTGGTAATAAAAACATACTGCAATGCTGTCTACTGTTACAAAGCACCTGTCTTACTGTGTCAAACACAGGTAGAACAATGGCCATTGAGAGATGTGTCATTTTTCATTTCTTCATCTCCATTGAGAGCCGGTCACAATCTCCAGTTCGCACTATTGTGAAACAATGTTAATTTTGGCAGCAAATTTAGATTTAGTTTTAGTCATAGTCTTTTGACTAAAATGCCATTTTAGTTTTAGTCGTATTTTAGTCATCTGCATTTTTTTAGTTTTAGTCGACTAAAGTCTCCAGTATATTTTAGTCAACTAAATCTCATACATTTTAGTCAACTACAAATTGAATGGGTATAGGTAAATTGTAATGCATTTTTTAATTATTTCTCTAGAATTTCCAAACTAATTATATACTTCTGGAGTAAAAACCTAATAACTTGTTATTATTTATGGTATTAAGGTTTGAACATGCACTACACACACAGATTTAGCCATTGTGATTTATACCGTCTTCATAAATAAGACAGAGTCTCATAAACAAAAATTGCTTTTCGACAAACAGAAGTACAACTTTATAATACAAAGAACTCTAAACTCCATTGGCTGTAATGTCATTGCACATATTACCGGAATATATTACCAATAATAAATATTAAGAAAAAATATAAGTAAAGCCTTTTTCTTAATTCTTTTCTCTTTCAGCAACTTAGTAGATGCCCCTTACTTATGCAGTAGTGCAATACATGTTTAAACTTTATTGTGCTACTATTACAGGCTCTGGATGGAATTGTGTTGCCGATTTAGAAATGGCCAGCAGAGTGGTGTTAATTTTGATTTAAATTTTCGATTTAGTTTTAGTCATAGTCTTTTCACTAAAATGTAATTTTAGTTTTAGTCGTATTTTAGTTTTATGACTAAAATGCCATTTTAGTTTTAGTTGTATTTTAGTCATCTGAATTGTTTTCGTTTTAGTCATATTTTAGTCAACCAAAATAGTGTTAATTTAGTCAACGAAAAAATTTTAGTCGACAAAATTAACACTGGTGTGAAGTACCCAGCATAAAGGCTGGTAACTAATGGCTAGATGGCCCTTAAAGGCGGGTAATATTTTTCTTTTTGCCACAGTTTAGTATACGTTACTGAAAAATGTTGCAGTGATGTTATAGCTGAAATTCACATATGGGGCTGTTTTACCTGGTAAAGACATTGTATATCTGTAAATCCTGTTCTAAGATTTAAACAGCTCTGCTATACAGCATGGCTTTGTATGACCTGGCAGGAGACCTGATTTTATTAAGTAACAGCTTTAGGTTTTGCTCTTCTTCCAGCTTATGACTGCACAGTGAAGGCGAGGCAGCATACTTAAGCTCACCTGTCTGTTACTCTGCTTTCTCATTCATTCAATATGCTTTCTCCTCTCCCAGTCTAAGCTGTACAAGAATTACCAGAGGTTAATACCTCAATAAATCCAGGTATTTACACTGCTTGCATTTACAAAACTACATTTAACCACTAAAGCCCCGGAAGATTTTACCCCCTTCCAGACCAGGGGGTTTTTTGAGATTTTTTTACTGCGTGACTTTAACGGACAATTGAGCGACGCTGTACCTAAACAAATTTAACGTCCTTTTTTTCCCACAAACAGAGCTTAAATTTTGCAAAAATAACAATATTTTTCACATTTTTTTTTATATGAAATTCCCCCCAAAAAAATGTAAAAATCAAAATTTTTTAACATTTTTGGCCAATTTGTTTTCTGCTACATATGTTTGGTAAAACAAATTGCAAAAAGCATATTTTGATTGGTTTGCGCAAAAGTTATTGCGTTTACTAACTAAGGGAAAGATTTCTGTCATTTTTGGTGTGTTTTTTTTAACGTGTAATGGCGGCGATCTGCTATTTCTTTTTGCGGTACTGCGACATTGCGGCGGACAGATCGGACCCTTGACTGACATTTTTGACACTTTTGGGGTTACCAGTGACATTACTGCAGTAATCAGTGCTATACATATGCACTGTTACTGCAAAATGACACTGGCAGGGAAGGGGTTAACTTTATTGGGGAGGGAGGGGTTAAGTGTGTCCCTAGGGGCGTGCTTTCTACTGTGATTGGCTGTGGCTACTAGTGTAGGAACAGTGATCAACGGTCCTACATAGTAGAAGCGTCTGATCACTGATTCTACACAGGGGAGAATGACAGGCAGCTTGTTTACATCAGCCGCCTGACTTTCTCCCTCTGTACCGACGATCGGCGAGTGACCGGCGGACATCGGGTCCACCGGTCAAACGCACTAACTTCCCTGTGAACAAACCGCAGCGGGCGCGCGCCTCCGTGGGCGTGCGCTCGCCCGCTATTGGCTCACAAGGAAGTGCCAGGCAAGTGACGTACCGGTACGTCACTCTGCCTGGCTGGGGCTGCGGCGGTCGGCAACCGGTTAATGATGTATTAATGATTAGAGAGCTGCTTTAATATGTGTCTTTTAAATCTGCTTGGAGTTCAGTTTTACGTGATGCTTAAAGCGGAGTTCCACCCAAAAGTGGAACTTCCACTTTAAGTATGCTGAATGGAAGTGGGTGTTGGTGCTGCTCTCAAATCTAATTAGATATATGCAAGTGTTACCTTAAATAATTAGTTAAATAATGTGAATCTGTGCATGTGATAAAATTCAATGAAAGTTCAATAAAAAATTGTGCAAGATAATGCATGTGCAAACAGTGCTTGAAATACAATACACATACAATGTAATCATAAATATAGCCGGTGCATATCCAATATTAAAAAGTGCAGGTGCAATAATTAAAGTAAAATATATAAAAATATCCACGCTAGACAAGAATAAAAACCCCTACAGGAACCATGAAAGGTCAAAGAAAGGGGGTTCAAGCAGTCAGCTAAAATGTATAGACAATAACATAAAGAAAATATAAAAGTCCATAAGCAGCGTTGATAGGAGGAAGTTTCCACCCCCTTCAGTGCATCTGATAGCACACACCACCACAATGTGATCTCACAATCTCCTTACCAGAAGGAAGATGAAAAGAAGCAAGTAGCATGTGTAGGCAGGGAATCATCCAAATAGCAAATCAGTCTCAAATTCAGCTGAAACAACCATCAGGGATAATGTACTCGGAAGTTAGCCTCCATCTTGCAACTCAAATGTGGACCTGAGAGGAGCAAAGGAGATCCCATAGTGCAGTATGTTCCATCATCGTCAAAAATGTATTGCAAGCGTACTTACAGGAAGCAGGTAAAATACAAGCAGTAAATCATTCAAAGGTCCTGAGTCATTCAGCATATGCGTGTCAGCGTGCCCAACTGACGCGTTTCGGCCAATCAGCCGTCGTCTGAGGACTTATGATGATGATGGAACATACTGCACTGTGAGATCTCCTTTGTTCCTCTCGGTTCACATTTGAGTTGCAAGCTGGAGGCTAACTTCAGAGTACATTATCCCTGATGATCGTTTCAAGCTGAATTTGAGACTGATTTGCTATTTGGATGATTCCCTGCCTACACATGCTACTTGCTTCTTTTCATCTTCCTTCTGGTAAGGAGATTGGGAGATCACATTGTGGTGGTGTGTGCTATCAGATGCACTGAAGGGGGTGGAAACTTCCTCCTATCAAGCGCTGCTTATGAACTTTTATATTTTGCAATAATTAAAGTGTCTATGTGCCAAATTATTTATGTGCAAAATAGATTAAGATCCAACCACTGTATGGTAAAAAAAATAAAAATAAAAAATAATAAATTATATATATATATATATATATATATATATATATATATATATATATATATATATATATTCACACAACAAACCACTTGGTAGGGAATATCCCCCTATATCAGAATAAACATAAAAATACAGTCCGAAAAAAAACGTTCTTAAGAAGCAATTAATAAAAAAGTAATTTGTAAAAAAGTATTAGTGTCCTAATTAATTCCACTTTTCCGGAGCATTGTTGTTCATAGTGGTACTTCAGTGAAAAAAAACAAACTTGTCCAATAAAAACCCTGTGGTGCGGTGAGTCCCAGTGCTTTCACTCGTGTCCCCTACTGGGATTGCACTCACCAGATATCGGTCCCCTTTGCAGGGGTATCCCACTTTATTTATCTGCCTTTAAGGGCGACTCCTCTCCCCTCGCCTCCAATCAGTAGCCGTATCTCCCCAGGAGACGTCATCATGGCTTGGAGCCCAACCCCAACAGCCAGAGCCCACGAACCTGGTAGAAATACCGGGTGAAGATGGAAGCCCTGTCAGCGGTGACAGCGCACCAATGGAGGGATTCGTTTGAGGGTAAATCTGTCATAATGTGCTAGTAGGTGATCCTGCAGGGGTCCAATTTTTTATTTATTTTTACTACTGCTAGAGCAATAGACCTAACAGTAATATATGTAGTGCTATATAATATACACACATAAATACAGTTCTGTAATCATTCATGCACAATTAAATGTGTTTTTAAATACAAACCATGGAAGTATCTAAATTTGACCTGGTGTCAGCCTCTTGCAATCTCCGTACAGTAGAGCTAGAGTGTCAAAGGAAGAAGCAGAACAAGAAGCAAATCAGTTCATGTGCTGAGCAGAAGCATGCTGACAGGAAGAGAAAGCAGAGTGACAGAGACATGACTTTGCTGCTTCTCCATTCACTGTCTAGTAACAGGCTTGGGTGGGCTCAGGTCAGGATGGCCTGGGCTCAGAGACATTAGGTGAGTGGTGCAGGCCATCAAATTTAGGACATCTTTAAAAAAAGAAAAAAGTACCGGGGGGGGGGGGGGGAATCTTTGGATTGAAGGTGAATATTGCAGCAAAAGCGGTTTTGTCATTTATTGTTTAATGAGCTATTCATTTGCATCCCTCTATTTTTGGCTTTTGCTTTAAATGGTAATATCAATTAAAAACAATAAAAACTATCAAAATCAATGTTAGTTATGAAATTCCTTAACATGCCATGTCTGACCTTTTGAGTATAGGCTTGTCAGTGTCTGCAGGCATTGAGCCACTCAGTGAAGAATAGCCAATCTCCTGGGTACACTTTAAGTGACAACATTAGATGAATCACTAAATGGCAGATGGCAAGTAGTCTTCATCCTATGAGTCATTTGTCTTTGCAAACAAACAGCCATTTGTGCAGTTTCCTTCGAAACGTCCAGTATTTATTAAAAAAATAAGAGAATTGATTTAAAGGATGCGCAGACACTATTCTACACCCCTTTCAATTACTGAGCATTTATTAAAGCAGACATTGGGACTGCTGGATTACTTCTTTTAATGAAATGCTTTGCAATTGCCAAGGCTGAAGCTAATGTTTTATGTAGGGCATAAGGCAGTGCCAACATTCATTGTACACCTTATACTCAGTCCACTGCAGATACCGCAGTGTTTGCAAGTAACTTAAGAAGATTGAAGCACACGTCTTGCCGAAAGGCATAATGAGCTTGTATGGGTTGCGGTGACTGCAGGGAGTCGACATCTCTTTTAATTGAACAGACTAGATTTAAAGCCAGTTTATTATTATTATTTTTTTTAAATCAGCACAAGGGACAGTACTAACTATCAATGAGGTACTGTCTACCATCGATGAGGAGTGCTGCTGTTTTATTTGAATGCCCCCCCCCCCCCGAAACCCCTACAGCGGTTGTCTTCTAATGCTGCAGATGTAATAGAGGCGAGGGCCTAGTCACAGACTTATCAAGAGAAGTTGTAGTTTCCATTATGAAAAAAAATTCCCATGAAGAAATCTATGAAGGGAGGAGGCCGTGCCTTTTATTCATCTGCCTGTCCCCCATTCATACAGCCCTTTTCATTCATGAAAGCTATATTACACTGTATATAGTGAATCGGGGGGGGGGGGGTGGAGGGAGGGAGGGGGGGAGGGTACAATCGACACTCTTGAGGAATGCCTGTGGCCCTTGGCAGTAGCAGAAGATTATAGCTGCTGGGGTATGGAAAGATTCAGAGGGCTTCATATTTTAGCAAAAAAAGCAACCAGTAGCACAAGGGACACTTCTCATTGATAGTAAGTCAGTCCCTAGTGCTGGTTGTAATAAATAAATGTTTGACTAAACTTACACTTTAACCCCTTAGAGCTGACGCCACCCGGCCCAGGAAGGTGTTCAGGATGTTGGGAGGAAGGAATTATGATCATGTGACCTCCGTGGTTGGCTTTCAAGGCCGTCACATGATCGGAAAGCTCCCGATCACAAGCAGAAATCCGGCGCTTTCTGTTAGCCGCCGGGAGCGCACTCACGGCACAGCTGTATATACACTAATGGCGCCAAGGCCCACCTGCTGAGAGGCCGTTTATTTCGTACAGCCGGCGTGAAGAGGTTGGCATCACATCAACAGTTGAAAGAGATGCCTAAACAAGTTTTAATAAGAGAAGGTCATCATTAGACCTGCACATAACATATGGACTGTTTTGGTCATAAAGAAAAGGAATTTTTGCATACTAGCATTCGGAATCACTGGCACATATTTTCAACTTAATATCTTCAAAGCAGCCCAAAAAAATATACTAGATTAAATGGAAATGGTTACTCTAAGGGTCCTAAAGGTTATCCACTATCAAGGGTATTAGAAGCTGAAGGGTGATTCATAATACATAACGTACGACGTAGTAATTTCATTCCAGGAATGGACTGTAGAAAATTATCAAACATTCTAAAAAGATCACATAAAATTTGAAGACGATTTCCTGGCTGATCTTCTGTCAATATTCGAAGGAACCATCTCTGTGTAACTATTTCTCATTCCCAAATTCTCCATTAGAATCTGCTGCACTGTTTCCCTGTTGATATTCAATTCTTCTGCCATCATCTGTACACTCAGTCTTCGATCCTTCAATTCGAGCATACAAGGGTCCACACCCTGTCCACATTTGCATCCATCCTTTCTGTTTTTGGCTGCCCACTTCTTGTGTCATCATGGACATCTTCCTGCCTCTCCTTAAACCGCCTATGCCATTCAAGAACACCTGATTTATTCCCAGAATGTACACCATAAACTGTAAGGGTAGCAGGCAATTCATTAAAAGCAAATTTAGAGGCTAAGGGGTCAATTCACTAAGCTTTACTGCATGCGGTAAGGGTATCATGTTACTCATTTTCATAAATGATTGCATGCGGTAAATAAAGTCAAAGTAAAAAAAATAACGTTAAAAAAAATATCGACTTTGTGGTAAACAAGGGAAAAAAATTGTAAGGTAAATATCGCAAAAAAAATTGTAAAGTAATCTGTAAAATCCAATTCACAAACGAAACAGGAACTAAAAAAAGGTGCGATATTTAATTAGGGGTCTAATTCCATCCACAGAGGACCCAGAGAAAGTTGACACTATTCCACCAGCAGTGAACACACAAAAATGTGGCATTATACATCAGGAGTACACAAGTATTTTTTTTTTTATTAAATCAAAAAGGCATGACCTGCAGTGCAATTGCAAATTAAATGCTAACTGCTGAAATTTAACATCAAGAACTTAAAAAAAAAAATACTAAATTTTGTCAGGCAATGGATTTCCACATGGATCCTTATTTAACTCTTAGTTATTTGATCCCTAATTCACACCAGCCGCTGCATTACAATGCAGCGGCTGGTGTGCGGTGCAGACTGGCGGGATCGCTGCAGTGCCTCAACAAAATTGCACCTGTCTGCACACTGCCTCAGCATATAGTGAACTTCTCTTGGTAAAAAAATGGCTTCACCTTGGTCTCCTACCCATTGAAGAACCCCATCTAACATGTTTTGGCAAGTAGGGGCTTAATCATAAAGGCCGATCTCGGGTGGGGAGAAAAATGTAAACAGAAAGCAATTGTGTAAAAAAAATAACACACAACGCCGCAATGCAGTGGGGTGAACCAGGCACACCACAGACAAGTAAATTTGCCTTGTCATGGGGTGGAACTGCACTGGAATGGCCGCCCAACGCAGTCCCACCGCATCTAGTGTGAATATACCCAAGCTCAAACAGTAACACCATTTGTTGATGTATAATGCACATGAAACTTGCTTAGTGGCACCACACTGTAATCACGAATGTGTCCCCTCAAAATAACTCAACACAGCGATTCATGTCTAAACCGCTGGCAATAAAAGTGAGTGAAAAAGTCCAAATTGGGCCCAATTATCAATTTTCCCTCCCCGGTGTCATGTGACTTGTTAGTGTTACAAGGTCTCAGGTGTGAATGGGGAGCAGATGTGTTAAATTTGGTGTTATCGCTCTCACTCTTTCATACTGGTCACTGGAAGTTCAACATGGTACCTCATGGCAAAGAACTCTATGAGGATCTGAAAAAAAATCATTGTTGCTCTACATAAAGATGGCCTAGTCTATAAGAAGATTGCCAAGACCCTAAAACTGAGCTGCAGCACAGTGTCCAAGACCATATAGTGATTTAACAGGACAGGTTCCACTCAGAACAGTCTTGGCCATGGTCAACCAAGGAAGTTGAGTGCACATGCTCAGCGTCATATTCAGAGATTGTCTTTGGGAAATAGACAAATGAGTTCTGCCAGCATTGCTGCAGAGGTTGAAGGGGTGGGGGGTCAGCCTGTCAGTGCTCAGACCATACTCTGCATCAAATTGGTCTGCATGGCTGCCGTCCAAGAAGGAAGCCTCTTCTAAAGATGATGCACAAGAAAGCCCGCAAACAGTTTGCTGAAGACAAGCAGACTAAGGACAAGATTACTGGAACCATGTCCTGTGGTCTAATGAGACCAAGATAAACTTATTTGGTTCAGATGGTTTCAAGCGTGTGTGGCGGCAACCAGGTGAAGAGTATAAAGACAAGTGTGTCTTGCCTACAGTCAAGCATGGTGATGGAAGTGTCATGGTCTGGGGCTGCACTAGGGCTGCCCGCACTGGGGATCTACAGTTCATTGAGGGAACCATAAATGCCGAAATGTACTGTGACATATTGAAGCTGAACATGATCCCCTCCCTTCAGAGACTGGGCCGCAGGGCAGTATTCCAACATAACGACCCCAAACACACCTTCAAGAAGACCACTGCCTTGCTAAAGAAGCTAAGGGTAATAGTGATGGATTGGCCAAGCATGTCTCCAGACCTAAACCCTGCTGAGCATCTGCGGGGCACCCTAAAATGGATGGGGAGGAGCGCAAGGTCTCTAACATCCACCAGCTGTTATGTCATCATGAAGGAGCGGAAGAGGACTCCAGTGTCAACCTGTGAAGCTCTGGTGAACTCCATGCCCAAGAGGGTTAAGGCAGTGCTGGAAAATAATGGTGACCACACAAAATATTGACATTTTGGGCCCATTTTTGACTTTCTCACTTAGGGTTGTACTCACTTTTGTTGCCAGGGGTTTGAACATTAATGGCTGTGGGTTGATTTATTTTGAGGGGACAGCAAATTTACACTGTTATACAAACTGTACACTCACTACTTTACATTGTAGCAAAGTGTAATTTCTTCAGTGTTGTCACATGAAAAGATATAATAAAATATTTACAAAAATGTGAGGGGTGTACTCACTTTTGTGAGATACTGTATACCTGCAGTAGCTTTCTGTCTTACTGCTTGAATCAACATTGTGTTGGTGGTGTTGAAGCATTTCTTTTGGAAGGTGAAGCTGCACATCATAATGGTGGTACAGTAGGAATGCATGAGGGACAGGAGGGAGTAGGCAAGTTTTGACACCTGCAGAATGTCTGATTAGGGGTAACTAAAATCTTCTGCAGGTGTGGGAAGGCTCTTCTATGTCAGCAGGTTTTTTTTCTTGTTAAAGTGGTAAAAATTGGATTTTTGTCTTACCGTAAAATCCTTTTCTCTGAAGTTCATTGATGGACACAGTCTCTGTTGTTCATAACAGTATGGTTATACTGCCCCCTATAGGAGTAAGACACTAGGCAGAAAAGAAGTTCTGACTACGCCTATGGGCAGTCCCAGGAGGTATACTCCCTCTCTCTGCTATAGGATGTCAGTTTTGTAACAAAGCAGCATCAGAGAAAACAATACCAACCCAACTCAAAATGGAGGGGCGGGTACTGCATCTGTCAATGAACTTCAGAGAAAAGGATTTTACGGTAAGACAAAAATCCAATTTTTACAATTTTGTACAATCTAATAGTATTAGGTATATTATTGGTAGCGCAGCACCATTTACTACTATGTTTGTTTGTATATGTAGGAACACTTTAGGTGTTCCTACATAGCATCAACTGTTTGTTGGTTTCTCTGTTTTTGTTGAGGTAGCGGAATAGTGATTTTTGGTTTAGAAGTAGAGTTGAGCGGACACCTGGATGTCCGTGTTCGGCGGGTTCGGCCGAAGTTGAAAAAAAAGTCCGGGTCCGTGTCCCGGACTTTTTCCGAACTTTACCCGGACACCGAACCCCATTGAAGTCAATGGGGACCCGAACTTTCAGGCACGAAAATGGCTCTAAAACACCAATGGAAAGGGCTAGAGTGCTGCAAATGGCAGCAAAACGTAGTTAAGAGCATGACGAGTGCTCTGCAAACAAATGTGGATAGGGAAATAACTTAAAAAACAACAAAAAAAACAGAAAAATAAAACAATGTTCTTCATCTGTGAAGGACGAGGCCCATATGGAGTAGGAGGGAGGTTGAGGTGGTGGTGGATGTGGCGGTGTCATAGGCGTGCGCACAGGGTGTGCCTGGGCACACCCTAATCACCTAGGGCACATTAGCATTATCGCTCTGTTTGCCAGTGAGGAGATGGGAAAGATCTCCCTCGGACCCGCTCTGCCATAAGAGAAGTGCCACACACTTCTATTTCACTTTGCCAGCAGGGAGAGTAATGTACCGGGGCCATATACATGTAGGCAAACACATGCATGTGTATTTAAACTTTAGGGTGTACTCCCTAATGCAATAGGCTGCGCACACCTATGGGCGGTGTAGGTGGAAGCGGCGGTGGAGGAGGACGAGGTAGCCAACACTGCTTTTTTTCAGTCATTTTAAATGAGGGTACACCCCAAAAGAGTGAGAAAGAGCAAAAATAGAACAATGGCTGGGCAAGGTCGGTATCCATCTCTATTCTGCACAAGGTACGGAAAAGTCCTGTGGGATCCATGCCTGGTTCATTTTAATGAACGTGAGCTTGTCCACATTGTCTCTGGACAGGCGGCTGTGCTTGTCTGTGATAACGCCCCCAGCCGTGCTAAATACACGTTCAGATAATACACTGGCTGCAGGGCACGCCAGCACCTCCAAGGCGTAAAGGGCAAGCTCAGGCCATGTGCCCAATTTGAAGACCCAGAAGTTGAAGGGGGCAGACCCGTCATTCAATACATGTAGGCGTGTGCACACATACTGCTCCACCATGTTGGTGAAATGCTGCCTCCTGCTAAGACGTTCCATATGAGCTGCTGGTGCTGCTGTTTGTTGTGGCGTGCTGACAAAGCTTTTCCACATTTCGGCCATGCTAACCCTGCCTTCTGAGGTGCTGGCGGTGCCCTGGTTGCGTTGGCGACCTCTTCCTCCTCCTCCTCTGCCTTGGCCTTGTGCTTCCACTGTGGCCCCGCTATCAGGTGGGAATGCCAGCAGCATCGCGTCTACCAGCGCGCGCTTGTACTCGCGCAGCTTGCGATCGCGCTCCAGTGAGTGAATTAAGGACGGTACATTGTCCTTGTAACGGGGATCCAGCAGCGTGGCCACCCAGTAATCAGCACAAGTTAGAATGTGGGCAACTCGGCGGTCGTTGTGGAGACACTGCAGCATGTAATCGCTCATGTGTGTCAGGCTGCCCAGAGGCAACGAAAGGCTGTCCTCTGTAGGAGGTGTATCGTCCGTGTCCTCTGTATCCCCCCAGCCACGCACCAGTGATGGCCATGAGCTGGCCTGCGTGCCACCCTGCTGTGAACATGGTTCCATCTCCTCCTCCTCATCCTCCAGAACTTGGCCAGCTGGACAATTGTGTCCCTGGCGTTTGTGTGTGCAGGAACCCACCCTCGGAGCCCCTTGCGAATGACTGACCTGAAGGCCTTGGAAATGTTACCTCTTCATCCTCCTCCTCCTCCTCCTCATCCTGTGCCACATCCTCTTCCATCATCGCCCGAATCGTTTTTTGAAGGAGGCATAGAAGTGGGATAGTTAAGCTGAGAACGGCGTCATCGGTACTGGCCATGTTGGTGGAGTACTCAAAACAGCGCAACAAGGCACACAGGTCTCGCATGGAGGCCCAGTTATTGGTGGTGAAGTGGTGCTGTTCCGCAGAGCAACTCACGCGTGCGTGCTGCAGCTGAAACTCCACTATGGCCTGCTGCTGCTCGCACAGTCTTTCCAGCATGTGCAAGGTGGAGTTCCACCTTGTGGGCACGTCACATATGAGGCGGTGAGCGGGAAGGCCGAAGTTACGCTGCAGCGCTGACAGGCGAGCAGCAGCAGGGTGAGAACGCCGAAAGTGCGCACAGACGGCCCGCACTTTCTGCAGCAGCTCTGACATATCGGGGTAATTTTTAAGGAACCTCTGCACCACCAAATTCAGCACATGCGCCAGGCAAGGGATGTGCGTCAAACCGGCTAGGCCCAGAGCTGCTATGAGATTTCGCCCGTTATCGCACACCACCAGGCCGGGCTTGAGGCTCGCTGGCAGCAACCACTCATTTGTCTGCTGTTCCATGCTCCTCCACAACTCCTGCGCGGTGTGTGGTTTTTCCCCCGAACAGGCAAGTTTTAAAACTGCCTGCTGTCGTTTACCCCTGGCTGTGCTGAAGTTGGTGGTGAAGGTTTTACGCTGACCGGATGAGGAGGCGGTAGAGGATGAGGAAGCGGAGTAGGCCCCGATTACAATTTTTGGTACCCTAAAGGCAGGATGAGTAGGAGGAGTTCGGAACAGGAGGCAAACTGAAGCGCCCTGCAATCCTCGGCGGTGGAAGGAGATGCGCCAAACAAATTTAAAAAGGTGTATCTGACATGTACCGATACAGACTATGCCATAATTTAATTTTTTACACTCAAACAGGGTGTATATTGAATAGCGGAAAAGAAAAAATTTTATAAAACGGTGTATCTCACACGTACAAACACAGACTAGGCCCCTATTACAATTTTTTGTACCCTAAAGGCAGGATGAGGATGAGGAGTAGGAGGAGTTCGGAACAGGAGGCAAACTGAAGCACCCTGCAATCCTCGGCGGTGGAAGATGCGCCCCAAAAGATTGGAAGGTGTATCTCACACGTACCGATACAGACTATGCCGCAATTTAATTCTTTTTACCCTCAAACAGGGTGTAGATTGAATAGCGGAATAGAAAAAAATTTATAAAACGGTGTATCTCACACGTACTAACACAGACTAGGCCCCGATTACAATTTTTTGTACCCTAAAGGCAGGATGAGGATGAGGAGTAGGAGGAGTTCGGAACAGGAGGCAAACTGAAGCACCCTGCAATCCTCGGCGGTGGAAGATGCGCCCCAAAAGATTGGAAGGTGTATCTCACACGTACCGATACAGACTATGCCGCAATTTAATTCTTTTTACCCCAAAGGGTGTAGATTGAATAGCGGACTAGAAAAAAATTTATAAAACGGTGTATCTCACACGTACAAACACAGACTAGGCCCCGATTACAATTTTTGGTACCCTAAAGGCAGGATGAGGAGTAGGAGGAGTTCGGAACAGGCAGGAGGCAAACTGAAGCACCCTGCAATCCTCGGCGGTATAAGATGCGCCCCAAATATTGGAAAGGTGTATCTCACACGTATCGACACAGACTATGCCGCAATTTAATTCTTTTTACCCCAAGGGTGTAGATTGAATAGCGAAATAGAAAATATGATATCAAAAGGTGTATCTATCTCACACGTACAGACCCAGACTAGGCCCTGATTACTATTT
This sequence comes from Pelophylax lessonae, assembly GCF_965119305.1. NCBI lineage: Eukaryota > Metazoa > Chordata > Amphibia > Anura > Ranidae > Pelophylax > Pelophylax lessonae. The sequence goes on from NC_138777.1 coordinate 69,455,667, forward strand.
TTTGTACCCTAAAGGCAGGATGAGGAGTAGGAGGAGTTCGGAACAGGCAGGAGGCACACTGAAGCACCCTGCAATCCTTGGCGGTATGAGATGCGCCCCAAATATTGGAAAGGTGTATCTCACACGTACCGATACAGACTATCCCGCAATTTAATTGTTTTTACCCCAAAGGTGTAGATTGAATAGCGGAATAGAAAATATGATATCAAAAGGTGTATGTATCTCACACGTACAGACCCAGACTAGGCCCAAATTACTATTTTTTGTACCCCCAAAGGCAGGATGAGGAGTAGGAGGAGTTCGGAACAGGCAGGAGGCAGACTGAAGCACCCTGCAATCCTCGGCGATATGAGATGCGCCCCAAAAATTGGAAAGGTGTATCTCACAAGTACCGATACAGACTATCCCGCAATTTAATTGTTTTTACCCCAAAGGTGTAGATTGAATAGCGGAATAGAAAATATGATATCAAAAGGTGTATGTATCTCACACGTACAGACCCAGACTAGGCCCAAATTACTATTTTTTGTACCCCCAAAGGCAGGATGAGGAGTAGGAGGAGTTCGGAACAGGCAGGAGGCACACTGAAGCACCCTGCAATCCTCGGCGGTATGAGATGCGCCCCAAAAATTGGAAAAGTGTATCTCACACGTACCGATACAGACTATCCCGCAATTTAATTGTTTTTACCCCAAGGGTGTAGATTGAATAGCGGAATAGAAAATATGATATAAAATTGGTGATTTATCAATAGCACATGTGAACAGCAGTGTCTTATATCAGTCAGCTCTGCTGCAGGCTATGGAGGGAAAAAAAAAAGAAAATTCCCCTTTTAAGTTTGTAATTTTTAAATAGATTAGTACAGACTATGCCAGAATTAATTTTTTTTTAACCCAAAAGGGTGTATATTGAATAGTGGAATAGAAAAAAGTGCATACATTTTGAAATCACTCAATAATAGCACATGTGAACACAGCAGTGTATTATCACAGTCAGCAGCACTGAAGGAAAAACGCTGCACACAACTGACTGATAAAAAATATTTTTTTCTCCCTCCTCCTCAGCGGGCAAAAAGATTGTGTTCACACCACCCCACACACAGCAAAATCGATGTGGACCACTGACCCTGCCTATTTTCCAGCCTCGCCCTAAAATGATCGATAAGATCGGTCACTGCCGGCACTGCAAACCCCCCCCACACAGCAAAATCGATTATAGAACACTGACCCTGCCTATCTCCAGCCTCGCCCTAAAATGCCCTAACAACTCGCCCTGCCTGCAGCACTCCGACCTGTCCTTGATTCTGAATTCTTTTCGGACACAATATAATTTATGACTGTCTGTCCCTAATCAGCAGCCAGCACGTATGATGTGTGCTCTGTCCCTGTACTACAGCAGAATGGCGCAGCGGCGCTCGGTCTCAAACTTATAAAGACTTGGTCACATGCTTCAGATGGCCAATCACAGCTACTAATACATTTGTAGGCATGGCTTTGATGGCTTAAGGCACACCAGTTAAACGCTTGTTGATTGGCTGTTGAAAGCCCTCCATTAAAAGCGCGCCAATACATACAAACACGGAAATAAAATGACCGAACACGGATTTTAAACCCGAACATACAGTAAAGTTTTCGGGTAACAAAAATCCAATTATTCGGTCCGAACCCGAATAATACAGTCCGTGTTCGCTTAATACTATTTAGAAGAATCAACATAGTCAATCAAGTACATGAATTTTGTTATTTGCAAGATTAACAGGTAAAAATAAGGGAAATAATTCCTGAAAAAGGAAAACAAATGCAGCTACCCTTTATGAGACCTGGTAAGCTGCAATATATGAAGGTTTCGTTTTGGGTTTAGAAACAGTATGCTTTTAAAGTCAAGCTGTACTATGCTGTAAAAGAAAAAAAGAAGGGGAAAGACCAGAAATAAAGAAAATTTATGACACTCCTGGCAGCCTATAGCAAATTAGTACTGTATGTTTTACTGAAACATACTCAAGTTGCTGAATCACACTAATGCAGTATGCTGCAGTGGCCCAGTATCACGCACCTACGAGTGCACATTATAGTGGTTAGATGATTCTCTTATTACATTTATCTAATTTATTATATTATTCTATGTAGCATAATGATGTGCATTTCATGTATGTTTATTTTTATTCCACTCTAACCAGTTTTGTATGATGTCAGTGTATCTTGGCCTGGGCGAAAAAAAAAAAAAATCACTTCTCAGATCTCTGTGTGATCAGCTGCATGTCATTTCCTTTCCGTTGTCAATTCTGACAGCTAGAAAGACCAAATTAATTATGGGTTGCTGTCCACTATTTTCCATTTTCTTTGTACTTCTTTAAAGAGGTACATCAAAACCAAATTCAAGTAGCTGTTATAGAAACCTTGGATTAACCTTACACCGCCATATATTGCTAATATTACTGACCAAAATTATGTGAAAATCTGAAGTATATGAACCCAATTCTGTTATAAAAGTAGAACTATAGGCAAAATGATTTTATATTTATTTTGGATAGAGCAAGGGAGGGTTATGAAGTATTTAGGGTATTGGGTATGGCACTGCTCCACATAGAGTTAGTGCTATATGTGCAAATGCTGCTCAAAAGTGCCTCTCAAATAAATTCATTGGTAAAATAATAAATAAACCACATACAATACTGTGCAAAAACATCCAATACTGTGCAAAAAGCATTAGTGCAATCACCGCAAAAAAAGTGCAAGTGCTGATTGTATACAGATGTGCTCAGTAATGAGTACCTCACTCTATAAATGTAATGTCAGTATAATTAATAATAACAATAAATGTCCTTCAAAACCATATGCGCTGTCGTTTAGACTGCTGATCCTTGCGTAGTAGCCTTTTTTGGGGGCTGCAGCTCACTTTTGGTTTATTTTAAGAGCATCACGTTTGGGATTTATTTTAGTTTTCACTTTAAAAACACTATATCCATATTTAGGTTCACACACTAATTGGTCCATAGAGTGGAATATTCTTCTCTCTATATCAAGGGAGGGTTATAATCCCTCCCAGATTTTCGCCATCTGTGTCCCATTGCGGAGATTTCCCTTCACTTCCTGTCCCATTGCCAAATAGGAAGTGAGAGGAAATCCCTGCAAATTAAGAGAAATCCTTGGGGACCCCCAAGTCACCAAAACGAGTGCCCCGATTGGAAGATTTCAACTGTATTTCTTTTTTTGGGACGACCAAACATTTTTTTTTTACTTTTGTAGCACCCTCCCTGGTAGGTGCTAGGTAAAATATATGTATGGCTCTGTTCTCCTTATCAGGAGAGCTTGATCTGTAGGTTAGCCTGTCACATGCTTCCAGGTGTGACTTACTGAGTCTAGGGAGTCTCCCCACTGTATCCAATGAGGGATATCGTTGGACAGTCGAGGAAACCTAGCCAATAGCACACCAGGGTTTATGACTGTCCCAGTGGGTGGGCATTGCCACAAAGCATCCTGGGATTGGGAATAAATCAGGAGGGAGCATGTGACAGGGCGTCTTTTGGTGGGAGCAAAGTCCCAGGAGGAGGTGGAAGGCTGTCTCTGCTCCTGCAGAGTGAGGAAGGTGGTCCAGGCGGTCGGCCAAGGGACCAGGAGTGGAGCTGGGCTGCAGAGGATCCAGTGTGCTGACCAGTGAAGCTGTTGGGCAGAGGACTTTGGGAAAAACAATATTGTGTGTACCAAGAGAGGGACCACTCTAGAGAAGTCAGGGGATCAAGGAGCCAGCTCACTAAGAGTGTTACAGTAAAGGGGGTGCCGTGTAGTGAACCCTGAAGATTAGGAACAAAGGGGGTGCCAGGAAGGGCCCTGAAGTTGTTCAGCAGTACAGATTACTTTAGCGGTACAGTTCAGTTGCTTCAGAGTAAAGATTACCTCAGAGAATTACTTCAGTTCTGCGTCACAGCTAGTGACAGACTGAAACCAGCGGCCAAGCCGGGACTAGCTCAATTTCAGTTTTATCCAGCGTTACTCAGCGTTAACCAGCATTTACTGAAGTCGCCCCTGCCTATTTTGCATAGTTTTGTTCAGTTGGAGTATCCCACTCATCCCTTCTCCTATCCAAGTTCCTAATAAAACATTATTTTTCAAAATGTATTTAGAGTATTTAATTACAGAAAAAAAAAGTCACAAACTACCCACAAGTAGAAGTAGACAGGTACAGTTTCAAACCCCTTGCCATCACTATGATGGCAGGAAATACATTTGCATATTTATCTACTGCTTAGAGCGGATCTTCATCTGAGCACCACAAACCAAAAACACTATTGCATTCCTTTTTCATATTCAAAGCAAACTTCGTCTCCCCACCAGACACCCCCCCCCCCCCTAGCATTTCTGGCCACGGACATCTTGAGTATAGACAAATATTCATGTAGAATTTCCTTCCTGGAATCCATCTGCCCTTCGCTCAGGCATGCATGCAGGAGAGTGTGTAATTAGTTAAAAAAGCCCCTCCTCCCCTCCTGAAGACTCCTGTGATATGACCTAATTTACCTAGCCACTTAAGCCCCGGAGGATTTGGCTGCTCAAAGACCAGGGCCTATTTTGCGATTCGGCACTGCGTGAATTTAACGGACAATTGCGCGGGCGTGTGACGCTGTACCCAAATTAAATTGACGTCCTTTTTTCCCCACAAACAGAGCTTTATTTTGGTGGTATTTGATCACCTGTGCGATTTTTACTTTTTGCGCTATAAACAAAAAGAGAGCGGCAATTTTGAAAAAATAACAATATTTTTCTTTTCTTTTCTCATTTTTTATATGAAATTCCAAAAAACAAAAATGTAAAAATCAAAATTTTTTAACATTTTAGGCCAATTTGTTTTCCGCTACATATGATTGGTAAAAAAAAAAAATCGCAATAAGCGTATTTTGATTGGTTTGCGCAAAAGTTATTGCGTCTACTAACTACGGGAAAGATATATGTCATTTTTATTGTTTTTTTTTTTAACTAGTAATGGTGGAGATCTGTGATTTTTTTTGCGGGACTGCAACATTGTGGCGGACAGATCGGACCCTTGACTGACATTTTTGACACTTTCGAGGGTACCAGTGACATTACTACAGTAATCAGTTCTATAAATATGCACTGTTACTGTAAAAATGACACTGGCAGGGAAGGGGTTAATTTTATTGGTGATCAGTGGATTAAATGTATCCCTAGGGGCGTGATTCTAACTGTGGGGGGGGGGTGTGACTTGTGATGTAACCACAGAGACATACGATCCTACGTAGCAGGATCATATGTTCTCTGCAGTTACACCAGGGAGAATGACAGGCGGCTTTGTTTACATCAGCCGCCTGCCTTTCTCCCTCTCCAGCGGGAGATCGCGAGTGACCGGCGGACATCGGAGCTGCCGGTCACTCGCGCTGGGATGTTAGTGAACGAGCGGGGGCGGAAGCGCGCCTCCAGCAACACGCGCTCGTCCCCTAGAGGCTCGTGGGCGAGCAACGTAGCCCTACGTCGTTTTGCCTGTAGGGGGCTGACTGCCGCAGTAAATAGTCGTGCGGCGGTCGGCAAGTGGCTAGGCATGAAACTGAAGAGAAGTAATAAAGAAATGAAACCAAATAAATGATATATTTTACAATCTATTTACTAATGCTAGCAGCATGAGGATTAAAAATAATCAACTTTGATTGGGAGAGTGAAGTTCCATTTTAAAGTGAATATGTGCTTTGCTCATAAAGGGCAGAGCAACAGGTTTAGATTTATCTCCTGTTAAAGTGGTAGTAAAGTGTTAAATAAAATATTCCCCTCCAAGTTAATGTCATAATGTGCTAGTATGCATCGCAGTCAATTAACTTGTAACAGTACTGTGACAGTACTGGTGCTTGATGGATGGCTCAGCCTTGTCATTTGAATTTTGAAAAAAATGTATACTCACCTAGGTGGATGCAGTATTGATCCGATGCTGCATCTGTTCCCTGCTGGCTAAGCAGTGAGAACTGAGTGATCAAACACCACTGATCACTCAGTTCTCCCCCTCTGCGCTGAGCAGAGAGCAGGGACTGTCAGTCACAGGCTCTCTGCTCTGCCCCGCCAGCACTCACTGAAGCGCTGGGTTGTGGAGGGGATGAAAGGGGCTGGATCAGGCTTTTGGGTAATCACTGAGAGGCTGAGCCAGGTGCTGGTCCAGGATGCTGGGTTGATCCTAACCATATGGTTAGGATCTTGTCAGAGCCTAGATCGGCTCAGCGATATTAGCCGACAGTGGACTTTAGTCCAGAAAACAATAGCGCAGCCGGGAGAATTCCTGCTTCCAAGAAAAATAGTTTTTTTCATTCAACCAAAAATGTGCGTACTCAGCTTTACTCAAAAGCCACCTCCCATGATGAACACTATCTTTTAAATACCACAAACCCTCTTGTTTTACATGCATGTAAACTACCCTTCTGGGGTCCCCTGCTAGGGCTCCTGGCTGCAACCCCCGCCAAGTGCCCCCATAGCAAGCACTTGTGCATGCTCGCTCCCAAGCCCTGCTCCCTTGTCATGGCTCTGATTGACAGCTCACCTAGAATCCACACTCACAAATCCGCAAGTATGGACTCTTCTTGCCTGTCAGAGAGAGACTCTTCCATGGAGGAACATAAATCCTTGCAATTTCCCATCTTGCAAATAGGAACCCCTAGCTTCTCAATTCAAACAATTTTTCTACCAATATAACCCTGTCCTGGTTAGAGAGTTAGGGAGTACGAGTTCAGGGGCAGCTGTAAGGCCTCATTTACACTTGCTTTGCTCTCCTGAAGAGTGATCCGTGTTCTTCATAGAGCATTTGACAGGAGATGAAGAGGCATTGCATCACCTCCTCACTGCTAGTTTTAACCCGCTAAATGCTGAACTACCACTCTGCAACTGCGTGTGTTGTGTGCAGGTGTGGGGCAATTGCAGCAAGACCCTAATTAGTCTGGGTTGGGTTGGGGCAGCCTATAGTGCCCACTGATCGTGAAGTGGGTATAATTCCTTCACAGCTGCCAAGTAAAGTACTGTGGTCACAAATGTGCACATCCCTGGATGTTGCCTTTCTAGCTAAAGGCAGTGCAGTTGAGGGGCAGTAAAAAAGTGGTTCATTCGCATGGTTTTAACGCTCCAAACCACTAGTGTAAACGCACCCAAAAGGACTGGTAAAGGTCCCTAAATTACCCTTCTTCTAGTTCACAGATGGCAGAGTGGATTGGTGATTGGTCCTACGAGGTGCAGCCCCGGAGGCTACCACTTCCTACACAGTAAAATACCCCAAGAAGTTCAAATACTCCTGGATAAAATCCACTGCTCTAGTCAATGACTCTGGTTGTTGCATACCTCCCAACTTTTGAACTTCAGAATGAAAGGCACTTGAGGGGGGAAGTGATCTGCGGTGTAGCGCATGGCTGTAAATTGTGGGTGTGGCCAAACTATTAACAGTAGGAGGAGCTTAAGGAGAATGTAAAATATGATTTGATTGCTTTGGCTGAGTTTGCCTTAAAGAAGAACCTTAATAAAATAGTCAGACTGAGGAAGGCGGCATGACTTGCCTCTGAAATGTGGTCCGAGGACAGGAAGTCAGTAGGACAGGGTACATGGATCAGCAGGACAGAAGACAGGGAGTCAATAGTGCAGTGTACAGGGGTCAGCAGGATGGAGGACAGGGAGTCAGTAGGACAGGGTACAAGGGTCAGCATGCCAGAAGTCAAGGAGTCAGTAGGACAGGGTACAAGGGTCAGCATGCCAGAAGTCAAGGAGTCAGTAGGACAGGGTACAGGGGTCAGCAGGATGGAAGACAAGGAGTCAGTAGGGCAGAATACAGGGGTCAGCAGGACAGAGGACAGGGGGTCAGGCGGGCAGGTTGCAGGAGTCAGCAGGACTGAAGACAGGCTCAGTAGGAAGGAGGACAAGGGGTCAGCAGGATGGAGGACAAGGGGTCAGTAGGGCAGATACAAAAGACAGCAGGACAGAGGAAAGAGGGCCAGTAGGGCAGTGTACAGAGGTCAGAAGTACAGGGGGTAAGTAAGGCAGTATACAGGAGTCTGCAGGAAGGAGTACAGGGAGTAAGTAGGGCATTGCACAGGGGTCAGCAGAACGAAAAACAGGGTTAGTAAGGCAGGGCACAGGGGTCAGCAGGATGGGGGACAGAGGGTCAGTAGGGCAGGGTACAGTGGGGTCAAATCCACCCACTCCTCCTCCTCTTAACCAAAATCCTCCCACCTGCTCCTAGCGCAAATCCCCCCTCCTAGCAAATACCCCTGCCCATTCCTCCTCCTAACAAATTTACTCCCCCCCAGATAACCCTTCCCTACACAAAAAGCCCCCCACCGCCACAAACCTTTCATCCCAACCCAAGTACAATGATTCTTGCAGTAGCTGTGGTCTCCCCATCCTGTCATACCAGTGATCCTCCATATAGCACATTACACCAGATCCATAGATCAGACAGGGCATGGTATGGTTTTCCTGCTGCTGAAAAATGAACAGTCCCTGCATAGAGGGTGCTAATCATACTGTGTACAGTCTAATCTATGGATCCAAAGTCACCTGCCGTATAAAGGATCGCTGGAATGAAAGGAGGGAGAGGCGCACAGACACTGTCACTTCTTTCTGGACTCTTCTTTTCAGGTTCTTTTGTTCACTATGTAATGAGTTTTACATTTGACAAGATCAAACTGACTATGATTAGTTTAAATCTCTACCTTGCTTTTAGCTAATTACACAAACTGTTCAAGCACAAAACTGTGGGTTCATCCTATTCGTAGAATAATCACCTTTTCTCAGAGAACACTGCAGGATCTACTAATTACACGTGATTTTTACAGCAAAGGATAACTTGCTCTTCACTATAAAGCCAATTAGTTGCTTTTAGTGCTGTAAGCAATTTAGAATGCCTTCGATAGGAATGTAAATCCTAGGATTAGTATTATGTGCTGTTGAAAACAGTGATAGCTCCAATAACAAAATCCTTCCCCTGAGTAACATAAACTCCCTGGTATTAGAAAATAACAGTATAATAAATGTGAAAAATGTCTGAATTTGTGATGCCTACAGCAATTTACTGGTTTATGGCTAAAACGTTTGTATAGGTTATATATGCTAATTTGCTGCTGTGGGCAATCTAAACCATTAGTGTCCATTGTAAAAAGTATGGGGGGGGGGGGCTCAACTGTGGCCCTTAATGCCACTAGGAGGCCAAACATACTATTTAGCATATGCAGGGCTTTTTTTCTCAGAGAATAGGTGCTGGAACTCCCCACTTCTGAGTCACCCCTCGTCTCCGCCCCTACCCACCTCCGAGCACCACCCCTTGGTTCCACCCCCTACCCACCTCCGAGCACCACCCCTTGGTTCCACCCCCTACCCACCTCCGAGCACCATCCCTTGGTTACACCCCCTACCCACCTCTGAGCACCATCCCTTGGTTCCACCATCTACCCCCCTCTGAGCACCATCCCTTGGTTCCACCCACTACCCACCTTCCAGCACCACCTAATTTAGAGAATACAGAACCAAGTATCATTTGTAGTGCTAAGTAGTTTGTATGGAATTAGTTAATGGTAACAAGAAAAGCAGTAAAATAGAACCCCTAGAATCAGCAACAATAACCCCCCCCCAACAATAGATCCCCTCGTCCTCCACTGTAACAATAGCCCCAACCACAACAAAATGCCCTCCAGCAACAATAGATCCCCCAGCAGCCAGCATCAATAGGCCCTTCAGCTCACTCCACTGACCCAGCACCCCTTTGCCATTGCACACATTCAGACTGGAGGTTCCGGAACTGCGTTCCCCCCCGCGTTCCCGCTTTAAAAAAGCCCTGAGCATATGCAATGCTACAGAAGACTGTCAGAGACTGCAAATATGCCACAGGAGATGTTAAGAGTAAATAAAAAAAAAGTCAATGCTTTCGAAAAGGACTGCTAGGGTCTGGGGGGTCATCCAAGGATTAAAGGGTCACATGTGACCCTCTAGCCACGCGTAGGGCACCAGGGCTATCTAGACATTTTATACATGTGGAAATTTGTACTCGTATTGCAAAACGTACAGTTTTATTCAAAAAGGCCGTGCAAAAAGTGGAAAGACCTGTAACCAACGGCATGGTAAATTTATAGACGTGGCTTCACATGGGTGCTTTTAAGTTGGCCTGTATAAGTTTTAAGTAAATATAATGAGTGCATTAGGGTAGTCTAGATGCTGTTCTCTAACATAATGTAATCCCTCACATTTAAAAGAATTTCCAAGAAAAATAAAATCCTCTATTTATCTGGGCACCTGTCATGTAATATCATGAGGGGGTTCGCTTCTCCAATCGTGGGGTATTTTTTACTATAGAAAGAATATTACATTGTAATGTTCTTCTGGCCAGGGATTGAATTACTTAAAGGAACAACATGCTTTGATCCTGAACCTCTCCTCCCCTTCTTAAAGTAGAACTAAAGGCAAAACATTTTATTTTTTATTATTTTGGATAGGGAGGGTTAAAACCCCTGACAGATTTGATTTTTTTTTCATCATCTGAGTACCATTCGGATATTTCCCTTCACTGTCTGTCCAATAGCCAAACAGGAAGTGAGAAGAAATCCCTGAAAATTAGGGGAACTCCTTGGAGACCCCCAGGTCACCAGTGCTAATGTCCTCTTTGGAAGATATCTCCTCTATTATTTTTGTGGGTACAACCCAAAATTTGGGATTTTCTTTACTTTGACTTTCAAAGATAATAATACAAATGGAGAGGAAGAATCTTCCGAATTAGGGCATAGACATCAATAAAACCTGACAGGTGTCCTAATCTCTCTATACTCTTATCAAAAAATGAAAAAAACAGCTTTGCCCCTTAGTTATATTTTAATCAAAATCACTTGCAATGAAGAAATATAATTTGTAAAATTAAACTAAAATTAAACTAATAAATTAAGCAAATCTATGTACAAGAGTTCAGTGACTAAGCCCATGTGATTTTAACCACTTTAGCCCCGGAAGATTTTACCCCCTTCCTGACCAGGGCCTATTTTGCGATTCGGCACTGCGTGAATTTAACGTACAATTACGCGGTCGTGCGACGCTGTACCTAAACGAATTTGACGTCCTTTTTTTTCCCACAAACAGAGCTTTCTTTTGGTGGTATTTGATCACCTGTGCGATTTTTACTTTTTGCTCTATAAACAAAAAAAGAGCATCAATTTTGCAAAAATAACAATATTTTTCACATTTTTTTTATGAAATCCCCCCCCCCCCCAAAAAGTAAAAATCTAAATTTTTTAACATTTTGGGCCAATTTTTTTTTTACCATATGTTTGGTAAAAAAAAAAAAATTGCAGAAAGCGTATTTTGATTGGTTTGCGCAAAAGTTATTGCGTTTACTAACAAAGGGAAAGATTTTTGTCATTTTTGTTGTTTTTTTTTTTTTAACGCGTAATGGCGGCAATCTGCAAATTTTTTTGCGGGACTGCGACATTGCGGCGGACAGATCAGACCCTTGACTGACATTGTTGACACTTTTGGGGTTACCAGTGACATTTCTACAGTAATCAGTGCTATACATGTGCACTGTTACTGTAAAATTACACTGGCAGTGAAGGGGTTAACTTTTTTTGAGAGGGAGGGGTTATGTGTGTCCCTAGGGGCGTGATTCTAACTGTGATTGGCTGTGGCTTGAGGTGTAGGAACAGTGATCAACGGTCCTACATAGTAGAACCATATGATCACCATTCCTACACAGGGGAGAATGACAGGCGGCTTGTTTACATCAGCCACCTGCCTTTCTCCCTCTGCACCGACGATCGCCGAGTGACCGGCGGACATCGGGTCCGCCGGTCACACGCGCGGGGGGGACCGTGACCACGCGGGAGCGCGCCTCCGGCGGCGCGCGCTCCCTAGACCCTCACAGGCTACAGACGTAGCCCTACGTCGCTCTGCCTGTGAGGGGCTGACCGCCGACGTAAATAGCCGTGCGACGGTCGGCAAGTGGTTAAAGCTCCTCTAGGTAAAAAACAATCACATTTCTTTTCTACTGCCCTGTACCTAATGTATACAGTACAATATTTTTAAAAATGTGCTTTAACCCTTTTTCTGCCTGGTCTGTATGGCCTACAGCACTGCTTCCAGCTGGCCAGGTTGGTCCACCGTACGGACATGCTTTCCTCCTTTGCTATAAGCTCATGGTCCTTTCAGTGAGCATGAACTTATAGTAGAATTGTTCAGCAGAAGCTGCTGAACAAACTGATAGCATTGTTCCAGGCAATTTACCTAAAATGTGACACCCCCCCCCCCCCTCGCTCTGCCGTTATGTCTTCGGCCCCTCCACCCGCCTATGCTAATATTAAAAAAATGCCCACCACCCCCACTCTAACTCTCTCTCTTACCCTGCCTGCACTAATTCCCTCCACCCAGCACTTCCCCACCCCCTCACAAACCCCGATCCCCTTGTGGCTGCCCTGCAGCTGTCAGCTTCCCTCCTTTGCCAGCTGCAGATAGCCACAGGGGGATTGAATTGCTGAAATAGACCCCCATGCTGCTCTAACCCCCCTCCAGTACCCCTCCACCTCCCTGATGCCCTCTCCCTGAAGTTGCTAGCTGGCTCTCCCTCCTTCCCTCCCGCCTGCTGCAATTGCTGACCGATCACTGTCAGCATGGAGAGCAAAGGGCAGGTGAACATGTGTTTTACCAGCCCCTTTCCTTTCCTGAAAGAATACAGTCAGCAATCACTACAGATTGCTCCTGTATATTGTATATATATATGTATATTGCTCCTCTATACAGACTCCTATCCATTCAGCTACAGTGCAGCTCTGGATGCATAGAAAGGGGCTGTCTTCAGTCCCTTTTTCTGTTTCAAAAAGAGACATTAGAGGTCTGTTTATACCCCTAATATCTCTCCAAATCAACCCCCCCCCCCAAAAAAAAGTAACAAAATATTAAAAATAAAATGTACCTGTGCAAAAAAAAAACATAGTACTTCTAAATCTCCCTTGTCTCTGAAGCCTGATCCACATTCGGATTGTGCTCTAGTGGCAATGTGACGACTCCTCACCGCCTATATTAACCCCATTTACCAACAAATGCACCGCAACGGCATGCATTGCATGAGGTTGTTGGCTGTTTGTGGCATTTCCCTGTTGACACAACTGTATAGTGTTCGGCAGATGGCATCATTACAAGTTGGGTGAACTTTGCAGTGGATGCGAAGCATCATAGCATCAGCAACTTGTCAACTGCCCATTGCAGCTTAAGGGCGGTGTTTGGCCAGGGGCAAAAACACAGCTCAACCGTGCATTTTTGCTGCTCCCAACCACAAGTCTAAACAAGGCTTAAGGTCTCGTTCACGCAGGGCATACTACAGCAAGGCCGTGTTTAGCTGCTCCCAACATGTATACTAGTTCCAGATCAGTGATTTGTTAAAAAGAGAAGCAAGTGTGAAGATAAAAGCTCCAGCACTTTTCATGTTGGCATAAGAAGCATGTTTAATGATGCTGAGCTTCATTCCACCTGGAAGAGGATTGGTGACCAAGAGTCTAGACAGTAGGTCAAGCTTTCTTTACATTTTCAACTGCTTAACTATATATATACACACAGTATATATGCCTGTCTATTAAATGCATATTTGATTCATTTTAACCACTTGCCGACTGCTCACAGTATATTTACTGCGGCAGTGAGGCTCTGGGGAGCGAGTGGCGCGCTCCCGTACGGTCACGGACCCCCCCGCGCGTGTGACCGGCGGACCCGATGTCCGCCGGTCACTCGGCGATCGTCGATGGAGAGGGAGAAAGGCAGGCGGTTGATGTAAACAAGCCGCCTGTCATTCTCGCCGGTGTAGGAATCGTGATTATACGGTTCTACTATGTAGGACCGTTGATCACTGTTCCTACCCCTGAAGCCACAGCCAATCACAGTTAGAATCACGCCCCTAGGGACACACACCACCCCTCCCTCATGTCCGCCGGTCACTCGGCGATCGTCGATGGAGAGGGAGAAAGGCAGGCGGTTGATGTAAACAAGCCGCCTGTCATTCTCGCCGGTGTAGGAATCGTGATTATACGGTTCTACTATGTAGGACCGTTGATCACTGTTCCTACCCCTGAAGCCACAGCCAATCACAGTTAGAATCATGCCCCTAGGGACACACACCACCCCTCCCTCTCAAAAAAAGTTAACCCCTTCACTGCCAGTGTATTTTCACAGTAACAGTGCATATGTATAGCACTGATTACTGTAGAAATGTCACTGGTAACCCCAAAAGTGTCAAAAATGTCAGTCAAGGGTCAGATCTGTCCGCCGCAATCGCCGCCATTACGCGTTAAAAAAAAACAACAAAAATCTTTCCCTTTGTTAGTAAACGCGATAACTTTTGCGCAAACCAATCAAAATACGCTTTTTGCGATTTTTTTTTTTTTTTACCAAACATATGTAGCATAAAACAAATTGGCCGAAAATTTAAAAAAATTTTGATTTTTACATTTTTTTGGGGGGAATCTCATATAAAAAAATGTGAAAAATATTGTTATTTTTGCAAAATTGACGCTCTTTTTTTGTTTTTAGCGCATGATCAAAAAAAAATTGCACAGGTGATCAAATACCACCAAAAGAAAGCTCTGTTTGTGGGAAAAAAAGGACTTTAAATTCGTTTAGGTACAGCGTCGCACGACCGTGCAATTGTCCGTTAAAGTCACGCAGTGCCGAATCGCAAAATAGGCCCTGGTCGGAATGGGGGTAAAATCTTCCGGGGCTTAAGTGGTTAATATATAGTTCTGCTTTAAAGGTTGCATTAAAGGCCTAGTAGCCACTCTATAAATCCCTGTAAAATGCAATGTTGCTCTATAATTGAAAAAAAGTATTTTCAGTTCCTGCCATGAATGGTAGCCATTTAGTTTTATTTGTTCCCAACAGAGATATGTTCTAGAACCTAAGAAATGTAATGTGTGACTCTAGCTAAAGAGGATTTTGTGCTTTTATTTTTTTAACAACTGCAAACAAAGCTTTAAAGTTTCAGTCCACCCAATTATGATATCTCAGTTTTTAGTAGATGATAAACCACCTGACAGTTTATTCTATCCCTTGGGGACTCTATTGGTGACATCTCTGCAGTGGAGTTTCTGGGTCTGCATACTTGCTGTGGCCAATACCACAGGGTTACCATTGAGTTTTTTAATTAATTTATGTTGTATAGAAAACAGCGGGGGAACTGGAACAAATGTGGGCAGGAACAGTCACAATTACCAGAACAGGGAGGAGTCTGCAGTTATGGCAGGGAGATCTTGCCAGTCATTGTCTTGGAGACATTTTAGAAGCTAGAGGCTGACTCACTCCAAAAGGCTCCATCTCTAACATAATAATCACTTCTGGGAAGACTGATCCTTTAACTGCCGATTTTGAAAACATGCATACCTGCTTCAGCTATATACGTTTTTATTGCTTTAGTGATGCTAGGAAATATGTACACTGTATTCATTTATGGTATCTATCCTGTCTTGGCAGAAACAATTTACAGACACACCGGGGTTATAGATGGGGAATTTGTCCATTTTGAGATCCTAGATACTGCAGGTCAGGTATGGATCTATTTTTTTATTCTCACATATTTTTGCATAATTGTGAGCATTGGATTTATAACGGAAAAGCTAAGGGGACTATGTCAAGAGCGTTTTTATGCAGCAGTGATTAAAACCAAAGATATACCTTTTCTGCTGTAATTCACAATGCTGAACTTGGACCCCTTGGCAGCTCCAGGAAAAAAAAGCTTAAAATACCTATACATGAACTGTATGACCTACCAAATTATTTCACATAATTAGGAAACAAGTTATCTACCTATGGCAGCTAAAACAGTTCATGCATAGGTATTTCAGCTGTGTATGACTCTGTATTGCAAACTGGTTTCTGGATAACTGCTGTTGTATTTAGAATATTCATTCTTATTCCTTAAAATTTTTTAATAAGATCTTCACAAAGTAATATCCCACACACCTACGGGCATCTGTATACCTTTTCGATTTTCTGGTGAGTCATGTGACAAATTTTAGTTTAGCAAAGCAATTAAACCACAAGCAGCTCATCAAGCAGCTTACCAATTGCTTTTCTGCTGGGAATGCCTTCTGGGGAGGCAATAAAGTGAATGGGGCTGCAGTGTATGGGGGGGCAGGCAACATTCACTGCTATAAGATGAGGGGTAACACAAATCAAATGCTTCATTATGCTCTTTTGTATTCTGAGCCATTTGACTAAACACACATTTGTATGCCCTGGAGAATGGTGGAAAAGTGGAGGGGGTTTGGGGCACTGTCCATTTTTATCATCTGCTTATGAGGCCTTAGACACAAGAATATTAAAAAAAAAAACTCTAAAGCCTAGTTGAAGTCATAGAAATAGATATTAAAGGCCCGTACACACGTACCGATTGTCGGCCGTAAATATTCGGCCAACGTCCGATCGGCCGATTGTCGGCTTGTTAGTATGATGCTTCCGACAACCGACTGTGACTTTTTGGCCAAACAAAATCTGGTGTGCAGGCTATAAAATTTTTGTAGGCCAACAAAGAACGGCCGATTGTTCGTCAGTCAGTACAGATTTCGGCCGACAAAAAGCAGATGAGCAAGACTGGGCATGCTCAGAGAAGAAAAAACACACGGAAAGTTATCCATCACATGACATCACTTCTGCAGTCGGTTGTTGTTGGCCGACAAAATTCGTGTGCAGTCTTTAGCACTTTTCAACCTACACGACAGCACCGGACAAAAGACGGCCGAACGGTCGGCCGACAATCGGTGCGTGTGTACGGGGCTTAAGTCAGATAGACATTGCACTAACAACTTTAATTTTCATAGTTGTATCTCTATGTTTCTGGTAATGCAGTTATACTGCGTGACTAAATATGATTATATGTGTCATCCAGAAGGCAAAAGAGTACTACAGAGTCCTAAAGACCTGGTCGAACATACCCCATTCTTTTTCAGCACTGCAGATCTATGCAAGAATGGGTGTGATTGTTATTCAGCTATGCCAGCATAGAGCACTGCAATGGGAGGGCAGAAAGTGCATTTACCAAAAGAAGAGTAAAAGGTAATTTGACCTTTCTATGACCAGAAGTCATTTAGGTCTAGATGTCCTGGCCACATTTAGCAGTTTCAGTGTGTCAGTTAATTTTATCATATCTCTATAAATAATATTCCTACTTACGGTGGTTGTAAACCCTCACATTCTGTATACCCAGGTAATTGACTGGCCTCGGGTGATACACAGATTAAACAAATCCTTCTACATAAATTTTACTTGCTTATCTACGGTCTTCTCTTTTTTACATTCCTTCAAAAGTGGTGAATTGTGATACAATTCTTCTGAATCTGTCAGAATTTACAGAGGAAAGGGTGGAAAGCTGCAGTTAGAGCTCTATTACATTGTGAAGCTTATTTGAGGAAAGTCATCCCCCCCCCTTCACACATGGGACAGGAACCAAGGAAGGATACAGAGATGTGTTGTGAATAGACAAGCTGTGTGCTGAGCTCTCTTCCCGTCACATATTTATCTCATGTTTTGGGAAAATATCTTAGAAGTGACTCATGCTGATAACAGAGGTACGAAGCAACAGAGAGAAATGACACAGAGCTTAGGAGAGAGACAAGTAAACACTACAGATATAAGTGCTTAGTTCAGATTTCATGACTGCGATTTACAACCACTTTAAATAAGTTTTTATATATTAGTTACAATTTAGGATTATTTTGCTTGCTTATGTTTTTAACATAGGCAGATAATTGAATAAAAATAAAAAAAAATTTTTTAAACATTGACATTAGTGTATATGTATTTTTTTTAATATGTAATTATAACTTATTAAGACACACAAGAAAGGTGCTTAAGCCTAGCGCTATTATGTGTGCCACATCCCTAGTAACAGTATGCAAAGAGTGGGGTTCCCCTAATTGGGACTTTACAGGCACATAAAATTATATGAAAAATAGTTATTAAGAAAAATAATTTTATTTGTAAACATATATATTAATGGGTTAAGAACAGTGCAAGCAAATAAAGACAGGTAGATCAACCACAATAGTCTGAACTAAAAACCCGACATGTTTTGAAGCCAGAGGAATTTGCTTCTTCTTCAGGGATGGTTCAAACGGTACTCTAGTAAATAGATAAATTGACATGTAAAAAAACGTAAATTTTTTAAAGGTTTTTTAAAACATTGCAACGTGACTATAGAGGTTCACATAATGAATACAATGACATTGGCGAGTACTCACAGGGTTGAAAAATAACTGTACTTAGGTAGCCTGCACGGTTAAAAGCATCTGGTGGGTGCGAGTGTCCTTGCGACAGAATGCAATAATATAGATGGTGGATAAATATACCGGTTAGTAGACCACAGCTGTTTAGGTCAGGTGTATAACCTACAATCACTGGACATCTGAAGTCCTCAAATTGAAGAAGCCAGGGACAGCCTTTTAACATAGGTATATGTCAGGAGCATAAGTAGCACCGATCTGAAAAATAGACAGATCAGGGCTACATTGGTAAATGTATTCAGTTAATAGACAAAGGGAAATTTATTTATAGCACTTTGACAGGGAAATGTGCCGTAAATAGCCCAACATTAGAAGGGAATTTGGAGACAATATAAAATATAGCGGCTAAATACAGAGCCAAAAAGATCACTTAAACTTATTGCATGGTGAAAAAGTCTATTAGGAGAAAAAGGGCAGTACCTGTATGTTAAAGGTGATACGGCAATCGGCGTCCTCTCTGCACCACAGCCAGCAAACAAATGCGCTGGCTGTGTGTTGCGAGAGGTGCACTATAAGAGTGCTGGCCGATTGATAAAAAATGTGTGTCAGCTGGCTTCATGGGGAAGGGCTTCCCGGAACGCTGGTGACGGGCCCGCCCTCAAACGACGTGCGTCACACATGACACAATGTGGGCGGGAGCGGCATCTGCGCTCCACCGACACGGAGATCAGAGCCGGAAGTGTGAACACACTGCGGCTCCTGATTGGTCCAGGCTGAACCACATGGGGACAGATGGTGGAAGAAAGGGACCAAACTACCACGCGCGCAGCGCGGTGTATGTCTCCCCGTGCCGGGATGTCCAGTGAAGGAGGGGCACAACCCGGAACGAAAACAAATTATGGGTTTATTAGATTAATTGCAATACAAATATTAATTGATACAATCACATTATATTCTTTTGTATTGCAATTAATCTAATAAACCCATAATACTTTGCTATTGCAAAACTTTTCCCAGCAATTTGTTTTCGTTCCGGGTCGTGCCCCTCCTTCACTGGACGTCCCGGCACGGGGAGACATACACCGCGCTGCGCCCGTGGTAGTTTGGTCCCTTTCTTCCACCATCTGTCCCCATGTGGTTCAGCCTGGACCAATCAGGAGCCGCAGTGTGTTCACACTTCCGGCTCTGATCTCCGTGTCGGTGGAGCGCAGATGCCGCTCCCGCCCACATTGTGTCATGTGTGACGCACGTCGTTTGAGGGCGGGCCCGGCACCAGCGTTCCGGGAAGCCCTTCCCCATGAAGCCAGCTGACACACATTTTTTATCAATCGGCCAGCACTCTTATAGTGCACCTCTCGCAACACACAGCCAGCGCATTTGTTTGCTGGCTGTGGTGCAGAGAGGACGCCGATTGCCGTATCACCTTTAACATACAGGTACTGCCCTTTTTCTCCTAATAGACTTTTTCACCATGCAGTAAGTTTAAGTGATCTTTTTGGCTCTATATTTAGCCGCTATATTTTATATTGTCTCCAAATTCCCTTCTAATGTTGGGCTATTTACGGCACATTTCCCTGTCAAAGTGCTATAAATAAATTTCCCTTTGTCTATTAACTGAATACATTTACCAATGTAGCCCTGATCTGTCTATTTTTCAGATCGGTGCTACTTATGCTCCTGACATATACCTATGTTAAAAGGCTGTCCCTGGCTTCTTCAATTTGAGGACTTCAGATGTCCAGTGATTGTAGGTTATACACCTGACCTAAACAGCTGTGGTCTACTAACCGGTATATTTATCCACCATCTATATTATTGCATTCTGTCACAAGGACACTCGCACCCACCAGATGCTTTTAACCGTGCAGGCTACCTAAGTACAGTTATTTTTCAACCCTGTGAGTACTCGCCAATGTCATTGTATTCATTATGTGAACCTCTATAGTCACGTTGCAATGTTTTAAAAAACCTTTAAAAAATTTACGTTTTTTTACATGTCAATTTATCTATTTACTAGAGTACCGTTTGAACCATCCCCTGAAGAAGAAGCAAATTCCTCTGGCTTCGAAACATGTCGGGTTTTTAGTTCAGACTATTGTGGTTGATCTACCTGTCTTTATTTGCTTGCACTGTTCTTAACCCATTAATATATATGTTTACAAATAAAATTATTTTTCTTAATAACTATTTTTCATATAATTTTATGTGCCTGTAAAGTCCCAATTAGGGGAACCCCACTCTTTGCATATTATTAAGACACACACTGCCATCTGCAGATTGAGAGAAGAACTATAGGCAAAACTTTTTTTTTTATTTTTTTTTTTAATTTTGTATAGAGTACGGGAGGGTTATATTCAGTGGCGGCCCCGCCCTTCCATTTTGACCCCTCCCGTTTCTCAGAAGCCCCACCCCTTATAGACTCCACCCATTTTGTCCCCTGTATTTTGCTTGCGTGAACAAATTCTCCCAATATATCACATATTAAGGGGTTCATCACTACTAGTATATCCCATAATAGGGAGCAGGGGCCCTATTATGGGATACACTGACTGAGAGTGGCACAAACCCCACAGTACAGACCCCCAAGCACAAACCCCACAGTACAGGCCCCCTAGCACAAACCCCACAGTACAGACCCCCTAGCAAAAACCCCACAGTACAGGCCCCCTAACACAAACCCCATAGTACAGACCCCCTAGAACAAACCCCACAGTACAGGCCCCCCAGCACAAACCCCACAGTACAGGCCCCCTAGCACAAACCCCACAGTACAGGCCCCTAGTACAAACCCCACAGTACAGGCCCCTAGCACTAATCCCACAGTACAGGCCCCCTAGCACAACCCCACAGTACAGACCCCCTAGCACAAACCCCACAGTACAGACCCCCTAGCACAAACCCCACAGTACAGGCCCCCTAGTACTAATCCCACAGTACAGACCCCCTAGCACAAACCCCACAGTACAGGCCCCCTAGCACAAACCCCACAGTACAGACCCCCTAGCACTAATCCCACAGTACAGACCCCCTAGCACAAACCCCACAGTACAGACCCCCTAGCATTAATCCCACAGTACAGACCCCCTAGCACAAACCCCACAGTACAGGCCCCCTAGCACTAATCCCACAGTACAGACCCCCTAGCAATAACCCCACAGTACAGGCCCCCTAGCACTAATCCCACAGTACAGACCCCCTAGCACAAACCCCACAGTACAGGCCCCCTAGCACAAACCCCACAGTACAGGCCCCCTAGCACAAACCCCACAGTACAGGCCCCCTAGCACTAATCCCACAGTAGAGGTCCCCTAGCACTAATCCCACAGTACAGACCTCCTAGTACTAATCCCACAGAACAGGCCCCATAGCACAAACCCCACAGTACAGGCCCCCTAGCACTAATCCAACAGTACAGGCCCCCTAGCACAAACCCCTCAGTACAGGCCCCCTAGCACAAACCCCACAGTACAGGCCCCCTAGCACAAACCCCACAGTACAGACCCCCTAGCACAAACCCCACAGTACAGACCCCCTAGCACTAATCCAAGCTTACCTTGCAGTGTCTCCATCATCAATGTGAATGCAGTGACCAGCTTGCCGTGCCCCCAGGGCCATCATCAATGCAGTGCCAGTGCCACTACCAAATCAGTGATATAAATGATTTTCAGCTCCAGTACGGCAGATATTCTCATAGCTAGGATATAGTCGGGTAGCAGAAGTCATCCGGTCGCCATTAAAACTCGGTGGGCCCCCTATCAACCGGCCGCCACTGGTTATAATCATGTCAGATTTTTTTTTTTGCCATATATGCCCCATTGCAGAGCTTTCCCTTCACTTCCTGTCCCATAGCCAAACAGAAAGTGAGGGGAAATCCTTGAAAATTAAGGGAATTCCTTGGGGACCCCCAGGTCACCAAGAACTAGTGTCCCCATGGGAAGATCTCTCCTCTATTTTTTTTCAGGGGACAACCCAAAATTTGGGTTTTTCTTTCACTTTCAATGATAATTATAAACAGGACAAATAAGAATAGTTGTATCTCCTTAATGGGGTCACAGAAAGCAATAAAAACTGAATTAATTTTAAACTTGTATCTAATCACTATACCATAAAGTAGATGACATAGGGTTGGTTTATTGAAGACAAAAAGTTGCCTCAGAGCTTAGTGAATGAAGAGAAGTTTCACTTTGCATAGACTGGATTATAGAAGTCAGAAGATTGTAAGCTCTGGGGCAAATTCCCTTGCAAAATGAATAGCATATTTGCCTTTAGCAAGTTAACCCTATAAGTAAGAACAACTTTGATCGGTTTCAGGTCTTTAGTAGGGACTGCAGAAATCAGTGACGGCCCAGTCTGACAGCTTGCAGTGACGCATAGCAGAACATAAAATTACTGTTCCCTCTTTGTGGTTGGCAGCATTCTGTCTGCATCTAGCCATGATAATCACAAAGAATTTCTGGCTGTGCATCACGAAGAGCTGGGGCCACCATCAGCCGGTCATTGCTTTATATGGGAGTGACTGCAGCTATTTACCCACACCTGTCATTCCAGATGCAGGAAACTGCAGACTCTTGCCATTGGAAATTGCAGGCTGTTCTAATTGTCTATGTAAATGTACCTTTATTCTCTTGGCAAAGACTTGTGGATTAATAATAAAATTGACTGTATTAGCTAAGCAAAAAAAGGGGGAGACGTGTTTTGACATAGCATGCAGACCACATGAAAAAATAATGGTTAAAGACAAACTGCAAACAGACATCTGACAAAGAACTTGGGTTTTTTTAAAGGTAATTGGGGCAAGTGGGATAATCTATCAAAATGTAGAATAAATTGGACAAAGGTGCATATAAGCTTGAAGGATGATCATTTTTTATGCTTACAATGTAATGCAACCTTAGCCAATCCCATTTATCTCACCAATATTCACACTAATTTTATGTTTTAGCTTAGCTGAGTTTTTTTAACATGGAACCCTACAAATCTAACAATGGTTCAGCTGCTGATATGCGACTGAAAACAAGTATGGGCATAACTGCCATCTAGTGGAAATGTGTCACATTGACTACGATAATCCATTACTGGAATACTCCTTTCACAGTAGTCAGTGGCACATTTGTGCCCTATATATCAATGACATAGTAAACAAAATAACACATTTTTATAGGTAATGTGTATACTTAGATATCAGAAAGGGCAGCACCAGCAGATGCATATTAAGGTGTTGTTAAAACACATTGCAGTGCTAGTTTTATTCCTTCTACCTTTAAACGTTATACAACTGTACACTTTATTTAAATCTATGCTCAGCTGTATGTAGTGATGCGTTATAGCATTTCACATATAACTGCAGAGGATAACACACACACAGGCAAAAGAAATGACTATCAAATATAACAAGGCAATCAAAATGAGTAAAAATGGGGATTTAGTCCCACCATATGGCCATATCGGGCTCAAGCACACCACTACGTCAAAGTACCCCATCGTCAGTGGGTCCTACACTATCCATAAAATGAAGGATAAATTCAACCTCTCTATACAATTGTCGATACTTACTCCTTACATGGGAGAGATGTGCAACTGCACTATAAGCGACTACTCCTATATCTGCTTACTGGTGGACACTGATAACGAAGTACAGGTGTGGGAGGGTGGGGTGCTCAACCCCAGAAGTCTGGTCAGGACTGAGTGTATAACAAGCAAACAAAGGGTTGGGGGGGTCACAACCTGAACATGCATTTCTAAAGCTGGTGCTGCTGTAAAAACCAATATCCCATGTAAGGAGTTAAGCCTCGTACACACGAGTCGAAATTCGGTCGGGAATTTTCGTCCGACGACCGATCTGCCAATTTTCGGCTTGTTAGTATGATGCTTCCGACAACTGACTCAGACTTTTCGGCCGAAAAAAAAATCTGGTGTGCAGGCTACAAAATTTTTGTCCTCCGTCAAAACATGTCCGATTTTCGTGCAGTCAGTACAGATTTCGACATGGAAAAATCTTCTGAGCAAGACTGGGCATGCTCGGAGAAGAAAGAACACAAAGAAAGCAAACCAACACATGACATCACTTCTGAAGTAGAATTTTGTCGTGCAGGAAAATTCGTGTGCAGTCTAGGCACATTCCAAACAACAAAACACCACTCTGGACAAAAGATGGACGACCGGTCGGCGGAAATTCGTTGCGTGTGTACTAGGCTTTAGTATCTCCAATGGTATAGAGAGGTTGGATTTATCCTTCATT
Organism: Pelophylax lessonae; assembly: GCF_965119305.1. NCBI lineage: Eukaryota > Metazoa > Chordata > Amphibia > Anura > Ranidae > Pelophylax > Pelophylax lessonae. The sequence goes on from NC_138777.1 coordinate 69,480,110, forward strand.
ATATGGATAGTGTAGGACCCACTGACAATGCTCCTTGGATTAAATGCACATTTATGTATATGTTCAAGCATATGGACTTTATATGGACTATTTGCGGATGATTTTCTGATTTTATGTCTTTTAGTCATTTTTTAAGGGTTGCATGTAGGTTCATGTTCCATATATGCTTATGAACACTTATGTGGTGGTGAGTTATGTTCCACCATCCCTGCGCTACTGAAATTAGTTTTGATATATTTCATGACCTTATCATTTATCAGATTTTATTTTTTCGGTACTTTGACATAGTGGTGGGCTTGAGCACGATATGGTCATATGGTGGGACTAAATCCCCATTTTTACTCATTTTGATTGCCCTGTTATATTTAATATTCATTTCTTTTGCCTGTGTGCGATATCCTCTGCAGTTATATGTGTATATTGTTTTTATAGCAGCACCAGCTTTAGAGCCGGTTCACATAGGCGCGACCCGACTTTGCCGGGCGACCTGTGAAGTCGCGGTGCTCAGCCTGACAAGTCGCCCCAGTGTGAACCGGCTGTTAGAAATGCATGTTTAGGGTGTGCCCCCCCATCCTTTGTTTGTTTGTTATAGCATTTCACAACAACCTTCACAAAATTGCAACATTCTCGATTATTTATTTCCACATGAAAACGCACATCAAAGGAGCATTTTATATTTTTACTTTCCCTAAAGTTCAGCTTTAGAGCTGAACTTAAGGATGGAGGGGAGCAGATAGACCCCCCTCCGTTTTTTTTTTTTTTTCTTTGCAGGATTGAATTTGACCTGAAGGTTAGCCGGGTGCAAACAGACACAAGTCCATTTACATCCAACTGCCCAAAGAGGAGAGTGGTGGATCCAATCAGGTCTGGCTGGAAAACATACAGCTGGACCCGATTGGATCTCTCGTGTGAAAAGGGTCCTAACCTCCCTGGCGGTAATCCCGAGTCTGGCTCGAGGTTAATATTCAGTACCAAAAGCGGTAACCCCCAGCCACACTAGGGGTTACCTTGTAGTGAAACTTACCTTGTCCCTACAATCCCCTGATGTCCTCTGACTGTGTCCACTGGCTGATGCCGGCATCCGTCTTCTGTTTCCTTCCCTGCGAGCGCCGCGACGCAGGGGGGCGGAACCAGGCGGGAAATTAAAAAAGATAAAAAAAACATGACACGATGCATTGTAATCTGTTAGGATTTCATCACTGTATCAAACCATTTCACCTCAGTTTTGTCCCTAGTGCTTTGTCCAGTGCCCTGCCTGCACTTACTGTTTTATTCATTTTATTTTTATTAATAATTTTTTATAAATTATTTATTTTTAATGAATTTATTATTTATTAATTTAATCTATTCATTTATTAACAATTTATTTTAAAAATGTATTCATGTTTACTGTTCTATTCCTGAGAATTACAGGCCTACAATATAAAACAACAGATTTCCATGCAAAACAATGTACTGCTTTGACATTCAAAAATACTGACGTAATCAGACTGCCAGGGAGGTTAAAGAATAATTCAGTTTGTCCAAATAAAAAGATTTCAAATATTAGAAATAAAAGATAAGTCTACCCCAATATATTTCAGGTTTAGGTAGATGACAACTGGTTGAATTAACCATTGGTTCCCTATCCAAGTGACTTTAGTAGTGATATCAGTCTTTTTATTTTTTTATTTTTACTACATTATTATTGGAAAAACAAAATAAAGTGTGAAACCATTCTGTCCGAGAAAGGTTAAGACTGCACAAAAAGATACTCTCTGATTAGAAGAATCTAGGTGATTCAACCTGCAACTAGCTATCCATAATCAAAGTGGTCATTAGGGTTGGACAGGCTCTAACTTTAACTGTTATGTTTTGTGGCATAGATAACTAAATTAAGTAGTTATGGCCAACTATCATTGTTTTTTTTTTTTTAAAGAGAGATTATTTTACTACAGGCCAGTGGGCTGTACAATTTGCAAGGAAAGTTTAACTTTGTCAGTGAATTTTCCCCAGAGCTTTGTAAATTAGGTGAAATGCCACTTTCCAAAAAAAATCCTAAAACAGTATTTTTTCATACACATGATTGGGTGATGGAAATCATTATTATTATACAGGATTTATATAGCGCCAACAGTTTGCGCAGCGCTTTACAATATCAGGAAAGACAATACAGTTACAATACAATTCAATACAGGAGGAATTAGAGGGCCCTGCTCGTTCGAGCTTACAGTCTAGAAGGGAGGGTCAAGTGAAACAAAATGGAGATGGAGATGGAGAAAATGGAAGTACGGTTGTTAGGTGTTTGTAGGATAGGCTTCTCTGAAGAGGAGGGTTTTCAGGGATCGTCTAAAAGCTAATAGAGTAGGAAATAAATCGGACAGATTGGGGTAAGGAGTTCCATAGGATTGGAGAGACTCTGGAAAAGTCCTGGAGGCGAGTATGGAAGGAGGTGACGAGGGAGCTAGAGAGGAACGAAGAGAGCGATTAGGTTGTTATTTTGAGACTAGGCTAGTGATGTAGCTGGGGGCTAAATTGTGGATGGCTTTGTCTGATGTTGTTAGTATTTTGAATTTAATTTGTTGGGTGAGCGGAAGCCAGTGAAGGGATTGACAGAGAGGAGTAGCAGACGCTGAGCGATTTGTAAGGTGGATGAGTCTGGCAGCAGCATTCATGATGGATTGAAGGGGGGATAGCCTATGTAGAGGTAAGCCAATGGGAAGGGAATTGCAGTAGTCGAGGTGCGAGATGACCAGGGAGTGAACTAGGAGCTTTGTTGTGTCATTGGTAAAAGGGAGCGTATTTTGGAGATGTTGCGGAGGTTGAGGCGGCAAGATTTAGACAGTGATTGGATGTGGGGCTTGAAGGAGAGTTCAGAGTCCAGGACAACACCTAGGACCTTGGCATGCGGGGATGGGCTGATAGTTGTGCCATCGATATTGACAGAGAGATCGGGGGAATGGGCACGTGGTGGAGCAAACATTATACGTTTGCTTTTGGATAGATTGAGTGATGTGACATCCAGACTGATATATCTGATAATAAATTAGTGATACGTGAGGAGACTGAGGGAGTGAGCTGAGGGGTGGATGAATAAATTTGAGTATCGTCAGCATAGAGATGGTATTGGAGGCCATGGGAGGCTATCAGCTGACCCAGAGAGAAGGTGTAGATTGAAAATAGGAGAGGTCCAAGAACAGAACCTTGGGGGACCCCAACAGAGAAAGGAAGAGGAGAGGAGGAAGTAGAATTGTAAGTAATGCTAAAGGTGCGGTTAAATAGGTAGGAAGAGAACCAGTGAAGAGTACAGTCACAGAGACCAAAGGCGTGGAGTTTTTTGAGGAGAAGGGGGTGGTCAACCGTATCAAAGGCAGCAGAAAGCAGAATGAAAAATATGCACAAACGAGTTCTTGGTAAGTGCATTTCACAATACCGAGTTGCTGTCAGCGTCATAAATGGAAGATGTACCGTCCTCAGTAGCTTGAAATGGCTTACGCGTTCCGAGGCTTAGCCTCTTCTTCAGAGCCTACCTAGGTGACGGCAACTCAGTATTGTGATATGCACTTACCAAGAACTCGTTTGTGAGTGTTTTTAATTCTATATTTAATAAAGCCTTTTATGGAGGATAATGCGCTAGGCTAGTGTGCCCTTGTTTTTGTATTTTGATTGCAGTGATTTTGGATCGCCCTGATCTTGAAGGGGCTGCAAGGCTGAAGCATTTAGGAGAAGCCAAGTGTATAGTCCCTGGTAGCCGCATGTGTGTGGCTGAAGCTGGTCAGAACGTCACTTCCCTGAGCGCAGGACATAGGTGCATTGCACCAATTTTTGTTAGGCTTAATTATTAACCTAGCAATACAGACAGAGTTGGGATTATGGTAGAAGGCTTTATGACCAGCATCTGAGATTCAAACCAAATGTCATAGGCCAAATCAACTTACTGCTTGCCAAATAACCATTTTGGGTGGCATTTTGAACAGAATAGTTATGTCACTATTACTAAATATGCCAAATTAGGAACATCCATGGCAGGACAGCGGCTGAGAGATTAGCACTTCTGCCTTGTAGCATTAGAGTCATCGGTTGAAATCATCATACTATCTGCATGGAGTTCGAATGTTCTCCCCGTGCTTGCTTGGGGTTCCTCCCACACTCCAAAGACATGCTGGTAGATTATTTGGCTCCTGTCTTAATTGGTGCCAGTATGTCTACGTATGCAAATGAGATAAGGGACCTTGGATTGTAAGCTTTTTGAGGGCAGGGACTGATGATCTAATGTGTATCCAATTTGTAAAGTGCTGCATAAACTGTCTGCACTATATAAATACCTGGAATAAATAAACACCTTGTTGTTGTGGAAGCACTATGCTACAATATATTTCTACAGCTAAAATCTTTTTTTTTTTCCATTTTTCAAAGGAAGAGGACTCGCTTCAGATCGAAGAGAAGATTAAGTGGGGGGACAGTTTTGTCATTGTGTACTCGGTGACAGATCGTTGCAGCTTTGATGAAGTCATGAGATTATGTTTCCTCATCAACCACATCCACTCAGCAAATAAAAAAGGGGCAACAGAGCACCCACCTATTGTAATAGTAGGCAACAAGAAAGATCTCCAGTTTGATCGCATGGTGTCTATGGACGATGGTGAAAAACTCTCCAAGGCATTGAAGCACCCTTATTTTGAAATTTCCACCAGAGACAGCTATGAAGAAACCGCCATGGTCTTCAATACACTCTACTGTGAGATGCAGCGGCAAGGATGTCTCTCCCCGGCAACCTTCAAGAAAAGAAATGCATCAAAGTTAATGGAGAAGATTCCAAAAATTTACGCCAATTCTACTTTAATTGCAAATGGCAGGAGTTTGAGTTTTAACTCTTTTCGAGATTTTATTCCAGAGTGAAAAAAAGAGAACATGGGTCAGTTCTATGTTCCTTTTCCAGTATGCCAGCCCTTAGTGATGAAATATGTCCTCACTAGTATGGTGTATAGGTTAGAAGAGAATTCAGTTGAAGTTGAGTTTGCCATAGGTCACACTAAAACCTTTTTGCTGAATAATTTGGCAAATAGCTTTAGACCTTAGGATGACTGAACATCAAAAATGAACTGCTGAGAAGAACGAGATGGCCAATGAAGACAGTTATTGATTGGTGTATACGTCGCTGAACATCCTTGCTCATTAAACCAAGTTATAGAATGATTTTAGAATATGATGCCAATCATATCCCCTCCCTGCCCATATAAACCCACTGGATATAAAACACAGCTTTTATTATCTACCATTAGGACTCATTCACACATAGTACGGTGACTGACAGTTTTCCACACTGGATAAATGCCAGTCACCGCTAGGGCAAATAGAAATCAATTGTTTTCCATGTGTCTCATTTAATCTGCAATCCAGCCCTGAGGTGCAGTGCAGTGAACTGCAGTAAAATGCAGACATGTATCATTTTACCGCAGTGCACAGGTTGGCACTGCATGTCACCGCACAGCAACGTGACACACTGCAAAGCTTTGCGAAGACATCAAGAAGTGCACTTCAAAAAAAATTAAGAAAAAACCCCGAAGTAAATAGTGTAAAGCGTATCACACTTCCCCTCACATTGGCCCAATAAAGCCGAAAAGAGAAAGCTGCCCGCATACTAAAATGGAGCCTTTAGCATGCGGGCACTGTAAACATTCTCCTATTTTTTTTCCCTTTTTGTAAATATCAGCCTTTATTTGCACTAATTCTAATCTTTTAGTCCCGGTTCACATTTCTGCGATGCGGGAACGCTGCAAATATACAGCGTGTTCCCGCATCGCATCCGCACCCCTGGCAGTTCACACTGCCATATGCGATACGCTGGGGGTGTCAATTAAAATTTAATGACACCCTCAAATCAGATCGCATATCGCAGTGCGATCTGAAAGTTCGCACAGAATCGGATCGCACTAGTGTGAACCGCCATGCGATCCGATTCTGCTGCGGACCAAAAAAAGGGTCCTGTGCGTGTTAGGTGCTATTGCGGTGCGAATTCAGCCATACAAACTGTATGGCTGAATTTGCACTGCACAGAGATCACATGTAATTTTAGGAGCAGTACGCTCCGAATTACATGCGATCTCTGTGATCGCACAAATGTAAACCGTCACCTAGTGCTAGCTATGTGGCATTTACTCCTGTTGGTGTATCACCAATATACCGTAATGGCGGGCAATACAAGCTATGTTTTATATCCAGTTGATGTACAGGGATTATAATGTGCATCAAATCTTATGCAGAGTAACAACTCACAGTCCCACAAAGTGATATATTATTTGGACTGGTAAAGACCTTCATATATTCATACATAGGTTATGGAATGAGCACAAAATGCTTTCACCTACTGTACAGATTTCAGGCAGAAACAATCTGTTTGTGTGATAAATGTTTCTGATAGACTGCATTTGGCATGTAGTGGATAACTGGTGGGAAAAATTCTTATACCATAACTGCATGCGGTTTATGTGTTCAATTATAATCCTTAAAATATTCCTTTTTTCACAGTCCCTTATTTATATTTTTTTCCACATTTACATGTATAGTAAGGTGACCAGCAAAAGTGACAAGGGTTGGGACAAACTGTAACCCTGCTAGGGTAATCATTGTTGGTTGAGTATTGATATGATGCGCTGGAAGCTTCTCGTATACAGGAAACAACTTTACTTACATGGAGGATAGCAGAACATATCTTAAAAGCATGGAAACCTGAACTCAACTGAACACTTAGAAAAGGACTTCCTCTCATTGCATCATACAATAGATTTAAATGCACATTACACTATAACGCTACAGTGCCCCCTGCTACGTAGACAGGTATAATGTATATACTGTATATAGTCACAGTACATAAGCAAATTGGTGTTGTTCTTCCAACAATCATTTGGCTAAAAGCTAGCGTTTCACTGACAAAGAAAAAAGTTCCCTACGACGTTAGTCACATCTGGAAATGTTCCCTTTCGGAAAGACAGGGTAAAACGGAGGGGTGGAGGTGTCTGTCTCTATGTGAGAAGTGATCTCAAAGTTAGTGTGAAAGAGGACCTAGTTGATGGAGAGTGTGATGAGTCTGAAGCAGTATGGGTGGAAATGTACATGGGTGTGCCTAATACAAAGATTATCATTGATGTTTGTTATAGACCTCCCAGTATTAATGAGGAGGTGGAGACTCAGCTCCTGGCACAGATAGAAAGGGCTGCAAGGGCTGGGAATATGATAATAATACGGGATTAGCTGATATATCGAGATCCGATATGCACTTTCCTCGATACATCGTAATCGGCCACCAAGGTGACCGATATTTCGGGAAAGTGCTTGTACCGGAGTGATGCCTGCAGGTAGAGGCATCACCCGGTACCGGCGTCCATAGCCAATGGTCAGTTGTCTTGTAATGACAAACCAATGTGGCTGAGAAGCCGTTCGGCTGTCCTTACAAGGAGCGGGATGGGGGACCCCCCCTCCCGATACCCGGGCAACCAGCCTGCACTGCTGCCGAAGACCCGATCAAAGCCGCATTCGGCTCTGATCGGGTCTCCATGTAAAAACCCGGAAATTATGTCATGACATCACTTCCGGGTACTCAGTGCCAGATTAAAAAAATGACAGCATTCAAAGCAGCCAAACTTGGCGTTTTGAATGCTTTTGAGTGCAGAGGAGGGGTTTGGGGTTTTTTTAGACCCCCAGATCTCTCCACAAGAGTACATGTCAATGATAAAAATAAAAAAATATATATTTTTTAAATGTACAAAAATATCGGCCGATACCGATATGCATTGACCAAAATATCGGTATTGGCAACGAAAAACCAATATCGGTTGATCACTAATTTTTACTACCCTGACTTTGACTGGAGTAATGGCACTGCTGGAACAGTTAAAGGGCAAACATTTATAAACCTATTAGAAGACAATTTTATGGTACAGTTTACTGAGGCCCCCACTAGAAACAATGCTCTGTTGCACATGGTAATCTCAAACCATGCATAGCTTATTAATAATGTTCGTATAAAAGAATATCTGGGTAGCAGTGACCATAATATGATTTCATTTAATGTTAGCTGTAAGCAAAAAATGCATACAGGAAATACAAAAACACTTAACTTTAAGAGATCACATTTTCCAAGGATGAGGGCTGCTCGCCAGGATTTAGACTAGGAGGGAATATCGGCATCGATGATCACAGAACAGAAATGGGAAATTTTCAAAAAGACTGTATGCAAACTCACTGCAAAGTATTTTCCCATGGGCAATAAGTTTAAAAGGCTAAAAATAAAACCTATGTGGCTTACGGCCAAAGTTAAAAAAGCTATAAATAATAAGAAAAGAGCATTTAAAAAAATATATAAAAATGAAGGAACACAATCATTGTTCAATTGTTACAAAGATTATAACAGAATATGTAAAAAGGAAATCAAGGATGCAAAAATTCACAATAAACGACAGATTGCAAAAGATAGTAGAACAAACCCCAAAAAAGTCTTCAAATATATTAATAGTAAAATGGTTAGGTCTGAGCATGTAGGTCCTTTACAAAATAATCAGGAGTGGGTGACTGGGAACAAAGAGAAGGCAAATTTATTAAATACTTTCTTCAGCTCTGTGTATACCAAGGAGCATGGGGGAGCTCATGACCATAATGAGGATGGTATTGACACAGCCCCAAATGATCCACAATGGCTCAAAAGTGATATGGTCCTAAAATATTTAGACAGAATAAGGATGGATAAAGCGCCTGGACCAGATGGCATCCACCCTAAATCCTAAAAGAATTGACCATTGGATTGGCGTAGGGCCAATGTGGTGCCTATATTTAAAAAGGAAATGTAATAAATACTGCAATTATAAATTATAGTACAAATCACATTCAGCAGCGCTATGTATGTTTGCACATGACATATACAGTATCATATAAAAGTCCACATATAACACTGTGCAGGTAAATAATGTCCTTATGTTTCTCTGCTGGGGAAAAATGGTTCAAACATTGGTGGTACTCCCAATGCTCTATAAGGATCGACACAAACACCTTCACCACACCTCAAGTGCTCCCAACAAGAATGGGCACTCACCAGATGACCCCAGGTCATAGACGTCCATGCATTGGTTGCATGCACCCTCTTAGAACCACCGGATAGAGTCACTCTTTCTTTCCCATCAGAGGAGTCTGTGTGCTCCTCAGATATCCAGATCAGGTGACAGGATCGTACCAATGTAAAGCAAGCAAGATATAGGAGACGGATAGTGTGATATCTGTGATATCGTTTAGGATTTATTAAACATATACTGACACACGTCCACTACCCCCCATTTCCAATCTGCTTACATTTAAAACAATCATTAAAGCAAAAAACGTAATAGGAAGCCCAGACGAATAGCCTTCTCACCGCCAGTACCGTTACGCCGCGTATTCCCAACGGCGAGTTCCGGAACTATGGCCGTGACGTCTGTGGTTTGCTTGGAGAAAGCGTGCTTACGTCCTGATGCATTTTGTCACAGGGACTTCAACCGAGGACCTTCTTTACAGGATGTCTCCAACTTACAAGCTGACCTCAGTGCACTGTTTCAGAGCAACTATTTGGCAAATGAGGTTTAATGTTGATAAATGTAAAGTTATACACTTGGGGGCTAAGAATATGCATGCAGCATACATACTAAGGGGATTAGAACTGGGGGAATCCATAGCGGAGAAGGATCTGGGTGTTCTGGTAGATCCTAAGCTTAATAATAGCACGCAATGCCAAGCTGCAATTTCCAAAGCAAGCAAAGTCCTTTCTTGTATTAATAGAGGCATGGACTCTAGAGAGAGAGATATCATTTTGCCCTTGTACAAATCATTAGTAAGCCCTCATCTGGAATATGCAGTTCAGTTTTGGGCACCAGTTCCTAAAAAGGATATCGGGGAACTGGAGAAAGTGCAGAGAAGGGCAACCACACTGATAAGAGGCATGGAGGAGCTCAGCTATGAGAAAGGATTACAGGAACTTAATTTATTCTCTCTTGCGAAGAGGAGATTAGGGGGGATATGATCAACCTGTATAAATACATAAGGGGTCCATATAGTGAACTTGGTGTTGAGTTATTCACTTTAAGGTCAACATAGAGGACAAGCGATTTACCTACAGCTATTGGAAACTTTACCCATAACAGCATCATAAAAAATAAGGTACATACATTCCACAATGATAATTATGCTAACGTAATTAGCGTGTTCCTCTGTCTTCTTGCCATTTTGCTGAAGCCCAGAGCCCCTGAGCAGCAGTAAATCTTTAGGCTGTCAGCAGAACAGCCTCTAGATTTTCAGCACGGCGCCAAAAAATACAGAGCAACTGAGCATGTGCAGAGCAAGGAGAGACGGTGTGGTACTGGATTTTAAACAGTATAGGCACTTATTTTTTATGTTTTACATAGCTATACCTGCAAAAGGAGCTTGCACAAAGTAAACAGCAGAAATAAACTCTTCTCTGACTTCAGCTTCAAATCCCAGTTTTAAAGTGTGAGCCCAAAAACAAAAATGACATAGTTAGGTTGAAAAAAGTCCATCTAGTTTAATATTTTAAAAAAAACAAAAAAAAACTCCATATACACAACCGTTTATGCACAGTTGATCAACGGAAAGCTAAAAAAAAACAAAAAAAAAAAAAACAATAAAGCATAAATCCAATCATTAATGCATAATCCAATTTGCTCCAGTGGGGGAAAAAATTCCTTCCTGATCTCCCAGCAGGCAATCATCTGATGGATCAACTACCCCTGGTGTTCTTACCTACAAATATTAATATTCAGTTATATTTTGTGCATTTATGAATGCATCCAACTCTTTTTTAAAACAATCTAATGAGCTGGCCAGATCTAGTTCTAGAGGGAGTCCATGAAAAAATAAAATGTAATACATTGTAGTTTATCAAACCTTAGATGTTGTGGCTTCATTAGTTTTCTTTTCAGATATTTTTATTTTAAGGGCTCTTTCAGATTTGCTGTGTCCCACGGGGCCCTCTGGAGAGTAATCCACATTTATATTACTTTTTAGAGGGCATATCTCAGATGGCATGGAGGCTTTATAATACCTCTTCAACATGATTTAACTCCGTAATGCTGCACTACTGTACCGTAATTGCATGCACTGCAAGCGGTTGTAGCATAGCCCCATTAACTCAATCTCTGCCTGTCAAACTCTGCAAATATTTAAAAATGTGTCTATTTTTACTACCCCCCGTTTGAAAGAACATTTCGTTTCATCTTAAATTCCTGTGAACAACACACTTTATTTCCCTGGGCGGCTATGCTTGCTCCTCCACTGAATCAATGGAGGGAGACATAATTGCTTTTGAGGTTGGACTTCAAACATGTCAGTCTTTTCCACCTTGATTACATGGGGGGATGAGGGGATAAGTAGTTTACAGAGGGACGTTAACACTTCCACTTCAGCTCCCGAGAAGTGACAAGGAAATTCCATTTCCAGCAAAATAAACAGGTATTTTCTGTACCTGGAAAAAGTTAAACAAATGCAGCCACCACATCTTAGAACTGATAAGCTGCAATTTATGAACTTTTTTGTGGATTTAGTTATCCTTTGTATAAAATGTTGCTGCAACTGCTCAAGCACCGGCAGGGGAGGGCTGGCAGCCTTAGGCCTGGGGGGCAAATCCAGTCAAGTGGCCCATTGAACCATGGAATCAGCTCACCATCTGTGCCCACCTGCTTTTGGACTGACAGCTGTATACAGTGTCTGGCCCCTACATTAATCCAGCCCTGAGTTTACTACCTTTTTACTAGTTTTTACCACTTTTCAGCGTGGCCCGGGGGGCAATGGCCACCCTACCCCCCTTGCCAGTCCTCCCCTGAGCACTGGCAATAATAGTTGATTGCAACCCTTGTCACTGTAAACCTTGCAGCTCAGCTTCAGTATTCATGTAAATGCAATTATACTGACTATTATTGAATGTATTAACTACATTTTTTGTTGAAATGTATAGACAAGGAAAGTTTGATATACAAGATGATTTGTAAAGCAATGTACATACTCGTGTGATCCCACCATTCCTGCTATACTGCATACCTAAAATAATTTGTCGGCTGTTTTTAGATCTTGCACGTCTACATGCACTGTGCCACTCTCCCATCTCCTGCCCGTGTTTGGATTGCTCTGGTCTATCAGTGTGCGGTGCCAGTTTTCCCCCCGATTGGTGACTTTTACATGTACTGTACATCAAGAGCTTTTATTAAAATAGTATTTTATGTCTGTTTTGGCGTTTGTAAAATGTTTAAGGTGTCTTGTTAGTTTTTTCATACTGGATGATGAGATTTCATATGTAGTAGGGTCGTTTTTGCAGGATCATCAGTAAAGTTATTTTGTGCACCTTAACCGGTTGCCGACCGCCGCAAGTACATATACTGCAGCGGTCAGCCCCGGCCAGGCAAAGTGACGTATGGGTACATCACTCGCCTGTCACTTGCTTGTGAGCCAGGCGGAGGCGCGCGCCCACCCCGGCTCGTTCCCTGGAAAGTCCGTGCGTGTGACCGGCGGACCCGATGTCCGCCGGTCACTCGCGATCGTCCGCCGTGAAGGCAGAAAGGCAGGTGGCTAATGTAAACAAGCTGCCTGTCATTCTCCCCTGGGTAGGAATAGTGATCATACGGTTCTAATATGGAGGACCGTTGATCACTGTTCCTACACCAGTAGCCATGTCCAATCACAGTTAGAAGCATGCCCCTAGGGACACACTTAACCCCTCCTTCCCCAATAAAGTTAACCCCTTCCCTGCCAGTGTCATTTTGCAGTAACAGTGCATATATATAGCACTGATTACTGTAGTAATGTCACTGGTAACCCCAAAAGTGTCAAAAATGTCAGTCAAGGGTCCGATCTGTCCCCCCGCAATGTCGCAGTACCGCAAAAAAAAAAAAAAAAAACGCAGATCGCCGCCATTACGCGTTAAAAAAAAAAAAACACCAAAAATGACAGAAATCTTTCCCTTAGTTAGTAAACGCAATAACTTTTGCACAAACCAATCAAAATACGCATTTTGCAATTTGTTTTACCAAACTTATGTAGCATAAAACAAATTGGCCTAAAATGTTAAAAAAATTTGATTTTTACATTTTTTTTGGGGGAATTTCATATAAAAAAATTTGAAAAATATTGTTATTTTTGCAAAATTGACGCTCTTTTTTTGTTTATAGCGCAAAAAGTAAAAATCGCACCAGTGATCAAATACCACCAAAAGAAAGCTCTGTTTGTGGGGAAAAAAGGACGTCAAATTAGTTTAGGTACAGCGTCGCACGACCGCGCAATTGTCCGTTAAAGTCACGCAGTGCTGAATCGCAAAAAAACCCCTGGTCGGAATGGGGGTAAAATCTTCCGGGGCTTAAGTGGTTAAAGTGTATGCAAATCCTAAAAATGAACTTCTTTCATTTGCACACATGTTGTGTTATATCTGTTTGAAAAATTCAAATAAAAAAATAAAATAAAATCTGTTGATCCTGCCACAAATCCAATGAGCTAAAAACTTCTCCACTGCAATGTTCCCAGCTTTCTCTGTAACCTACAGAACACTTCTCCCTATATTAGGAGAGAAGGTGGGTGTTCTGTAGTCCTGACTCCTAACACATTTCCGGTCCTAGGGTGACAATACAGGTTCTCCATTGATAGGGTACAGTGAATGTGGCCACCCTTTCGGCAAGAAGTGTATTACTGGCAGGATCAGCAGGTAAAAATAAAGGAAAAACACCTAAAAATTAAAACAAATGCAATCACCACATCTATGGAGTACTGAATTGCAATATATTTATTTTTTTTGTTCTTGGATTTAGACACATTTTTAGAGGGGAACATCAATGCCCTTGCTGCTTGCCCCAGCCCCCCTTTACTGGCACCCCCACCTTTGATGGCTTGGCAAATGTGCCAAAGCCCTCTGCCCATCCTTCGCCTTGCAGCAGATCAGCACGTGAGCTGAACCATCAAAGAACGCGCCACCGTTAGGAAGGTACAAAAAATAAGGTCTAGTCTGAACAAAGTCCTGTATCTTCTTAATCACATCGTAGTTGTGCTTGTGCAGATGTGCCCAAGGTTTCTGCCCAGTAATAAAGGTCAGATAGAGCCCTTCACCACATCTGGGCATTTGCAGATGGGGAGCAACATAGTTCTCGCCTCGGTGAGAAAGGCAAAAGCAATGGCACCAAAACACCAAGGAGTTTTTTTGCAATAGCAAGTATGTTTAGGCTGCCCAGGTTAGGGGAGAGTTAGGTGGTTGTCATCAGTTTCCCACGCTTTTCTGGGCTCTGCCCTCCTTCCCGTGCTGTAAATAAAAAGAGGAAAGGCTACGCTCAGTAGTGAGCCGCCTGCATGGGGAGAACAGAGAAGACAAGCCAAAGCATGAAACCAGCAACATCTGAAAGATACTCGAGAGAGAGGGGCTGTTGAGCGGGACCGTATGGAGAGCTGGAGATTCCGTTTCACCTAAAAAGATGTAGCCTTCATCTGCTATCCCAAGGGAATCACCAGTTATGGACACTGACAGTTTTGGACTCTCACCTTTTCAGGTATGCCTGGGCAGCCACGGAATAGTTAGTCAGGGAATGGACTGAGAGGCACTTAAATGCTGTAATGTTCCTAAAACATTTTAAGTAAAGTTCTTGAACTGTTCTTGAGCCTGGCCTGAAATTATTCAAGAGGTGCATGGTGGTACATGGCATAGCAGAAGAACAGTGCCTGTAAAGAACACATGGGGTATGATGCAAGGTCAATACGAAGGTTTAACTTAGCAGGAGAGTTGGAGAGCAGTTGCCTTGGTTAACCAAAAACTGGTGGGAATGCTAAGCAGCCGGTCATAAAGAGTGGTACCTGCCATAGGTGACAGGTCCTCTAGAAGCAAGAGGGTTGGTGTTCTAGCTCTCTCCTGCAGTTCCCTGAAGTAGCTGGGACTGAACCCGTGGTTTGGAGACCCCATATACCTACCCGCATGGTACAGGAAAGAGATTAAATTAACTCTGAGCACAAATGCGGTCTGCGCCAGTGCTCAGCGGGACCCTATTCAGCATCTGGGAGTAAGGTGGCAGAGGCATGCTGGACTGGTGGAGAGGCATGGGCTCAGCAGTGTCCCTCCTAAATGCAATATATGAGGACTGTGTGAAGTAACATAGGACAGCAAGTTTTCCAGGAGGTAAAAAAAAGGGGGGGGGGGAGAGTACCGCGCTTTAAAGGTTGTATGTGATGTAAGGTGACTAAGTGATAAATAAATAGATAATCCCACTGGTGTACAAAATTCATATAAACAATCAATCAATAATATTGGTGAATGTGTAAAATCTCAATATAGCATGTAATATACATAAACATATAAATAAATATATAAATATGTCCCAACAAACAGTGCTTATAGTGATGAATTAAATAGATATATGCTGGTGATAAAATCCAAAAAAGTGCTCTGTGCTCAATTGGTGACCTTTTCTAAACTATATATCAACAGGTGGCAATGGTGATATGGATGTCTATGTACATCTCAATATACATTGAATGGTGATTAGATGCTAACATGCATCATAAAGTGCTCAAGTGTCCCAAATGGTGATAATACTATAAATCTTCCTCTTCTGTGTTTAAAAGGAAAAAATGCTACCACCTATACACTCCAATAGGTGTGCTATATGCTCACCTCCATGTTTTAAATAATGTGCCTTTTTAGGATCTATCCGGGGATATACTCCTTTCTCCTCTCCTCCTCTGGATATATACAGGAGATGGTGGTGGCTGACGGTGTACTTCTTTACAATGGGGGTCCACGTATGGGGTCTCTGGTGGTGCCTCAAATCTCAGAATAAAAGGGGCCAATATAGTGAAGTATTGTCAAACCCTTTTATTAAATATATAAAGATTTCCACTCACATAAAACGCTACAGACTGCGCTTCTCCGATGCAGAACTGATCCTTCCCGTTCTCAGCTATGTCACTTCCGGTGCTCTGCCCTACGCGTTACGTCACGACCACACGTGACTTCTTCAGGGGATAATTTGCCTATGGGCGTGACGTACTTAAATAGCCCTAGAGCCGGATGTGGATGTTCCGCCATTTCTTTTATGTGCGGGGCCTGTGTGTGTATCGGAAGTACCTAATCGGACATTTTTACAGAGTCTTTGTCCCGGAGACCGTACCATTATCCTTATACTCTAAGCATAATTGGCAACCGGATGTCCCAAATCGGCCATATTTATATATCTTGCGGTGGGATAAAATATATTTCGTCCAACCAGTCCAATTATATCCAATATCAATTTGTATGTGGGGAATTATTTTTAAATACTTTATTGTTGAATATATATATCCCACCGCAAGATATATAAATATGGCCGATTTGGGACATCCGGTTGCCAATTATGTGACGTAACGCATAGGGCAGAGCACCGGAAGTGACGTAGCGGAGAACGGGAAGGATCAGTTCCGCATCGGAGAAGCACAGTCTGTAGCATTTTATGTGAGTGGAAATCTTTATATATTTAATAAAAAGGGTTGACAATACTTCTCTATATTGGCCCCTTTTATTCTGAGATTTGAGGCACCACCAGAGACCCCATAAGTGGACCCTCATTGTAAAGAAGTACACCGTCAGCCACCATCTCCTGTATATATCCAGAGGAGGAGAGGAGAAAGGAGTATATCCCCGGATAGATCCTGAAAAGGCACATTATTTAAAACATGGAGGTGAGCATATAGCATACCTATTGGTCACGTGCACCGAAGAGCACCCGTATGCACTGAGTGTATAGGTGGAAGAATTTTTTCCTTTTAAACACAGAAGAGGAAGATTTATAGTATTATCACCATTTGGGACACTTGAGCACTTTATGATGCATGTTAGCATCTAATCATCATTCAATGTATATTGAGATGTACATAGACATCCATATCACCATTGCTACCTGTTGATATATAGTTTAGAAAAGGTCACCAATTGAGCACAGAGCACTTTTTTGGATTTTATCACCAGCATATATCTATTTAATTCATCACTATAAGCACTGTTTGTTGGGACATATTTATTTATATGTTTATGTATATTACATGCTATATTGAGATTTTACACTTTCACCAATATTATTGATTGATTGTTTATATGAATTTTGTACACCAGTGGGATTATCTATTTATTTATTTATCACTTAGTCACCTTACATCACATGCAACCTAAAGCGCGGTACTCCCCCCCCCCCCCCTTTTTTAATCTCATTTCTTAATTGTGTGGTTAACAGCAACAGTACCTGCGGCATTGAGGGGACATATCTTTTACACACCTACAGGACAGCGCGAGAATTGCACCCCCTTATATACATTTTCCAGAGGGATGCTGTACATTTAACACACAGTGTATGGCTCATCTCTATGCCAAGGTTCCGCAATAATGTTGATTTTCACATGCAGGCCAACTTACCATGTCCACGGTATTGATGAGCATGCACACAGACGAAATGTACCCTCACGTGCAAGCAAGTGTCTCGCCCACAACTTGGCATAATAGGCAGGATACGCCCACAAACTGCTACATCTGCAGGACAGCTTGATAAAAACAGTTAATTTTTATCAACAAAGCCTCCAGCATGCATGTGATCACTGTATTATAGCTAACTATTGTATCAACTGCACCATTTGGGACTTTCAATGTGACACCTTAAAAGCCCTGAATCGTGCAGTGATAGCCAACACCATGTAAAGAGAAGCCACTCTAATTTCTCACCAGAGCTGTCACTGACAGTCTGGATTCAGAGCTAACAGCTGCACAAAACGTGGGATGGTGGACCTCAGGGGAAAGTACATTTATTAAAGAAGAATTCTGGGATATACAGTATCTCATGAAAGTGAGTACACCCCTCACATTTTTGTAAATATTGTGTTATATCTTTTCATGTGACAACACTGAAGAAATGACACTTTGCTACAATGTAAAGTAGTGAGTGTACAGCTTGTATAACAGTGTAAATTTGCTGTCCCCTCAAAATAACTCAACACAAAGCCATTAATGTCTAAACCGCTGGCAACAAAAGTGAGTACACCCTTAAGTGAAAATGTCCAAATTGAGCCCAATTAGCCATTTTCCCTCCCTGGTGTCATGTGACTCGTTAGTGTCAGAAGGTCTAAGGTGTGAATGGGGAGAAGGTGCGCTAAATTTGGTGTTATCGCTCTCACTCTCTCATACTGGTCACTGGAAGTTCAACATGGCAACTCATGGCAAATAACTCTGAGGATCTGATAAAAAAAAAAGTTGCTCCACATAAAGATGGCCTAGGCTATAAGAATCCTATTATTTTATTATTATAAGAATCAATTCTTATAATCAATCTAATTTTAATGGCAGGGCCTGTCCCTGTGCCCAGGAAGAGTAACTGCGAGGGGTTACGGTGTTCAGGCACCACCAACAACCAAGGCCCAATTTTTCAGCACCTGTTGACAAGTACATGCGATTTCAAATTTTTATGTATACTTGTACGTGTATATGACATTTTTTTCCTTTAGAAATGTCATTATTGCTGCAGCAGGCTACATACATCGTTCAGATGCGCGACTTTACAGGGTACACTAAGGGGACCCCCCAGGCACAATATTTAAAGGAATTTTTCATTTTTATAGTTTCACTTTGAGCCTCATTAAAATAAATAAATCTCTGCTCCTTTAAAAACAATTGTTTTTAAAGATTTTTTTTTGCATTGCTACATTTCCCCCAGGTCAGTACCCGGAACCCCATACACTTTAGTTGGGCAATAACTTGCATTTAACCCTTCAAAATGAGGCCATTTGATTTTTGACGTTCAAGTCCCATAGACTTCAATGGAGTTTGTTTGTTTGAGCAAACTTTTTATGCAATGCACACTAAAGAAGTTGAAGTACAATAACCCCAAGCATTGGTGTCAGTGGAGGCAATAATAAACCCCCAGCTTTGGTGTCAGTGAAAGTATCAATAAACCCCCAGCATTGGTGTCAGTGGAGGCAATAATAAACCCCCAGCATTGGTGTCAGTGGAGGCAATAATAAACCCCCAGCATTGGTGTCAGTGGAGGCAATAATAAACCCCCAGCATTGGTGTCAGTGGAAGTATCAATAAATCCCCAGCATTGCTTTCATTGGAGGCAATAATAAACCCCCAGTATTGGTGTCAGTAGAGGCAATAATAAACCCCCAGCATTGGTGTCAGTGGAGGCAATAATAAACCTCCAGCATTGGTGTCAGTGGAGGTAATAATACACCCCCAGCATTGGTGTCAGTGGAGGCAATAATAAACCTCCAGCATTGGTGTCAGTGGAGGTAATAATACACCCCCAGCATTGGTGTCAGTGGAAGTATCAATAAACCCCCAGTATTGGTGTCAGTGGAAGCAATAATAAACCCCAGCATTGGTGTCAGTGGAAGTATCAATAAACCCCAGCATTGGTGTCAGTGGAAGCAATAATAAACCTCCAGTATTGGTGTCAGTGGAGGCAATAATAAACCCCAGTATTGGTGTCAGTGGAGACAATAATAAACCCTAGTATTGGTGTCAGTGGAGGCAATAATAAACCCCAGTATTGGTGTCAGTGGAGACAATAATAAACCCCCAGTATTGGTGTCAGTGGAAGCAATAATAAACCCCCAGCATTGGTGTCAGTGGAGGCAATAATAAACCCCCAGTATTGGTGTCAGTGGAGGCAATAATAAACCTCCAGCATTGGTGTCAGTGGAGGCAATAATAAACCCCCAGTATTGGTGTCAGTGGAAGCAATAATAAACCCCCAGCATTGGTGTCAGTGGAGGCAATAATAAACCCCAGCATTGGTGTCAGTGGAGGCAATAAACCCCAAGCATTGGTGTCAGTGGAAGCAATAATAAAACCCCAGCATTGGTGACAATGAAGGCAATAAACCCCCAGCATTGGTGTCAGTGGAGGCAATAATAAACCTCCAGCATTGGTGTCAGTGGAGGCAATAATAAACCCCCAGTATTGGTGTCAGTGGAGGCAATAATAAACCCCCAGCATTGGTGTCAGTGGAGGCAATAATACACCCCAAGAATTGGTGTCAGTGGAAGCAATAATACACCCCAAGAATTGGTGTCAGTGGAGGCAATAATACACCCCAAGAATTGGTGTCAGTGGAAGCAATAATACACCCCAAGAATTGGTGTCAGTGGAGGCAATGAACCCCCAGCATTGGTGTCAGTGGAGGCAATAATAAACCCCCCGCATTGGTGTCAGTGGAGGCAATAATAAACACCCCGCATTGGTGTCAGTGGAGGCAATAATAAACCCCAGCATTGGTGTCAATGGAGGCATTAATAACCCCCCAGCATTGGTGTCAGTGGAAGCAATAATAACCCCCTAGCATTGGTGTCAGTGGAGGCAATAATAAAGTGCCAGCAATGATGTCAGTGGAGGCAATAATAAACCCCCCGAATTGGTGTCAGTGGAAGCAATAATAACCCCCCAGCATTGGTGTCAGTGGAGGCAATAATACACCCCCAGTATTGGTGTCAGTGGAGGCAATAATAAAGTGCCAGCAATGATGTCAGTGGAGGCAATAATAAACCTCCAGCATTGGTGTCAGTGCAGGCAATAGTAAACCCCCTGCAATGGTGTCAGTGGAAGCAATAATAAACCCCCAGAATTGGTGTCTGTGGAGGCAGATATAGACTGGAGAGGGGAGGGGAGGGGCAGATATAGAATTGAGGGGGGGATATAGACTGGGGAGGGAGGGGCAGATATAGAATGAAGGGGGGGCAGCTATAGAATGAAGGGGGGGAGGGGCAGATATAGAATGAAGGGGGGGGGGGCAGATATAGAATGAAGGGGGGGAGGGGCAGATATAGAATGAAGGGGGGAGAGGGGCAGATATTGAATGGAGAGGGAGGGGAGAGGGGCAGATATAGAATGAAGGGGGGAGGGGCAGATATAGAATGAAGGGTGGAGAGGGGCAGATATAGAATGAAGGGGGGGAGAGGGGCAGATATAGAATGGAGAGGGAGGGGAGAGGGGCAGATATAGAATGAAGGGGGAGGGGCAGATATAGAATGAAGGGGGGGAGAGGGGCAGATATAGAATGGAGGGGGGAGAGGGGCAGATATAGAATGGAGGGGGGAGAGGGGCAGATATAGAATGAAGGGGGGGGGGAGAGGGGCAGATATAGAATGGAGAGGGAGGGGAGAGGGGCAGATATAGAATGAAGGGGAGGGGGAAGGGTCAGATATAGAATGGAGGGGGGGAGAGGGGCAGATATAGAATGAAGGGGGGAGGGTCAGATATAGATTGGAGGGGGAGGGGGAGAGGGGCAGACATAGACTGGGGGGGGATAACACTGGGGGGTGACTGTCCATGTGTGTCGCTCCTCCGCCCTGGGCCTCTCCTATACACATTCACCTCCCTCTCCAGCCACACAGCTCCATACAACACACCGGTCTCCTCCATCCTGCACTCCCAGCTCTCCCGCTCAGCCCTTCCCCCATACACTCCTCACCTGTGCTGCCCCTGGGGCTCCTCATCCCCTCAAAGGGCCCTTCTCCCTCCTCTCCTCTGATCTCAGCTACTATCAGAATGTCACAATGGTTATTCAGAGAAACAAAACTGCTCTGTATAAACCCAGCTGTGCTAATTGGGAAGCGAGACATCTTCTGGCTATGGGCAGAACTGCAGCTACGGAGGACTGAACATAGCGCCTTCTTGAGGCGATTTAAAAAAAATAACCACTAAAATCACCAAAGTACTAGTTATTGATGTGTAAAATTTATAAATTGGTATAAAATGTATTTGGGTACATTGTTTTATGAAAGAGAAATTGTAAGGTAAAGTGCCAGGGCACTGAAACTGAGCGTGGCCAGTGGTGTGAGGTGGCAGTTGGTGTGACGTGGAAGGTGGTGTGAGGTGAAGCCGATTCCAGCAGGTTTAGGCGCACAGCAGCTCTGGCAGCCATCTTTAGCTGAGGAGAAAGTGACACAGAAGCATCTCTGAAGCGACTCTCCTGCGAATACCTATTATTCCTAATATATACTGCCATTCTTATTATATATTATTGCTGTATATCATTATTATTACTGATATTATGTATTATCAGCATCTGATACCATCAATATGCCTCACTGCTCACGACGAAACCCTCGCAGAATGCCATCACGCCAGCAGGACCCAGCAGGTAAGTTGATTGTACCATAATGAGAAATGTTTTAAACCCCTGTTTGTCTTTTATTACCATTTTCAGGTTGTTTATGTGGAGTTGATAGATTTAAAGAGAAACTCTTGGATGCCCCCATACCTCTCTGATCAGTAAACCTATAAACCTGTATAAACCACTAAAGTGTTAGTTTTTTTTAGTGAAAACCCTCACTGTTTAGGAGAAAAGTCAGTGAATGAATTAATCATTTCTTTAATTAAAAAAAAAAAAAACAGCTTATGTGGGGCTGAGGAGGCGGTGCAAATACATGGAGGCGTCCCATCCCCCACACTCACTAAGGCTGGGTTAGCACCTAATACGGATGCGGCTCACAGTAGGGGTCTGGTGTGTCCCTGTTCTCTGTTTCAGGGGCCAATCTGGCCCGAATTACTAAAACTGAGCCAAATATGCATAGGACCCCTGTGCAATGCGCTCCGCATTCGCCACCGAGATGTGTGAACCGGCTCCATTGAAACCCGCATCCAATTCGCACTACTGTGAACCCAGCCTGATTAGACACCACAGCTCCCATCTAGTGCTGGGAACTGCAGACAATGTGGGCGGGTACATTGAGCCTTGAATTATTGCCTGTGTACTTGTCCACTTCTACTATAAGTCACACCCACTCATTCTCCAGCCCCTCCTCCACTAGCCAGCATCTTAGCAATCCCTGGCTGGAAACTGAATATAAACAAAAGGGTTTATTTTCTAGAGAGGGCAAAATGAGTCACAATTCTGCAGAGAAACCAATTAGCTTCTAACCTTAGCTTGCTGAATTAAGTTTTAGCAATAAAACCTGGAAGCTGATTGGTTTCTCTGCAGAAATGTGACTATTTTTACCCTCTCTAGATTTAGTAAATAAACTCTAAAAAGACCATGCATGCTGTCTTATATTTCTAACTAAATATGCTCTTATGGCCATATGTAGCTTGTGAGCCAGCATGCCCAGGTGCTTTTTCCCTATTCAGCAGCGCCCGTGGTTGTGCCATCGCACGTGAAGATTGCTCCCAGTCTTCTAACACCCCCAAACCAGAGAAATATAAATATAGATATATACATAAACTGCTCAAAAAAATGTAAGGAACACTTTGAAAACACATCAGATCTCAAAGGGGAAAAATCTCATGCTGGATATCTATGCTGATATAGACTGGGTAATGTGCTGGGAAGGAAAGGATGCCACATCGTTTGATGGAAATGAAAATGATCAACCTACAGAGGGCTGAATTCAATGACTCCCCTAAAAATCTAAGTGAAAAAATGATGCGGCAGGCTAGTTCATGTTGCTGAAATGTAATCTTTTATGACTGTTTTTCACTAGTTTTGCATTTTGCTAGGGTCAGTGTCACTACTGGAGGCAATACCTTGGCCCTATAGAGGTTGCACAGGCAGTCCAAGTCCTCCAGGATTGCACATCAATATGTGCCATAGCCAGAAGGTTTGCTGTGTCTCCCAGCACAGTCTCAAGAGCAAGAGCAACGAGGAGATTCCAGGAGACAGGCAGTTACTCTAAGTAAGCTGGACAGGGCTGTAGAAGGTCTTTAAACCATCAGCAGGACTGTTATCTGCTCCTTTGTGCAAGGAGAAACAAGATGAGCACTGCCAGAGCCCTACAAAATGACCTCCAGCAGGCCACTGGTGTGAATGTCTCTGACCAAACAATCAGGAGCAGACGTCATGAGGGTGGCCTGAGGGCCTGACCTCCTCTAGTGGGCCCTGTGCTTACTGCTCGGCACCGTGGAGCTTGATTGGCATTTGCCATTGAACACAAAAATTGGCAGGTCCGTCACAGGCGCCCTGTGCTTTTCACAGATGAGAGCAGGTTCACCCTGAGCACATGTGACAGACGTGAAAAGAACTGGAGAAGCCATGGAGAACGTTATACTGCCTGTAACGTTATTCAGCATGACTGGTTTAGTGGTGGGTCAGTGATGGTCTGGGGAGGCATATCCATGGAGGGACACATAGACCTCTGCAGGCTAGACAATGGCACCCTTACTGCCATTAGGCATCAGGATGAAATCTTTGGACCTATTGTCAGACCCTACACTGGTGCAGTGGGTCCTGGGTTCCTCCTGGTGCATGACATTACCCGGCCTCATGTGGCCAAAGTATGCAACCAGTTCCTAGAGGATGAAGGAATCAATACCATTGAATGGCCCCCACGCTCTCCTGACCTGAATCCAGTAGAAAACCTCTGGGACATTATGTTTCGTTCCAGGTTGCACCTCAGTCTGTTCAGGAGCTCAGTGATGCCCTGGTCCAGATCTGGGAGGAAATACGCCAGGACACCATCCATCATATCATTAGGAGCATGCCCGAACGTTGTCAGGCATGCATACAAGCACGTGGGGGCCATACAAACTACTGAATACCATTTTGAGTTCCGGATTTTAAAGCTACTATAATGCCACTGTATTAGCACGAATGGTAGAGTTGACTAACACAAATAGCGATGAAGCATAAAGCATGGGTAATAATTGAAAACACGATGAGTAAAACACGGTTAACGAGATAATATTTGGGTTCCACAGAAATATAGAAGATTATTATATAGAAGATAAATACTCACGAGTTGACTAGAAATGTGTTTAGGATTTGGGATTCTATACATAGACAATATAAATGGGGATATAACTACCCTTTAATTTTACTCTCTGGGACAAATTATTTTTTACCGGGAATCGGGACACAATTTGGGGAATGGATTGTAGATAAAACAGCACAGTTAAAAAATATAACTGGAAAAGGGGGAGCTACTTTCATATGAGGATCTGAAACATAAAAGTGATTTAATGATTTAGAATGAATGTCGGTATTTGCAGCTAAGACATTTTGTGGCATCGTTTCCCCAGCCCATCAGGTCAGAAAAGGATCTTTTTCCATTTGAATGTTTATGTAACTCGCAATCAAAACGAAAAGACGGTATGTTCCAGATATATAAAAAATGATCGACATAGCGGAGCCAAGAATACCGCCATACATTGAAAAGTGGGAAAGAGATGTGGGAACATGATTGGAGGTAGAGCAATTAACCACTTTAGCCCCGGAAGGTTTTACCCCCTTAACGAACAGGCCATTTTTTGCGATTCGGCACTGCATTACTTTAAAGAAAAATGGTGCGGTCGTGCGATGCTGTGCCCAAATACAATTGATGTCCTTTTTTTCCCACAACTAGAGTTTTCTTTTGATGGTATTTGATCACCTGCGGTTTTTAGATTTTGCGCTATAAACAAAAAAAGAGTGACAATTTTGAAAAAACATAATATTTTTTACTTGCTGCTATAAAACATTACAAATAAAAAAAATCTAATTTTTTTTATCAGTTTAGGCCAATTTGTATTCTGCTACATATTTTTGGTGAAACAAAAACCCAAAAAGCATATTTTGATTGGTTTGCGCAAAGGTTATAGCATTTACAAACTACGGGATAGATTTTTGGACTTTTTATTTTTTATTGTTTTTATTAGTAATGGCGGCAATCAGCTATTTTGTTAGCGGGACTGCGACATTGCGGCGGACAGATCGGACCCCTAACTGACATTTTTTACACTTTTTGGGGACCAGTGACATTAATACAGTAATCAGTGCTAAATAATATGCACTGTTACTGTATAAATGACACTGGCAGGGAAGGGGTTAACACTGGGGGTGATCAAAGGGGTAATGTATGCCTAACTGTGCTTACTGACTGTGGGGGGGAAGGGTTCTGTGACAGGCACACAGAGATTGGGGTTTCAGCTTGGCTGAAACTCCTGATCTCTCTCTCCCTGTGTGACAGAAGAACCGCCTGCTTTGTTTACATAAGCAGGCAGGTCTTCTGTCAGTTTCTCTGACGATTGCGGATGGCTGGCGGCAATCCCTGCCGCTCCTCCTGCGGGCTTCCTTCTGCTGTGTCTAATCACAGCGGGAGCGTGGCCCCGGCGGCACGCGCACGTGCACATAATTTACTTGGGTCTGCGTGATTTTGCGCAGCCGAGCCGCCCTGCCACAGTAAATCTGCGTGGGGCAATCGGCTAGTGGTTAAACAAAGTGTTGAAGGCCAAAGATTCTCTATATGAAAGGGAGTTTTTAAGTAGCTGTGAAGAGGGTCAAATTGAGGGATGTAACAACACATGGGAAAATTGGGTTAATTTAAAAAAAAAAACTGGGAAATATGCGGAAGTATGGGGTGGAAAGTAGTAGTAGGAAGAGAAGAGAGCTAGAACTAGAAAATAATAGAACCGGAATAGTGTGTGGCAAAAATGGGTTGGGGGGGGGAGTTGAATGTTAATGCAGTATAGTGTTTTTGTATTGTTGTATCTATTGGAAAAATAAATAAAAAATATTACTGAAAAAAAAAAAAAAAATAAATATATATATATATATATATATATATATATATATATATATATATATATATATATATATATATATATATAGTGTATATATATATTTATATATATGTATATGTATATATATATATATATATAAATATATATACACACAATATATTACAAAAGTATTGGGACGCCTGCCTTTACATGCACATGTGCTTTAATGATATCCCAGTCTTTGTATGTAGGGTTCAATATTGAGTTGGCTCACCCTTTGTAGCTATAACAGCTTCAACTCTTCTGGGAAGGCTGTACAGAAGGTTTAGGAGTGTGTCTATAGGAATGTTTGACCATTCTTCCAGCAGCACATTTGTGAGTTCAGGCCAGTCAAGTTCCTCCACCCCAAACTTCCTCATCCATGTCTTTATGGACCTTGCTTTGTGCACTGGTCAAAATCATTTGGTGGAGGGGTGATCATGATGTGGGGTTGTTTTTTAGGGGTTGGGCTTAGCCCCATTCCTGTTACAACATGACTGCACACCAATGCACAAAGCAAGGTCCATAAAGACATGGATGAGCGAGTTTGGGGTGGAGGAACTTGACTGGCCTGCACATAGTCCTAATCTCAACCCGATAGAACACCTATGGGATGAATTTCAGAGGAGACTGTGAGCCAGGCCTTCTCGCCCACATCAGTGCCTGACCTTCTGGCGAAATGATCAAACATTCCTATAGGCATACTCCTAAACCTTGTGGACAGCCTTCCCAGAAGAGTTGAAGCTGTTATAGCTGCAAAGGGTGGGCCAACTCAATATTGTATTGAATCCTACGGACTAAGACTGGTATGCCAATAAGGTTCATGTGCGTGTAAAGGCAGACGTCCCAATACTTTTGGTTTTATATATATATATATATATATATATATACACACACACACACACACAGTATATACACTTTTTTCACAGACACATTATCCATTATTGACATTGTTTATGTTTGTCTGTTTATCACATTCTTCAACAAAGATCTCATCTGAGGCCCCGTTCACATTGCCGCGATCCGACTTGGGGGGGGCGACCTCCGAGGTCGCGGTGCGAGCAGCGCGCCGCGACCTCGGAGCGGCCGCCACGGACTTCATAACTTTGAAGTCTATGGCGGTCGCCTCCGGGTCGCCCCAAAGAAGCTCCGGACCCTTTTTCTAAGTCGGAGCGACTTGTGTCGCTCCTATTAGAACAGGTCCGCAGCTTCCCTATGGAAGGCGACCTACGGCGACCTGTGAGGCGACCAGGTCGCCTCACAGGTCGCCTTAGTGTGAACGGGGACTCAATCCGTTAGAACAGGAAAACAGGAACAAATCCATTGATAATTGGAAGCCTATGATAAATCCTATTCATTGCCTTCCCCTGCACTGGTATAATGTTCTGGAAAAAGTGGGTGCCTAGAGGGCATAACCACACATGCAGTGAGGTGGGCAGATGAAATCTGTCCGCTCTGTGTCTCAAACAATTTCCTGCAATTGTCTCCTCTGCACCATCCGGGCGGAGAGGAGTGCCTTGTACTTTGAAATGACAACATTTTATACTGATAGGAGAGTACTAGAAAGAGGTTTTGGGCAAGAGGGGGAGCCAGAAGTACCACATCCCTAACTGATAATGGAAAAGAAATTTTTTTTTACTGGGCTCTTTAAGGTGCCAACAACAACAATAATATATATTTTTTTAAGCCCATACTTCTCATTTAATGTACCTCCAATTGTAAGGTTTACCTATGAAATAGTCAATTGTCACACTTGAAATGTGTAAAATATGAGACATGTCCCAGACATTTAATGTTTAAAAATCTGATGGAAGGGTTATGTGAACAAAAAAACTGAACTCTCAGCAATTGTAATTGCAGGCCAAGATTCCCCTATCGCCCATCGGACGAGGGCAAGATTACAGCTTCAACAGAGAAGAGAATCCCATAGAAGCCGTGCTCAGATAGACTGGATATTGGCTGCTGAGGACAACCCTGCATTGCAGAGACCACCAGTGAGGGAGCGGTTGGGCGAAGAACAACCACTTTGTTCCATTTGCTTGGATGAATATGAAGTGGGAGAGGAAGTTACAACTCTTCAGTGCTCCCACAGATTTCACACCATCTGCATTGGAACGTGGTTGGCAGACAACTCTACATGTCCTGTGTGCCGAGCATTTATTTCTAATCCCATTATGGATGATGATGGGAGAGAACACCGGAGACTCAGTGCTCGAGACCTGCTGAACCTCAGCATCGGAGAAATGATGGAGATCAGGGTTTTCTATGAAATTGATGACCTTGGCATTTCCCATCCTGTTTTCTATATATAACATATATTTTTTCTCTTTATTTAGATGCCTGAAAGACCACATCAGCTGAGATGGCACAGATGAGGGTGACAACTCCACTGGTCTTAGTATTGTATATTTGCATTTATAGAAATATATTTATATAGAGTAAGAGTATAATTTTTTAGTGTGTGAAAAAAAAAAAAAAAAAAAGTATAAAAGTATAAAAAAAAAATAGTTTAGAGTAAGAGTATATAGAGAATAGAGCATAAAGAATTGTTAATGTTTGCTGTGTAAAAAAAAACAAAAAAAAAACAAACCCACAACGTATATAAATTAAAAAAAGGGAGCAGACTTGATAGGCCACTTGGCCTTTTTTCTGCCATTACTCTTCAATGTTTTATTATCCTGCTCCTGTAAAATCCTCTTCGCCTGCCTGGGGAGAGTGCAGATCACACTCCATTAGTTTGTCCCTAACCAATGACCACAGAACATTGGGGGAAGGGGGGGACCAGCAGCAACTGGGATATGTGGAAGCAATCTAAATGCTTAGCTGTAATTATAATATCGTTCAGCCCTAGAGTGAGGGGTCGGGCTCTACCGCCTCTGCTGGTACAGAGTGAGGGGGTCGAGCTCTCCCGCCTCTGCCGGTACCGAGTGAGGGGTCGGGGCTCTACCGCCTCTGCTGATACGGAGTGAGGGGTCGGGGCTCTACCGCCTCTGTCGGTACTGAGTGAGGGGTCGGGGCTCTACCGCCTCTGCCGGTACCGAGTGAGGGGTCGGGGCTCTACCGCCTCTGCCGATACCGATTGAGGGGTCGGGCTCTACCGCCGATGCCGGTACCGAGTGAGGGTCAGGCTCTACCGCCTCTGCCGTTACCGAGTGAGGGGTCGGGCTCTATCGCCTCTGCCGGTACCGAGTGAGGGGGTCGGGCTCTACCGCCTCTGCCGGTACCAAGTGAGGGGTCGGGCTCTACCGCCTCTGCCGGTACCGAGTGAGGGGGTCGGGCTCTACCGCCTCTGCCGGTACCGAGTGAGGGGGTCGGGCTCTACCGCCTCTGCCGGTACCGAGTGAGGGGGTCGGGGTTCTACCGCCTCTGCCGGTACCGAGTGAGGGGGTCGGGGTTCTACCGCCTCTGCGGTACCGAGTGAGGGGGTCGGGCCTCTACCGCCTCTGCCGGTACCGAGTGAGGGGGTCGGGCCTCTACCGCCTCTGCCGGTACCGAGTGAGGGGGTCGGGGCTCTACCGCCTCTGCCGGTACCGAGTGAGGGGTCGGGCTCTACCGCCTCTGCCGGTACCGAGTGAGGTAGGGCTGCACGATATTGGGGAAAAAAAGGTACATTGCGATATTCGTTTTTCAACTATATATATTGCGATATTTAACTGGGTGGAATGCAGAAGACACTGACAGTAGTGGTAGGAGGTAGAAGAATCCCCCTGAATCCCGACTTCTCCCTGCCTAATTCTGTAGAGCGGCTGCTAAGAGTTCTATGCAAGGGGGGATTGCTGAACAAGGTGAGAGAGTTGCAGTCTGCTGTGGATCTGTATCCCCCTGTGCAGCCAAGATGGCGGTCGGCACAGCTGGCTGAGGGATATGAGTACACTGGGGTCCTTTTTGTGAAGATTAGGAGGTCTGTGTATGGCTTTGGGGGCACCCGGGGGATGAAGGCAAGTCCCGAATGAGTGCGGAGTAAGTAGGCCTTACCGGGAACCACGAGCGTGCGATCGCGCTCCGATCTAGGCAAGGCCGCGGCTTCTGTGCCTGTGTAGGCCTCAACTCTGCGCTCCTCAGAACGGAGTCTTTCCTCCGCAATACCGGGCTTTATTGGTCTCTGGTGCCTCAAAGGGTCTCCCCAAGCTGTTTTTTCTCCCTGAATAGGGGAGATTTAGGAGGATTGGTGAGGATTCTGTACAGCGGTATCGGAGCTCTCACAAGCCGCGTCCGTCCCGCACGTCTTCCGGCCATGCCCCTTGCCTAATGCTAAATATCGTGTCTTCGGCGATATGAATATCGCCCACGCCCGCAGAACGATAGTCGATATATCGACTATCGTTCAGCCCTAGAGTGAGGGGTCGGGCTCTACCGCCTCTGCTGGTACAGAGTGAGGGGGTCGAGCTCTCCCGCCTCTGCTGGTACAGAGTGAGGGGGTCGAGCTCTCCCGCCTCTGCCGTTACCCAGTGAGGGGTCGGGCTCTGCCGGTACCCATTGAGGGGTCGGGCTCTACCGCCTCTGCCGGTACCGAGTGAGGGGTCGGGGCTCTACCGCCTCTGCCGGTACCGAGTGAGGGGTCGGGGCTCTACCGCCTCTGCCGATACCGAGTGAGGGGTCGGGCTCTACCGCCTCTGCCGTTACCGAGTGAGGGGGTCGGGCTCTACCGCCTCTGCTGGTACCAAGTGAGGGGACGGGGTTCTACCGCCTCTGCGGTACCGAGTGAGGGGGTCGGGGTCTACCGCCTCTGCCGGTACCGAGTGAGGGGGTCGGGCCTCTACCGCCTCTGCCGGTACCAAGTGAGGGGGTCGGGCCTCTACCGCCTCTGCCGATACCGAGTGAGGGGGTCGGGGCTCTACCGCCTTTGCCGGTACCGAGTGAGGGGTCGGGCTCTACCGCCTCTGCCGGTACCGAGTGAGGTAGGGCTGCACGATATTGGGAAAAAAAGTACATTGCGATATTCGTTTTTCAACGATATATATCGCAATATTTAACTGGGTGGAATGCAGAAGACACTGACAGTGGTGGTAGGAGGTATAAGAATCCCCCGGAATCCCGACTTCTCCCTGCCTAATGCTGTAGAGCGGCTGCTAAGAGTTCTATGCAAGGGGGGATTGCTGAACAAGGTGAGAGAGTTGCAGTCTGCTGTGGATCTGTGTCCCCCTGTGCAGCCAAGATGGCGGTCGGCACAGCTTGCTGAGGGATATGAGTACACTGGGGTCCTTTTTGTGAAGATTAGGAGGTCTGTGTATGGCTTTGGGGGCACCCGGGGGATGGAGGCAAGTCCCGAATGAGTGCGGAGTAAGTAGGCCTTACCGGGAACCACGAGCGTGCGATCGAGCTCCGATCTAGGCAAGGCCGCGGCTTCTGTGCCTGTGTAGGCCTCAACTCTGCGCTCCTCAGAACAGAGTCTTTCCTCCGCAATACCGGGCTTTATTGGTCTCTGGTGCCTCGATGGGTCTCCCCAAGCTGTTTTTTCTCCCTGAATAGGGGAGATTTACGAGGATTGGTGAGGATTCTGTACAGCGGTATCGGAGCTCTCACAAGCTGCATCCGTCCCGCACGTCTTCCGGCCATGCCCCTTGCCTAATGCTAAATATCGTGTCTTCGGCGATATGAATATCGCCCACGCCCGCAGAACGATAGTCGATATATCGACTATCGTTCAGCCCTAGAGTGAGGGGTCGGGCTCTACCCCCTCTGCTGGTACAGAGTGAGGGGGTCGAGCTCTCCCGCCTCTGCTGGTACAGAGTGAGGGGGTCGAGCTCTCCCGCCTCTGCTGGTACAGAGTGAGGGGTCGAGCTCTCCCGCCTCTGCCGGTACCCAGTGAGGGGTCGGGCTCTGCCGGTACCTAGTGAGGGGTCGGGCTCTACCGCCTCTGCCGGTACCGAGTGAGGGGTCGGGGCTCTACCGCCTCTGCCGGTACCGAGTGAGGGGTCGAGGCTCTACCGCCTCTGCCGGTACCGAGTGAGGGGTCGGGGCTCTACCGCCTCTGCCGATACCGAGTGAGGGGTCGGGCTCTACCGCCTCTGCCGGTACCGAGTGAGGGGTCGGGCTCTACCGCCTCTGCCGTTACCGAGTGAGGGGGTCGGGCTCTACCGCCTCTGCCGGTACCAAGTGAGGGGACGGGGTTCTACCGCCTCTGCGCTACCGAGTGAGGGGGTCGGGGTCTACCGCCTCTGCCGGTACCGAGTGAGGGGGTCGGGCCTCTACCGCCACTCTGCCGGTACCGAGTGAGGGGGTCGGGCCTCTACCACCTCTGCCGGTACCGAGTGAGGGGGTCGGGGCTCTACCGCCTTTGCCGGTACCGAGTGAGGGGTCGGGCTCTACCGCCTCTGCCGGTACCGAGTGAGGTAGGGCTGCACGATATTGGGAAAAAAAGTACATTGCGGTATTCGTTTTTCAATGATATATATCGCGATATTTAACTGGGTGGAATGCAGAAGACACTGACAGTGGTGGTAGGAGGTATAAGAATCCCCCGGAATCCCGACTTCTCCCTGCCTAATGCTGTAGAGCGGCTGCTAAGAGTTCTATGCAAGGGGGGATTGCTGAACAAGGTGAGAGAGTTGCAGTCTGCTGTGGATCTGTGTCCCCCTGTGCAGCCAAGATGGCGGTCGGCACAGCTTGCTGAGGGATATGAGTACACTGGGGTCCTTTTTGTGAAGATTAGGAGGTCTGTGTATGGCTTTGGGGGCACCCGGGGGATGGAGGCAAGTCCCGAATGAGTGCGGAGTAAGTAGGCCTTACCGGGAACCACGAGCGTGCGATCGCGCTCCGATCTAGGCAAGGCCGCGGCTTCTGTGCCTGTGTAGGCCTCAACTCTGCGCTCCTCAGAACGGAGTCTTTCCTCCGCAATACCGGGCTTTATTGGTCTCTGGTGCCTCGATGGGTCTCCCCAAGCTGTTTTTTCTCCCTGAATAGGGGAGATTTAGGAGGATTGGTGAGGATTCTGTACAGCGGTATCGGAGCTCTCACAAGCCGCGTCCGTCCCGCACGTCTTCCGCCATGCCCCTTGCCTAATGCTAAATATCGTGTCTTCGGCGATATGATTATCGCCCAAGCCCGCAGAACGATAGTCGATATATCGACTATCGTTCAGCCCTAGAGTGAGGGGTCGGGCTCTACCGCCTCTGCTGGTACAGAGTGAGGGGGTCGAGCTCTCCCGCCTCTGCTGGTACAGAGTGAGGGGGTCGAGCTCTCCCGCCTCTGCCGGTACCCAGTGAGGGGTCGGGCTCTGCCGGTACCTAGTGAGGGGTTGGGCTCTACCGCCTCTGCCGGTACCGAGTGAGGGGTCGGGGCTCTACCGCCTCTGCCGGTACCGAGTGAGGGGTCGGGGCTCTACCGCCTCTGCCGGTACCGAGTGAGGGGTCGGGGCTCTACCGCCTCTGCCGGTACCGAGTGAGGGGTCGGGGCTCTACCGCCTCTGCCGGTACAGAGTGAGGGGTCAGGCTCTACCGCCTCTGCCGTTACCGAGTGAGGGGGTCGGGCTCTACCGCCTCTGCCGGTACCAAGTGAGGGGTCGGGGTTCTACCACCTCTGCGGTACCGAGTGAGGGGGTCGGGGTCTACCGCCTCTGCCGGTACCGAGTGAGGGGGTCGGGCCTCTACCGCCTCTGCCGGTACCGAGTGAGGGGGTCGGGCCACTACCGCCTCTGCCGGTACCGAGTGAGGGGGTCGGGGCTCTACCGCCTTTGCCGGTACCGAGTGAGGGGTCGGGCTCTACCGCCTCTGCCGGTACCGAGTGAGGTAGGGCTGCACGATATTGGGAAAAAAAGTACATTGCGATATTCGTTTTTCAACGATATATATCGCGATATTTAACTGGGTGGAATGCAGAAGACACTGACAGTGGTGGTAGGAGGTATAAGAATCCCCCGGAATCCCGACTTCTCCCTGCCTAATGCTGTAGAGCGGCTGCTAAGAGTTCTATGCAAGGGGGGATTGCTGAACAAGGTGAGAGAGTTGCAGTCTGCTGTGGATCTGTGTCCCCCTGTGCAGCCAAGATGGCGGTCGGCACAGCTTGCTGAGGGATATGAGTACACTGGGGTCCTTTTTGTGAAGATTAGGAGGTCTGTGTATGGCTTTGGGGGCACTAGAGGGATGGAGGCAAGTCCAGAATGAGTGCGGAGTAAGTAGGCCTTACTGGGAACCACGAGCGTGCGATCGCGCTCCGATCTAGGCAAGGCCGCGGCTTCTGTGCCTGTGTAGGCCTCAACTCTGCGCTCCTCAGAACGGAGTCTTTCCTCCGCAATACCGGGCAGTATTGGTCTCTGGTGCCTCGATGGGTCTCCCCAAGCTGTTTTTTCTCTCTGAATAGGGGAGATTTAGGAGGATTGCTGAGGATTCTGTACGGCGGTATCGGAGCTCTCACAAGCCGCGTCCGTCCCGCACGTCTTCCGGCCATGCCCCTTGCCTAATGCTAAATATCGTGTCTTCGGCGATATGAATATCGCCCACGCCCGCAGAAC
This sequence comes from Pelophylax lessonae, assembly GCF_965119305.1. Classification (NCBI taxonomy): domain Eukaryota; kingdom Metazoa; phylum Chordata; class Amphibia; order Anura; family Ranidae; genus Pelophylax; species Pelophylax lessonae. The sequence continues at coordinate 69,515,065 of NC_138777.1, forward strand.
GATAGTTGATATCATATCGACTATCGTTCAGCCCTAGAGTGAGGGGTGGGGCTCTCCCGCCTCTGCTGGTACCGAGTGAGGGGTCGGGCTCTACCGCCTCTGCCGTTACCGAGTGAGGGGTCGGGCTCTACCGCCTCTGCCGGTACCGAGTGAGGGGGTCGGGCTCTACCGCCTCTGCCGGTACCGAGTGAGGGGGTCGGGCTCTACCGCCTGTGCCCGTACTGTGTGAGGGGGTCGGCCTCTACCGCCTCTGCCGGTACCGAGTGAGGGGGTCGGGGCTCTACCGCCTCTGCCGGTACCGAGTGAGGGGTCGGGCTCTCCTGCCTCTGCCGGTACCGAGTGAGGTAGGGCTGCACGATATTGGGGAAAAAAAGTACATTGCGATATTCGTTTTTCAACTATATATATCGCGATATTTAACTGGGTGGAATGCAGAAGACACTGACAGTGGTGGTAGGAGGTAGAAGAATCCCCCGGAATCCCGACTTCTCCCTGCCTAATGCTGTAGAGCGGCTGCTAAGAGTTCTATGCAAGGGGGGATTGCTGAACAAGGTGAGAGAGTTGCAGTTTGCTGTGGATCTGTGTCCCCCTGTGCAGCCAAGATGGCGGTCGGCACAGCTGGCTGAGGGATATGAGTACACTGGGGTCCTTTTTGTGAAGATTAGGAGGTCGGTGTATGGCTTTGGGGGCACCCGGGGATGGAGACAAGTCCCGAATGAGTGCGGAGTAAGTAGGCCTTACCGGGAACCACGAGCTTGCAATCGCGCTCCGATCTAGGCAAGGCCGCGGCTTCTGTGCCTGTGTAGGCCTCAACTCTGCGCTCCTCACAACGGAGTCTTTCCTCCGCAATACCGGGCTTTATTGGTCTCTGGTGCCTCGATGGGTCTCCCCAAGCTGTTTTTTCTCCCTGAATAGGGGAGATTTAGGAGGATTGGTGAGGATTCTGTACAGCGGTATCGGAGCTCTCACAAGCCGCGTCCGTCCCGCACGTCTTCCGGCCATGCCCCTTGCCTAATGCTAAATATAGTGTCTTCGGCGATATGAATATCGCCCACACCCGTAGAACGATAGTCGATATATCGACTATCGTTCAGCCCTAGAGTGAGGGGTCGGGCTCTACCGCCTCTGCTGGTACAGAGTGAGGGGGTCGAGCTCTCCCGCCTCTGCTGGTACAGAGTGAGGGGGTCGAGCTCTCCCGCCTCTGCTGGTAAAGAGTGAGGGGGTCGAGCTCTCCCGCCTCTGCCGGTACCCAGTGAGGGGTCGGGCTCTGCCGGTACCCAGTGAGGGGTCGGGCTCTACCGCCTCTGCCGGTACCGAGTGAGGGGTCGGGGCTCTACCACCTCTGCCGGTACCGAGTGAGGGGTCGGGGCTCTACCGCCTCTGGCAGGACCGAGTGAGGGGTCGGGGCTCTACCGCCTCTGCCGGTACCGAGTGAGGGGTCGGGCTCTACCGCCTCTGTCGGTACCGAGTGAGGGGTCGGACTCTACCGCCTCTGCCGTTATCGAGTTAGGGGGTCGGGCTCTACCGCCTCTGCCGGTACCGAGTGAGGGGGTCTGGCTCTACCGCCTCTGCCGGTACCAAGTGAGGGGTCGGGGTTCTACCGCCTCTGCGGTACCGAGTGAGGGGGTCGGGGTCTACCGCCTCTGCCGGTACCGAGTGAGGGGGTCAGGCCTCTACCGCCTCTGCCGGTACCGAGTGAGGGGGTCGGCCTTCTACCACCTCTGCCGGTACCGAGTGAGGGGGTCGGGGCTCTACCGCCTTTGCCGGTACCGAGTGAGGGGTCGGGCTCTACCGCCTCTGCCGGTACAAAGTGAGGTAGGGCTGCACGATATTGGGAAAAAAAGTACATTGCGATATTCGTTTTTTCAACGATATATATCGCGATATTTAACTGGGTGGAATGCAGAAGACACTGACAGTGGTGGTAGGAGGTATAAGAATCCCCCGGAATCCCGACTTCTCCCTGCCTAATGCTGTAGAGCGGCTGCTAAGAGTTCTATGCAAGGGGGGATTGCTGAACAAGGTGAGAGAGTTGCAGTCTGCTGTGGATCTGTGTCCCCCTGTGCAGCCAAGATGGCGGTCGGCACAGCTTGCTGAGGGATATGAGTACACTGGGGTCCTTTTTGTGAAGATTAGGAGGTCTGTGTATGGCTTTGGGGGCACTAGAGGGATGGAGGCAAGTCCAGAATGAGTGCGGAGTAAGTAGGCCTTAACGGGAACCACGAGCGCGCGATCGCGCTCCGATCTAGGCAAGGCCGCGGCTTCTGTGCCTGTGTAGGCCTCAACTCTGCGCTCCTCAGAACGGAGTCTTTCCTCCGCAATACAGGGCAGTATTGGTCTCTGGTGCCTCGATGGGTCTCCCCAAGCTGTTTTTTCTCCCTGAATAGGGGAGATTTAGGAGGATTGCTGAGGATTCTGTACGGCGGTATCGGAGTTCTCACAAGCCGCGCCTGTCCCGCGCATCTTCCGGCCATGCCCCTTGCCTAATGCTAAATATCGTGTCTTCGGCGATATGAATATCGCCCACGCCCGCAGAACGATAGTTGATATCATATCGACTATCATTCAGCCCTAGAGTGAGGGCTGGGGCTCTCCCGCCTCTGCTGGTACAGAGTGAGGGGGTCGAGCTCTCCCGCCTCTGCTGGTACAGAGTGAGGGGGTCGAGCTCTCCCGCCTCTGCGGTTTCAGAGTGAGGGGGTGGGCTCTTCCGCCTCTGCCGGTACCGAGTGAGCGGTCGGGCTCTACCGCCTCTGCCGGTACCGAGTGAGGGGTCGGGGCACTACCGCCTCTGCCGGTACCGAGTGAGGGGTCGGGGCTCTACCGCCTCTGCCGGTACCGAGTGAGGGGCGGGGCTCTACCGCCTCTCCCGGTACCGAGTGAGGGGGTCGGGCTCTACCGCCTCTGCCGGTACCGAGTGAGGGGGTCGGGCTCTACCGCCTCTGTCGGTACAGAGTTGGTGGAGATTTCCCTGAATTATACGGCTGTTGGCGTAATTCTTCCTGTCCTGAAGCTCTATTTACTAATTTTGTTTCAATAATTTTTTATTGAAGGTCTTCAGGATTGCTATAGAATAATAATGAATTCAAGAACATCGACAACAATTCACATGACCAAAGCTAGGATCACCTGCGGATCCAGATCTATCGACTATTAAAACGTTAATTTTACCATAGACTCAATCAGTTATTCACAGCGGTATCTATAGATTTCCTACAGCCCATGGGGCGGGGGGGGGGGAGTGGGACACAGTGGTTAGACCAGTGGGAGCAATAAGTAAGTGTGGGCTCTTAGTAGTCGCTTCACTAAGTAGCCGGCTCTCAGTAGTCCTCTAGGGTCTTGAGGTTGATTGAGCTGTTTGGTTGGTGTATGTATCCAAAGCCAACACTTCTCTTTTTATAAAAACATTTACTGTACGAATATGTCAAACATTCACACAGCCACCACAAAAAAAAAAATCTAATTTTGTCTAATATGAGTATCTTCTATGATTGTCACCACCACCTAGTGCCCATAATGTAATATGTTCCTGATTTATGGTATTTCAGGAAGATAACGCATTATGGCCACTAGCTGGCACTTGCGACCATCATTAATAATCATGTAACTTTGTTTTTTCTTTTGTGGCAGTTGTACAAATGTTTGTCACATTCGCACAGCAATTTTTTTTTTTTTGTTTCATAAATGGACCCCCAAGTGTAAAGATGGGGATAGAGCAGAAGAAAGGGACAAAACAATGTGGTAAAGGAAGGGTATCCTGCTGGGTCCCCAGAAGGCGGAAATATAGTAGGGACTATTTTACTCTTTTTACTTAGTGTCATTTTGTACGAAAGTTTCAGTTAATTATTTAATTTACCGGAATTAAAGAAATGCTAATATTTTTAAAAAAAATGTATCTTTTATTTGTTGGTACTGAACATAATAAACAAAGAATACATAAAAAAAAACCACTACATTTCATTTAGGGTTCCCATGGATATGAGATGATCAGAGTGTGATCTGGCAGATAAGGACACAGTAATTATAGCGATGCCTTCCTTAGAAACAAAGAAAGGAAAGGGATTATAAAATACAACAGCATTTCTTCCAGATCTGTGCATTAATCCAGTGTGAGACAGACAGCGGGGCTCAGATGCGAGCGAGTGTAAAGCCGGCCATAGAGGGTTCGAATCTCGGCCGGTTCAGCAGAGACCAGCCGAAATTTGAACCATGTATGGGCAGGCTGATTGTACCTAAGTTGAGTGATCAACTTTGGTACAACCAGCCTGTGAGCTATTACAGCCACTAGCAGTAATCACCGTGTGGGGATGGCTCCCCCTACTGGGAGGACACAATTACTTTGTGGAAGGGATTCCCCCATCAACACGTGATTGCGGGAAAGAGAATTGCTCCATTTATAACCGGCTTAAGCCATCCTGCAGTGTATAGATCTTGTGAAGGAAAATGATAGATATGCAAACGAAAATCAATCAAGAACACGAAAAAATGAAAATATATATATATATATATCCAGACACAGTAATTTCATCCAAAGATAAATTGATTCAGTTACGATATCTACATCACACATATGTTACTCCCAAAAGGCTTTTCTTGAAGCTGCTTGCTATGGGGGCACTCAAACATGCTCGTTTCTGAGCCCTGCTCTCTGTGTCCATAAGACACAGTAAGTGTGCCTCAGCCCTGCCCCCGTTCCCTCCTCACTGGCTGTGATTGGCAGCAGCCGAAGCCAATGAGAAACGAGAGACATGGGTGAGCCTCGGCTTTCGTGCACATCACTGAATTGAGATCAGGCTTAGGTAAGTAATGGGGGGCTGACTGGGAACCTGCGAACTGAATGCACATAGAATGCATGAAGATAAAAAAACCTTCAGCCTTGAAAACCACTTTAAGAGGTGAGTAATAATTGATAATGAAATGAAGTTGTGGAAGCAGAAGAGAGTGAGCCAGAGCGCAAGCGGGCGACCCAAGAAGAGGAGGATCGGGTCTGTTTTGTGCAAAACCAAGCGGCTTGTGATGGGGGCGCCCAGAGTGCCAGCAGGGGACCATTAAACAGAACAGGTATATATAACATTATTTAAAACAAAAAACTGATTTTATAAACCTTTTAATGATACTGAATGTGACTACCGGTACTTTTGTGAATTTGGCTGTTGCCTTTATTGAGAAGACCTGGTTTCTAACTGTAACCTCAGACGTGCGTTACCAAAAAGCAGCCTGAGAGCCACCCTGCGGATGGATGGAAAGCGTGGAATTTGTGACTTTTATTGTATTTTTTAGTGACCTTTCTGTAAACGTAATAACCATTACTGCTGATAAGCTTAGCCCCATTCTGACCAGTTATTACGAACACAAGACCTTGCCCCCCAGAAAAGACACACAGACTTGTTTAAATTAGAATTAGGGCAAGGCCACAGCTTTATTCAACTTACCAACTGTAACAATATTAAATTTCCACATAACGATGCTATTAGGTTTTGTAGGGGCCTGCTTCTTGTTCGAGTGGCCCTTGGCTGGCATGGATGGATCAGGGCTGGCTCGGTAAAGAAAGTTTGTAACGCCATGGATAGCTGGTCAGTTTCCACTGTCAGGGAGGCCTCATATTCTTCCGGTGACCTCTATTATCCAGGTCCTCTAACTTTCTCTGTAGTTCAATGAGCTGGCGAGAATACAGGAGAGAGTCTTCTTGAATGTCCCTGATGTCTTCATAATGGTGACTCACTTTCTCTTCCACCTCCAGGGGTGGTCTGCTACCCCTCTGAGCTAAACAAGGCAGATCACTGTTCTGACAGGGGAGAAGAGGGAGATCTTGTGTTCCTGCTAAGCAGGAACATGGATCTCTCTCTTCCCCCAGTCAGACCATCCCCCACACAGCAAGCACCCCATAGAGACACATTTAACCCTTTGATTGCCCCTGATGTTAACCCTTCCCTGCCAGTGTCATTAGTACAGCACCAGTGCATATTTTTAGCACTGATCACTGAAATAATGTCACTTGTCCCTAAATAATTGTCAAAAGTGTCAGGTATCCGATTTGTCCGCCACTATGTCGCAGTCCCGGTAAAAATCGCTAATCCAAAATAAAAATTCCATATAAATATCCCATAGTTTGTAAACACAATATCTTTTGCGCAAACCAATCAATATACGCTTATTGGGATTTTATTTGTTTTACCAAAAATATGTAGCAGAATACATGTTGGCCTAAATTGATGAAGAAATTCGATTTTTTTCCATTTTTTTATTGGATATGTTTTGTAGCAGAAATTAAAAAATATTGTTTTTTTTGGTTTTTTTTTCAAAATTGTCACTCATTTTTTGTTTATAGCACAAAAAAAAAACACAGAGGTGATTAAATACCACCAAAAGAAAGCTCTGTTTGTGGGGAAAAAAAGACAGAAATTTTAGTTGGGTACAGCATTGCACGACCGCACAATTGTCAGTTAAAGTAACGCCGTGCCGTATTGCAAAAAATGGCCTGGTCATTAAGGGGGTACAACCATCTGGGGCTGAAGTGGTTAAAGGAGAACTTCAGAGGTAGTGTTCTGCAATGCAAAGCCTGCCTGCTCACTGATTGTGGCAATGGGCCTTTAGGTCCACATTAAAGCAGAGCTCCACCCAAAAGAGGATCTTCCACTTATCTGTCTCCTCTCCCCCTCCGGTGCCATGTTTGGCATCTTTTGGGGGGGGGGACCTGTTTTTACCTGTCCCCACTTCCGTCGGAGCTCACCACGGCAAGGTACATCAGAAGTTTGGCCCCCTCCTCCTGCTCCCCTCTGCTGCCGGGCCAGTAAGCGAGTGCAGCGGACATCGGAGCTTGATTTGGCTGCTCAGCATGCACCCAAGTGTTTCCATGTGTGAAGGTAACCTGAAGGAATAAAGTTTTTTTTTTTTTTTTTTGTCATTGGGGTCAGCACCTCATTTATTCGCTCAGCAGATGCGCTTTTGCCGAGCATTAAGAGATCCCAACACTCCCCTTTCTAGACGAGCACCCAAAAAGCTTGGGTCGCCATAAAGCCCCTTTCACTTTTTAAAAGCCCCAGATAGTCCTAACAGCACCTCTGTCTATTAAAAAAAAAAAAACATCAAGCCTTCAAGACCTTATTCAAATAAAGTTTTAGTATTTTTTCTTTAATCATGACAAGTAGATTGGGACCCCGGTTTAGTACCATGCAAAAGTAATTTTTAAAAAAATGTCCACACCCCTGGGAAACAGTTTTCTATGTGCCCTGTTCACACCATACATGTGCAGTGCTTTGCAGTAAAGTGCAGCTAAAAGGACATTGTATGAACAAGGCCTAAATGATAAAAATAAAAAAAATCTAGCCTCTTCCTCACCATATAGCTGGCTAATCAACCTTCTTTTTCTTTTTGAGAGATGTGTTTAAAAAAAAAAGAAAAAAAATCTGGCCTCCTCCTCCCCTTATATTTGGACAATCATGCTCCTTTTATCTTTTTGAGAGATGTGTTTAAAAACAAAAAAATCCGGCCTCCTCCTCCCCTTATAGCCGGGCCAATCACGCTCCTTTTTGCGAGATGTGTTTAAAAAAAAACAAAATCTGGCCTCCTTCTCCCCTTATAGCCAGCCAATCACGCGCCTTTTTGTGAGATGTGTTTTAAAAAAAAAAATCCGGCCTCCTCCTCCCCTTATAGTTGGACAATCATGCTCCTTTATCTTTTTGAGAGTTGTGTTTTAAAAAAAAAAGAAAAATCCGGCCTCCTCCTCCCCTTATAGCCGGGCCAATCACGCTCCTTTTTGCGAGATGTGTTTGAAAAAAACTAAATCTGGCCTCCTCCTCCCCTTATAGCCAGCCAATCACGCCCCTTTTTGTGAGATGTGTTTTAAAAAAAAAAACCTTATAGTATTCGTGTATATATATATATATATATATATATATATATATATATATATATATATGTGTGTGTTTCGGGAGGCACGCTCTCTTCCTCATATATACTAAGCATCCAATTTCTACAACATTTCCCCCCTGTTTATACTCATTTATGACAGTTCTGTCAGCACCTCAGCTTTTAGGAGTTCACCAAGGTCCATCATATAGTTCATACATGAGAGTCTGGGGTATGATTCTTGTACTCGTCCTCATCTAGTTCAGAGTGAAGTCCCAAATATAGTTCATTTAAATCCTTTTGGAGAAACATAGTTTTTGTCAAAGATGAATCAATGAATCGCTGAAGGAGTCCTCGGACACAGGGAATGCAACAGCAACCACACAGGGTTAGCACAGTGGCGGCCATTACTATCGAGATCAACATATATTCCTTATCAGCTCACCCCACTTACCGAACCATGAAAGAGTCCAGTCAGGGGGTTTTCCACGCCAGAATTTTTTTGCCAGTGCTTCAGACAGCATCTGCAATCCTTGCAGGGCCTTCGTTATGCTACCAGCGGGGGCTGTATTGTTAGGAAAGAAGGTGCAACAAAAGGCCTTGAACATCTTGCACACACCTTCCTTCTCTGCTAACAGCATATCAAGAGCAATACGATTCTGCCAGGCTGTCAATAAGGTTGCATCCAGTTGGCTGGCCACTCCTAGAATGGCATCTCTGGTGTAGTTCACAAACATTTGCTGATTATAATAGATGTCGTTTATCCAATCGACATTTCTGTTAGGTTGAACCCCCAAGAAGATGGAGGTGAATCCGGCTGATATCTTGTCCTGTGCTTTGAATTCATCATGGACTCCTCATGGTACTCCGATAAAATCAGTGTAGACTCGATTCGATTGTCAAATGATCCTTGTAGTGCGTCTTTCTTTATTCGAAAGTGTTGTTTCTTCAACTGCGGCATCTTCATCTCATCACCGACAGGTATCCCTTTCCATTTGGGAGGGAGTTTGTTTCTAAGTTTCATATCCCCACACAGCCACCAAACATCAGATAACTGTTTCTTTTGGTTCTGAAACCAATCTGCTGGTAAGGTGGGTTACTGGTTAATATATTTTATAAGCAGTAAGTCGGGGTGTAAGTCTCCTACATTTCACTCTACGTGCTGACAAAGCAGATAAAATTTCCTAAAACTGCCCTAACAGAGGGGGGTATGCTCTGCATCTTGGTGACTGAATACAATTTTTGCTCTTCCCTACACTCAGTGTTTGTGAGTTTTTCCTTGAACTTTCTTATTATACATATCACATCATATTATACATATCATATTATTATACATATCATATTATTATACATATCAGGTTTGTTTCATCTGTTAGGAAAGGAACAGTCGCTAGCTGGGGCCTTGAGTTGGCACATGAGATACAATTTCCCAGCCCTTTGGTTTTGGTTGTCCATCTGACCCATTCTACACACTAATTTTTATCCCCAAACCCTGTTTCTATACTTAACTGTTCTTTGTAAATAAAATTAGTTTTAAACAAGTCTGGACAAAACCTTATTAATAGCATGCTAATCACTGAAAGTGCAACTTATATACCTAACTTATAGGTTCCTGAATCCTCCTTTGTTGCATTTTTCAAAACCAATAACAGTTGGTTATAGCTATTCCCCTGTGGTGGCAGTTTATGCAAACTTAAACGCTGCACTAAACTTTTTTGTTGGGGAGTCTGGGCTGAAGAGGTTAGGTAACCATCTAAATCTGTAATCCACCATACTCCAGACCATGAAAAACAGGTGGCAGTTTCACACACATATATTTTTCACTTATGGTGATGGTTAGATCACCATTGGGCATTTATGGCAGTTCTCTCTTGTGTAACCCTTTATCCTGTTTTTGGGTCCTAGAGTTTAGATCCAAAAATATTAGTGCTAATGCTATAATACTTCCCACTATCATTATCCCTATTAGGAATCCGCCCATCCATGTTTTGATAAAGCACCCTGGTTCTAACAGTACCGCCCCTATGAGCCTATATTGTGCCATGTTTCTTCACCGGGTTTGAGACGGGTGGTCCCTATTGGAGTCACCCCCTTTTGTAGCCAGACTTTCACTGAAGACTCTGTGGGCGTTCCCAGGTCTGGCCCTAGAATCTTTGCCTCTTTACAATGTGAGAGGTGGATCCAGGGTACTCTTTCTGCTATCTTGACTACTGTGGGCTTAGGTACATTGGGCAGAGGTCCCTTACCAGGGACTTTACCCATCTTAAACAGAACAACAGTTAAGCAAAGCACTAAATAATATGGTGTCAGTGTCTATTCTTTACTAGATGGCTGCCATGCACTGGCAGACACTGCTGATACCTTTTTTTTTTTTTTAGTTCAGAAGTTTATCACTTAAAGACGCAGACACCACAATAAACCTATTCTACTTAAATTCAGATAACATATATTTGGTATTCTCACTTATTTCTTCTTGTTTCACACATCTCTGGGCCATATTAACGTGCGCACGGAGTTAGTTAAGGTCTTCTCACACATACACTTATACACAATACTTTTGTTAACTCGCAGACATACACAGACTCTGAGCGGTTTACTGCACTTCTTCAACCCTCCTAGTTCTGTGTTCTACTAAAAAATATTGATATTCTTACACTTATACACAATATTTTTGTTAACTCGCAGACATACACAGACTCTCTAAGAGTTCTGTGTTGTACTAAAAAAATATTGGTATTCTTATGAAGATCTTCTCACACAGACACTTCTACATACACAGACTCTCTAACCAAATTAAAACAAATTATAAGTCACTCTTACCTTGAACCAGAATGGGTCTTTTATTTGGCCAATTCTTGGGAACCCGTCACCTGATAGGGACCAGTTGGTAGACCGGCCTCTGTTGACGTCAATTCAGACGGAGGACTTCTGCAGTAAAAGAATCCCATGTGTTGGGACTCCCCGTACGGTAACAGTCACCTGTGATCTGGTCCCATCACAGGATCTTGAGTCCTGGCTCGAAGGACAAAGTTTGTGAGGGAAATTGACCTTAGACCATACTCAGGATCAAGTTAAGAAGTTTATTTACTGGTACGAGGAGACAAGGTACAAAAGTACTAACTTGTCTAATTATTCCAAAATTCCTGATCCAAAAATATTAGTACTAATGCTATAATACTTCCCACTATCATTATCCCTATTAGGAATCTGCCCATCCATGTTTTGATAAAGCACCCTGGTTCTAACAGTTGTCTTTCCCTAAGCTGTTTTACCGCCCCTATGAGCCTATATTGTGCCATGTTTCTTCACCGGGTTTGAGACGGGTGGTCCCTATTGGAGTCACCCCCCTTTGTAGCCGGACTTTCACTGAAGACTCTGTGGGCGTTCCCTGGTCTGGCCCTAGATTCTTTGCCTTTTTTACAATGTGAGAGGTGGATCCAGGGTACTCTTTCTGCTATCTTGACTACTGTGGGCTTAGGTACATTGGGCAGAGGTCCCTTACCAGGGACTTTACCCATCTTAAACAGAACAACAGTTAAGCAAAGCACTAAATATTATGGTGTCAGTGTCTATTCTTTACTAGAAGGCTGCCATGCACTGGCAGACACTGCTGATACATTTTTTTTTTTTTTAGTTCAGAAGTTTATCACTTAAAGATGCAGACGCCACAATAAACCTATTCTATTTAAATTCAGATAACATATATTTGGTATTCTCATTTTTTTTTTCTTGTTTCACACATCTCTGGCCCATATTAACGTGCGCACGGAGTTAGTTAAGGTCTTCTCACACAGACACTTATACACAATACTTTTGTTAACTCGCAGACATACACAGACTCTCTGAGCGGTTTACTGCACTTCTTCAACCCTCCTAGTTCTGTGTTCTACTAAAAAATATTGATATTCTTACACTTATACACAATATTTTTGTTAACTTGCAGACATACACAGACTCTCTAAGAGTTCTGTGTTCTACTAAAAAATATTGGTATTCTTATGAAGATCTTCTCACACAGACACTTCCACATACACAGACTCTATCCAAATTAAAACAAATTATAAGTCACTCTTACCTGGAACCAGAATGGGTCTTTTATTCTGCCAATTCTTGGGAACCCATCACCTAATAGGGACCAGTTGGTAGACCGGCCTCTGTTGACGTCAATTCAGACGGAGGACTTCTGCAGTAAAAGAATCCCATGTGTTGAGACTCCCCGTACGGTAACGGTCACCCGTGATCTGGTCCCGTCACAGGATCTTGGGTTCTGGCTCGAGGGACCAAGTTTGTGAGGGAAATTCACCTTAGACCGCACTCTAATTTCACACACATCTAATTTCATGACGACCTATCATACTTTGAAGGCACTGGAGCACCAGTACAAAGGAAACGCCCATAAAATGACCCCATTTTGAAAAGCATACACCACAATGTATATTCTATGAGGCATTATGAGACTTTTTAACATGTCATTTTTTTTCCACAAGTTTTTTGAAAATGTGGAAAGAAAATTAAAACTTTTTTTTTCACACAAATTTGTCCATTTAGCAGGGATACTGTCTGCAAAGCCAAAGCATTGGTCCAGGTAGCAGGCAGAGATATGATCTATAAAGTCCTGGGTCATTACATGCAGCGATATGGTCAGCACAGCCAAAAGATTGATCCAGGCAGCGGGAAGGACCATCAAGCTTAAGGCCTCTGTCAGAAAGGAATGGGGACAAGGGTAGAGGCTTCTCCCACCCAAATCTCTTTGAAGCCTCCGGATTCCAGACCCTGTACTGGGAACACAGAAAACCAAAAACAGTTTTTCTATACTCCAAAGACTATTCTGAAACCCCTCACATATGTGAGACCCCTGTGTACTAAAGTAGAAGGGCATAGGATCATTCCAAGTGGCAGGCAAAAAACATGGTCGATTAGCAGGCCGAGGTCGGTGCACTTGGAAGTCAGAAACTTGTTTTAAAACGGCAGACAAAAGCATCATCGGTAAACAGGCCAGGGTCAGTTAACGTGTAAAAGCAGTATATATCCTAACTTATCTATATATCCTATCTTATCTATATATCCTATCTTATCCTAACTAATTTTTTTTTTTTTTTTTTGTTTTTTTTGTTTTTTTTTGGGGGGTTTGGGTTTTTTTTTTTGTTTTTTTTTTTGGGGGGGGGGTTGGGTTTTTTTTTTTGTTTTTTTTTGTTTTTTTTTTCAACCATCCATGCAAGGATGGCCCTCTGATGCTGGCGTGGATAACACTGTTGTCGCCTTCTTCATTCCCTCGCTCATGTATGTAAAGTCTTTGAAAAACTCCTGCTCAATTGAGCAAATTGGTATCTCCAGGTCCTTGGACAGAAATGTATTCACTTCAATGATTTCTTCCAGTGGTTCCTCAAAAATAGGCTCTGATATAGTTGGTCCTCTTTCTATTTCTGCCCAGTCAATCCCCTTGAAGAAAGAGTGTGATCTGAGATTGCGCACTAGGTATGCACGTTCCTCTTGGTCATGCCAAAAAAGTCTGTGTATGAGTTCATACAGGGGAAAGTCCATGTCGAATGGGAAACTGGTTGACATGGTGTGAATGTTGTCAGCCAACTGCTGTCGATTCTCCACTCCAGTATAGAAAGGATGGAATCCTACGGCCATCTCATATACTATTATCCCAAATGAGAAATAGTCTGCTGGGTAATAGTATGGCTTATAAGCATAGACTTCAGGGGCCATGTAACTTGGTGTCCCCACACGCTCTCTGACTCTGTTGGACTCTGTGACACAAGTTGCCGCCAAACCAAAATCGGCAATTTTGGCAACACCTTCATTATCCAGAAGAATGTTCTCCGGTTTTAGATCCCTGTGAAGAATCTGAAGAGAATGAAGGTATTGCAGTCCACACAGAATTTCGGCAGTAAGATGTTTTAAGGTCACTTCTTTAAATGGAGCTGAAGACTTTATGAATGCACTGAGATCCCCTCCACCCAGGAACTCCATAACAAAGACCAGATGAGCCTTTGTTTGAAAGGAGCAGTAGAGATGTGCAAAAAATGGGGAGCCGCTGCATGTTTCCATTATGTAGCGCTCTTCAAGGGCACAGCTAGGATCTTCAGCAAGTAGTTTTGTTTTTTTAACAATTTTTACTGCCAGCTTTTTGTCAATGAAGGGATGAGAGGCCAAAAACACTTTTCCATAGGACCCCTGTCCAAGCATTCTATGAAAGGTGAAACTTTCCATGGTAGGTTTGTCAGACTCGTAGGTAGGTGAAGTATCGTCGCCTTCACTGTTGTCCGTTTTGTTGTCCTTATTGGATTTGGTCAGTGAAGTCTTTATGATTTCACTGGTGACTGGTTTGTTGTCCTTGTTACTTGCAGCCAGTGAAGTCTTCTCATCCTCACTATTGGCTGATTTTTTGTCTTTGTTGGATTTGGCCAGTGGAGCTTCCTCGCCCACACTGGTGACTGGTTTGTTGTCCTCCTTGGATTTTGGCAGCGAAGTCTCCTCGTTTTCACTGGTGACTTGCTTGTTGTCCTTGTTAGTTGTAGCCAGTGAAGTCTTCTCATCCTCACTGTTGGCTGATTTTTTGCCCTCATTGGATGTGGCCATTAAAGCCTCCTCGCTCTCACTGGTAACTGAAGTTATGGGAGGTTTCTTGTCCTCCATGGATGTAGCCGGTGGAATTGGCTTTGTGTCTTGGTTGGATGAGATAACATTTTTGCCTGGAGAGAGAGAAAAAAAAAAGTATTACTTCTACTTGAACATCATTTATATGAAAAATAATATACAGTCATTTAATTGTGTCATGTAAGTGACTCTGTGTTGTGACACTAATATTGTGTCACACATTTCTCTTTTATGGCAGTTTTATACATACATGGACAATATGGTGATTCTCAGCCCTGGATATCTATTCTCAGTACATGGCATTTATATGCCCCCATGACACCACTAAAAGCTATTAAACACTGAGTAACCATACTTAACCCTTTCACTGCCAGGTCCGTACATCATACAGGCTTGACAAGAGGGGGTGGGTGTAAACCCCTCAATGTCAGATCCATAGGTCACAGGGAGGCGCTCACACTGACTTTGTATTCATTCATAGACCATGTATGTCTCCTGCACACCTGACCCCTGCAGCCCAACTGTCCCCTGCAGCCCAACTGTCACCTGAATTCACATAACGGCAGGCTGACAAATGTAATAACAAGTGCTATTACTGGCTGGACCTCCAGGTATGAGACTTTACAACAGATTCATAAAAACTCATCCCCCATCCGTATTCTCCATGGAAAGATTTCCCCTCTATTCCTGTCCTGATGGCAGCCCACAATGTTGGCTTTTCCATCACTTTCTATCATCCTAGTGACATTGGTGATCAGAACAAATATAGAAGGAGAATCTCTGTAACGGGACATAAAAAGTGTTAAAAACCGGACAGAGGTTCTAACCTTTCCCTACTCTCTGTCTAGTGACCTCCTATGTATATATATATATATATATATATATATAGTGTCCCCAATATATATGTATGTATTTGGGTGATAAATGTTGTATTGTGTGCTTTGCATTTTATCTCATTATTCTAATACTTACTATCTGTGTCTTCCAACTTTGTGTGAAGAAAGGGGCAAAATCTGCCCAGAAATTTCCAAATTCTCTTCCCATTTGCCCTAAGTCTATCCCTTTTAGGGGCAGACTCTTGGGGCTGTGGGGTTGGTCTGTGGTCCTCTGTTAAGAGTCCCGCTCGTAGTAATATTACAGACTCCTCCTTGTTGGTTTTCAGGAGATCCATCGCATCATATCCTCTCTTTCTCACAGTCAGCCAGTTCATGATTACAAATCACAAAGCAAAGCCTCAGAGAGAAAGAGAACACAACCACCTCTAGCAGAGTACAACGATGGAATGGCTCAAGGATGCTCTGCGAGCTCTATTTATAGGCAGCAGCTGATCACATGGCGGAGCCATGTGATGACAGTTAAGAAAACAAGGTCACATGACCTTTTTTTTTTTTTTTTTTTTTTTTACCAGAGACATGACTATATAGGGAAAAAAACATTGTTTATCCTATCTGGTGTTTATATGTCAGATTTTTTATCGTATATGCATTATGACAAGTAGTTGCTTTTGATTATTCTATACTCCTCTTTGCACCATTTTCACTTATATCAATTCCATCATTCTGCTTATTGTATTTTGAAAATATTTCTAATCTTCTGTATTTGGTGTTCTCTCAGTAGTTGTAATTTAATCAGAGTATAGCATCAAGTCAGTTAAACTCCCAGAATATTGATCTGGTCAGTTAAGTGGCAGATGGGGTTGTTAATCAGTTTCAGCTGCTTTGGTGTTAATGAAATTAACCTCTTGCAGACCGCTGCATGACTATATACGGCGGCGGTCAGCCCCTCCTAGGCAAAGTGACGTATATATACATCACTCGCCTGCGAGCCAATAGGGGGCAAGTGCACGCTGCTGGAGGCGCGCTCCCGCCCCCACTCATTCTCGGACACTCCAGCGCGAGTGACCGCCGGCTCGGATGTCCGCCGGTCATTTGCGATCATCCGTTACAGAGGGTGAAAGGCAGTCAGCTAATGTAAACAATGCCGCCCTTCATTCTCCCTGGTGTAACTGCAGAGATCATATGATCCTGCTTTAGGATCGTATGTCTCTGTGGTTACTTGAAAAGCCACGCCCCTTTACAGTAAGAAGCACGCCCCTAGGGACACATTTAACCCCTGCCTCTTCAATAAAGTTAACCCCTTCCCTGCCAGTGTCATTTTTACAGTAACAGTGCATATGTATAGCACTGATTACTGTAGTAATGTCACTGGTACCATCAAAAATGTCAGTCAAGGGTCCGATCTGTCCGCCGCAATGTCGCAGTCCCACAAAAAAAATCGTAGATCTCTGCCATTCCTCGTTAAAAAAAAAAAAAAAAAAAAAAATGACAGAAATCTTTCCCTTAGTTAGTAAAGGCAATAACTTTTGCGCAAACCAATCAAAATACACTTATTGCGATTTTTTTTTTTGTTACCAAACATATGTAGCAGAAAACAAATTGGCCAAAAATGTTAAAAAATTTTGATTTTTACATTTTTTTGGGGGGAATTTCATATAAAAAAAAATGTGAAAAATATTGTTATTTTTGCAAAATTGACGCTATTTTTGTTTATAGCGCATGATCAAAAAATCGCACAGGTGATCAAATACCACCAAAAGAAAGCTCTGTTTGTGGGAAAAAAAGGACATCAATTACATTTGGGTACAATGTCACACAGCTACGCAATTGTCCATTAAAATCACACAGTGCCGAATCGCAAAATAGGCCCTGGTCAGGAAAGGGGTAAAATCTTCCGGTGCTTAAGTGGTTAACAGGTGCACTAGATGGGCAACAATGAGACGACCTCCAAAACAGGAAAAGTTTTACAGATGGAGACCAGTAAAAAAAAATCCCTACTCATCTTTTCTGATAGTTTTTCACTAGTTTTGCGTTTGGCCAATGTCAGTATCACTACTGGTAGCATGAGGTGATACCTGGACCCTATAGAGGTGTATATGTATGTAGGTATGTATATATATATATATATATATGTGTGTGTTTGTGTATATATATATATATATATATATATACACACATTGTAGCGGGCCTCATTCCTATTGATTGTATACACAGCCTGTCACTGGGGAGGCGCTCACACTGACTTTGTATTCATTCATAGACCATGTATGTCTCCTGCACACCTGACCCCTGCAGCCCAACTGTCCCCTGCAGCCCAACTGTCACCTGAATTCACATAACGGCAGGCTGACAAAAGCTGCTGCTAATCACAAGTGCTATTACTGGCTGGACCTCCAGGTATGAGACTTTACAACAGATTCATAAAAACTCATCCCCCATCCGTATTCTCCAAGGGGAAGATTTCCCCTCTATTCCTGCCCTGATGGCAGCCCACAATGTTGGCTTTTCCATCACTTTCTATCCTAGTGACATTGGTGATCAGAAAAAATATAGAGGGAGAATCTCTGTAACGGGACATAGAAAGTGTTAAAAACCAGACAGAGGTTCTAACTCTTCCCTACTCTGTCTAGTGACCTCCTATGTATATATATATATAGTGTCCCCAATATATATGTATGTATTTGGGTGATATATGTTGTATTGTGTGCTGTGCATTATATCTCATTATTCTAATACTTACTATCTGTGTCTTCCAACTTTGTGTGAAGAAAGGGGCAAAATCTACCCAGAAATTTCCAAATTCTCTTCCCATTTGCCCTAAGTCTATCCCTTTTAGGGGCAGACTCATGGGGCTGTGGGGTTGGTCTGTGGTCCTCTGTTAAGAGTCCCGCTCGTAGTAATATTACAGACTCCTCCTTGTTGGTTTTCAGGAGATCCATCGCATCATATCCTCTCTTTCTCACAGTCAGCCAGTTCATGATTACAAATCACAAAGCAAAGCCTCAGAGAGAAAGAGAACACAACCACCTCTAGCAGAGTACAACGATGGAATGGCTTAAGGATGCTCTGCGAGCTCTATTTATAGGCAGCAGCTGATCACATGGCGGAGCCATGTGATGACAGTTAAGAAAACAAGGTCACATGATCTTCTTCTTTTTTTTTTTTTTACCAGAGACATGACTATATAGGGAAAAAAACATTGTTTATCCTATCTGGTGTTTATTTGTCAGATTTTTTTGGCAAATTTTTTTTAACTAAAAGAAATATGGAACATCTTTGCTCAGCTTACATCTGAATTATTCATTTTTTCTGTATCCGGCACATAATAAAATCATTTTATTTCTGTCTATGGACACAATTCACAAAGCTATAACATTAGGACAAGGTTGTATTTTTATCCCTGTAACAGTCATGTTCAGATCTGCTGGCTCCCAACTGAAATTACTGGTCATGTGATCTTAGCCTGGTGATGGAAATACAAAATGTTGGCCATATAGTTTTTAACCCTTTGAGTGCCAGTCTGTAATATTCCCTCATTATAAGGACATTGTTCAGATTTCAGCACTGTGATAGTGTGAATGCCAATCAGTTATGTAATACTGTACACTAATGGATTTCATATCTTTTTTTTCTTCTTTGATAAATAGAACCTTATTTTGGTGGTGTTTATTATCCTTCTTTTTTTTTTTTTGTTACTATATAATAAAAAAGAAAAATTGAACAATATGGTAGTTCTTCAGCCCTGGGTATCTAGTCTCGGTACATGGCTTTTATAAGTCCACATCCCTAACAGATATTAAATGCTGAGTAACCATACTTAAATTTTCAGGCCTCAAAACATAGCAATCCTAATGTAATATCTGACCACACTGAGATCTTAGTGCCAACGACCACAGATCAGCTACAAAGAGGAAGCCATACTGGGCTCATTACATACTGTGCTTTCTGCTAAGTAGCTCTTGTACTCTAGGGCTTCTTCACACCATATCCATTGAGCTGTGTTTTTCTGCACACCCCCGCGCATGTATGGTGTGAACAAATTCCTATGCCCAGTACACATAGGAGACATCGGCTGCTTCAATAAAAACCGGCCAACAGGCTTTACTGTCCTCCCTCTCAATGCAATCCCATTTGCAGACCCCGGCTGTTCCTTTATGTTCCTTACAGAGATTACTTCAGTCCCACTGAGGAGCTGCCACTAAAGTATATGGACTATTACAGACTCTTATGGGCTTTTAGGTTATTTTTACAAATCCAATTATTATTTTTTATCGTATTTGCATTATGACCAGTAGTTTCTTTTGATTGTTCTATACTCCTCTTTGCACCATTTTCACTTATATCAATTCCATCATTCTGCTTATTGTATCTTGAAAATATTTCTAATATTCTGTATTTGGTGTTCTCTTAGTAGTTGTAATTTAATCAGAGTATAGCATCAAATCAATTAAACTCCTGGAATATGAATCTGGTCAGTTAAGTGGCAGATGGGATTGTTAATCAGTTTCAGCTGCTTTGGTGTTAATGAAATTAACAGGTGCACTAGATGGGCAACAATGAGACGACCTCCAAAACAGGAAAAGTTTTACAGATGGAGACCAGTAAAAAAAAATTCCCTACTCCATCTTTTCTGATTTGTTTTTCACTAGTTTTGCATTTGGCCAATGTCAGTATCACTACTGGTAGCATGAGGGGATACCTGGACCCTGTAGAGGTGTATATGTATGTAGGTATGTGTGTGTATATGTGTATATATATGTGTGTGTGTATACAGCTGCAAGAAAAAGTATGTGAACCCTTTGGAATGATATGGATTTCTGCACAAATTGGTCATAAAATGTGATCTGATCATCATCTAAGTCACAACAATAGACAATCACAGTCTGCCTAAACTAATAACACACAAAGAATGAAATGTTGCCATGTTTTTGTTGAACACACCATGTTAACATTCACATTGCAGGTGGAAAAAGTATGTGAACCCTTGGATTTAATGACTGGTTGAACCTTCTTTGGCAGCAATAACTTCAACCAAACGTTTCCTGTAGTTGCAGATCAGACGTGCACAACGGTCAGGAGTAATTCCTGACCATTCCTCTTTACAGAACTGTTTCAGTTCAGCAATATTCTTGGGATGTCTGTTGTGAATCGCTTTCTTGAGGTCATGCCACAGCATCTCAATCGGGTTGAGGTCAGGACTCTGACTGGGCCACTTCAGAAGGCGTATTTTCTTCTGTTTAAGCCATTCTGTTGTTGATTTACTTCTATGCTTTGGGTCATTGTCCTTTTGCAACACCCATCTTCTGTTGAGCTTCAGCTGGTAGACAGATGGCCTTAAGTTCTCCTGCAAAATGTCTTGATAAACTTGGGAATTCATTTTTCCTTCGATGATAGCAATCTGTCCAGGCCCTGACACAGCAAAGCAGTCGCAAACTATGATGCCCCCACCACCATACTTCACAGTTGGGATGAGGTTTTGATGTTGGTGTGCTGTGCATCTTTTTTCACCACACATAGTGTTGTGTGTTTCTTTCAAACAACTCAATTTTGATTTCATCTGTCCACAGAATATTTTGCCAGTACTGCTGTGGAACATCCAGGTGCTCTTGTGCAAACTTCCTCTTTGGTATCCTCCCATGAAATCCATTCTTGTTTAGTGTTTTACGTATTGTAGATTCGCTAACAGGGATGTTAGCATTTGCCAGTGACTTTTGTAAGTCTTTAGCTGACACTCTAGGATTCTTCTTCACCTCATTGAGCAGTCTGCACTGTGCTCTTGCAGTCATCTTTACAGGACGGCCACTCCTAGGGAGAGTAGCAGCAGTGCTGAACTTTCTCCATTGTCTTATAGACAATTTGTCTTACCGTAGACTGATGAACAGCAAGGCTTTTGGAGATACTTTTATAACCCTTTCAAGCTTTATGCAAGTCAACAATTATTAATCGTAGGTCTTCTGAGAGCTCTTTTGTGCGAGGCATCATTCACACCAGGCAATGCTTCTCGTGAAAAGCAAACCCAGAACTGGTTTGTGTTTTTTATAGGGCAGGGCAGCTGTAACCAACACCTCCAATCTCATCTCATTGATTGGACTCCAAAAAAATGATTTTTACTGATCTCAGACTCTCCAAATCTCCATATGTTTTTTTGTGATCTGACTTCCTGTTGAGGGGGTGGACTGTAGGCTATCGGCGGTGGGCCGTGGACTGCAGGCTATGGGTTGTGGACTGTAGGCGGTGGACTGTAGGCTATGGGCTTTTCAGTGTATATGGAGCAGTGCACATAACTACTACAACTAACGTGTACCAACGTGATTTATTGAAAAACAGATAACAGGGTCATTACCTCGTGGATGTGTTTTGGTTGTTTACAAAAAAAAGGATATGGTTTAGTGTAAAAAAAAAAAAAAATCCAGCCTCCTCCTCCCCTATAGCTGACCAATTCCGCTTTCTTTTTTTGTAAAATGTTCAAGTGACACTTAAATCTAGTTTAAAAAATATATATCTAATTCAGGTATGTGTAGGGTATGGGCAGTGGACTGTAGGCTATGGGCAGTGGGCTGTGGACTGTGGGCAGTGGACTGTAGGCTATGGGCGGTGGGCAGTGGACTGTAGGCTATGGGTGGTGGGCAGTGGACTCTAGGCTATTGTTTAGTGTAAAAAAAAAGAAAAAAAATCCAGCCTCCTCCTATAGCTGGCCAATTCCGCTCCTTTAGTTGTAAGATGTGTAAGTGACACTTAAATCTAGTTTAAAAAATATATATCTAATTCAGGTATGTGTTCTTTACCCAAATAAGTATTTTTACTGATCTCAGACTCCTCCATATACCTATTCATTTTATTTATTTTCTGATCTAACTTCCTGAAATAGGTTTTCGGTTGAGGGCTAAAAAAGAGGTTTGGGAGGTAATGGAGGAGGATGACAGAAGGAGGCAGAAACATACAGAGACAATTTCATGAGAGTCGCTGGTGCCTCAAGGATAAAATGTTATGTCCTACAAATCTTTCTGTGGCATAAGCCTGGAGTGTTCACCTGAGAGGCGGTGCCATCATCAGGATGAAAGGACTCCTTTCTGCGGTAAATGCCTGGAGTGTTCACCTGAAAGGCGGTGCCATCATCAGGATGAAAGGACTCCTTTCTGCGGTAAATGTCTGGAGTGTTCATCTGAGAGGCGGTGCCATCATCAGGATGAAAGGACTCCTTTCTGCTGTAAAATGTCTGGAGTGTTCACCTGAGAGGCGGTGCCATCATCAGGATGAAAGGACTCCTTTCTGCGGTAAATGTCTGGAGTGTTCACCTGAGAGGCGGTGCCATCATCAGGATGAAGAGACTCCTTTCTGCGGTAAATGTCTGGAGTGTCCACCTGAGAGGCGGTGCCATCATCAGGATGAAAGGACTCCTTTCTGCGGTAAATGTCTGGAGTGTTCACCTGAGAGGCGGTGCCATCATCAGGATGAAAGGACTCCTTTCTGCGGTAAATGTCTGGAGTGTTCACCTGAGAGGCGGTGCCATCATCAGTATGAAAGGACTCCTTTCTGCGGTAAATGTCTGGAGTGTTCACCTGAGAGGCGGTGCCATCATCAGGATGAAGAGACTCCTTTCTGCGGTAAATGTCTGGAGTGTCCACCTGAGAGGCGGTGCCATCATCAGGATGAAAGGACTCCTTTCTGCGGTAAATGTCTGGAGTGTTCACCTGAGAGGCGGTGCCATCATCAGGATGAAAGGACTCCTTTCTGCGGTAAATGTCTGGAGTGTTCACCTGAGAGGCGGTGCCATCATCAGGATGAAGAGACTCCTTTCTGCGGTAAATGTCTGGAGTGTCCACCTGAGAGGCGGTGCCATCATCAGGATGAAAGGACTCCTTACTGCGGTAAATGTCTGGAGTGTTCACCTGAGAGGCGGTGCCATCATCAGGATGAAAGGACTCCTTTCTGCGGTAAATGTCTGGAGTGTTCACCTGAGAGGCGGTGCCATCATCAGGATGAAAGGACTCCTTTCTGCGGTAAATGTCTGGAGTGTTCACCTGAGAGGCGGTGCGATCATCAGTATGAAAGGACTCCTTTCTGCGGTAAATGTCTGGAGTGTTCACCTGAGAGGCGGTGCCATCATCAGGATGAAGAGACTCCTTTCTGCGGTAAATGTCTGGAGTGTCCACCTGAGAGGCAGTGCCTTCATCAGGATGCAGAGACTCCTTTCTGCGATAAATGTCTGGAGTGTTCACCTGAGAGGCGGTGCCATCATCAGGATGAAAGGACTCCTTTCTGCGGTAAATGTCTGGAGTGTTCATCTGAGAGGCGGTGCCATCATCAGGATGAATGGACTCCTTTCTGCGTTAAAAGTCTAGAGTATATATATATATATATATATATATATATATACATACACATACAGTATATATATATATTTTTTTTCCAAGCATTTTCTACTATAAGCAGAAAAAGGCTAAAATATACATATTGGTCTACATTAGTCCATGTTGTTTTGCAGGCATCTGAGGAGAAAAGTGTTATTTTATACTTACATGAAAACCATTTGGCGGTCTCCATTTTCATCAAACGCCATGATGAAATTAAAGTTCACACGGTCTTCAGCAGGAAGAATTACCCGGCACAGTGGACAAGTAGGAGCTTGTAAAAGCCATCTGTAAATACAAGCAGAGTGGAATATATGAGAACATTGAAGTGTTCTGGTGTCCTCTGTGATATACTCACTCAGGCAGATGGAACAGATAGGCTGCTCCACGGCCGGTGGCATCTGTGGCGCTGGGTGGTTCTCACACTCCCTGCGGTCTCTGGGAGAACGGCTCCGGTTGTTGGCTGTGTCCTCCCGTCTCCTTCGAAGTTGGCCTCTCGTCCTGTGGGCGACTGGAGACTCTCCGCCCTCCTGATGTGATCGCCTTCCACGGAATCGGCGTCGTGAATGTCGTGGCATTCTGATGCTGACTTATGTTGGTGTACCTGAAAATAGCTAAAAGTTAGTATAAATAGTAATACAAAAGTATACAATAATAGTATGATGATAGCAATATATTTGAATAAAAAAGGTAATAATCGCAGACAATTGCAGGAGACACAATCTGACAACGTGACTTGGTGCTGTGAAGAGAGTGGGGGGGGGGGGGATTTGTGCTGGGAGGGGATTGGGGAGAAGTTGTGCTGGCAGCGGATTGTTTGGGGTCTTTATGTTGGAATACTGCCCAGCAGCCCAGTCTGCAAAGGGAGGGGATCGTGCTCTGCTTCAGTATGTCACAGTACATGTTGGTATTCATGGTTCCCACAATAAACTGTAGCTCCGCAGTGCCGGCAGCCTTCATGCAGCCCCAGACCATGACACTCCCACCACCATGCTTGACTGTAGGGAAGACACACTTGTCTGTGTACTCCTCACCTGGTTGCTGCCACACGCTTGACACCGTCTGAACTAAATAAGTTTATCTTGGTCTCATCAGACCACAGGAGATGGTTCCAGTAATCCATGTCCTTAGTCTGCTTGTCTTCAGCAAACTCTTTGCAGGCTTTCTTGTGCATCATCTTTAGAAGAGGCTTCTTTCTGGGATGATAGCCATGCAGACCAAATTTGTTGCAGTGTGCGGCGTATGGTCTGAGCGGTGACAGACTGAACCCCCACCCCTTTTACCTCTGCAGCAATGCTGGAAGCACTCATACATCTGTTTCCCTAAGACAACCTCTGGATATGACGCTGAGCACGTGCACTCAACTTCTTTGGTGAACCATGGCGAGGCCTGTTCTGAGTGGAACCTCTCCTGTTAAACCGATGTATGGTTTTGGCCACCATGCTACAGCTCAGTTTCAGGGTCTTGGCAATCTTCCTATAGCCTAGGTCATCTTTATGTAGAGCAACAATTCTTTTTTCAGATCCTCAGAGAGTTCTTTGCCATGAGGTGCCATGTTGAACTTCCAGTGACCAGTATGAGAGAGTGAGAGCGATAACACCAAATTTACCACACCTGCCCCCCATTCACACCTGAGACCTTGTAACACTAATGAGTCACATGACACCGGGGAGGGAAAATGGCTAATTGGACCCAATTTGGACATTTTCCCCTCAGGGGTGTTGCCATCGGTTTAGACAATAATGGCTGTGTGTTGAGTTATTTTGAGGGGACAGCAAATTTACACTGTTATATAAGCTTTACACTCACTACTTTACATTGTAGCAAAGTGTAATTTCTTCAGTGATGTCACATGAAAAGATATAATAAAATTTTATACAAAAATGTGAGGGGTGTACTCACTTTTGTGACATACTGTAGGTAATGCAAAGCCCCACTTCATGGATAGCTAAGAATATAGGGATTAATATGGTACCCAGAACTCCCCATTTTGTGGTATTGACTGGCAACCATATGCTCCTAAGTGACCCCATAAAAATTTGACAAAGATATTTTGGGCTAATGAACCCAACATTTTTGGGATGGTAATGGTAAACCCCCTCTACCTTCCTACCACATGGGGACATGTTCAGGGCCCGAGCTGTGGCCCTGCAACTGTGCCCTCTCCAAGCTTGCCATACTGCTCCAAGGTGACCTAACCCCGGGGGCTAGGAGCACCAAATTTGGCACAGGGATACTAGAGGCCCCCTAAGGTAGACCTCCCCTATCTCTGTGCCAAATTTGGGACCCTGGCCCCTCAAAGTTTACCTACTGTGACTGCACCTAGAGTAACACGAGTGGGCCCCCACTCCTCTAACCACTCATTCTGCCCCCCACTGACAGATCCACCATCTTCATGCTAGGGATGCACCGATCCGATATGGCCATTTTAGATGGATCGGGGGATCGGTAACATTGACCGATCCACTGGCCGATCCGGTTTTTGCTGAGTAACGGCTCAGCCATCCCTTACTAGGTGCAGTAGTAGCATGGGATGGGAGCCGCTACTTCCTGTATAGGTCCGGCTCACAGGCGGAGTGATATCAAATGCACTCCGCCTGTGAATGGAGAAGCCGTACACATGAAGCAGCGTCTTTGCTCTGTGCTGCAGCTGCTTGCTTTGTGTGTAGCTCCGGATCGATTCCGGTATCGGTATCGGCGATTTCACAACGCCAGATATCGGTATCGGATCCAAAAAAGTCAGATCGGTGCATCCCTACTTCATGCTACAGCCGCTGTGAAATCCGCAGGAATAAGCACTGACCATTTGGCATGCAAGGGGTGTGTCCCCCCGCCATTCAGCCTGTGTCCCTGCCGTCATTCAGCCTGTGTCCCCCCGTCATTCAGCCTGTGTCCCTGCCGTCGTTCAGCCTGTGTCCCCGCCGTCGTTCAGCCTGTGTCCCCGCCGTCATTCAGCCTGTGTTCCCGCCGTCATTCAGCCTGTGTCCTCGCCGTCATTCAGCCTGTTTCCCCACTGTCATTCAGCCTGTGTTCCCGCCGTCATTCAGCCTGTGTTCCCGCCGTCATTCAGCCTGTGTCCCCGCCGTCATTCAGCCTGTGTCCCCGCCATCATTCAGCCTGTGTCCCCGCCGTCATTCAGCCTGTGCCCCCGCCGTCATTCAGCCTGTGTCCCCGCCGTCATTTAGCCTGTGTCCCCGCCGTCATTCAGCCTGTGTCCCCGCCGTCATTCAGCCTGTGTCCCTGCCGTCATTCAGCCTGTGTCCCTGCCGTCATTTAGCCTGTGTTCCCGCCGTCATTCAGCCAGTGTCCCCGTCGTTATTTAGCCTGTGTCCCTGCCGTCATTTAGCCAGTGTCATTTAGCCCCCCAAGACTTCTCTCCTCCCCAAACCCCCCTAGACCTCTCCCATCCTCCACAAACCCCCCCTCCCCTCTCTTCCTCAGACCTCTTCCCTCCTCAATGCCCCCAGACACCCCCTCCAGGGGTGGACTGACCATTCCGGCACAGTAGGGGGCCCCATGAAAGTCTCCTGGGCTGCCATCTTTATTGGGTGACCTCTTGTCTGCTGGAAGTCTCTGCCCACTGCGCCCCTCCCATCTGACAGCCCCTGTGTTTGTATCTGGCTCGGACCGGTCCTTATGTCAGGGGACAAGGAGGAGGAGGAGTATTACATGTACTGTGGGGGCTCCATCATCATAGTGTACTCACTTTTGTGACATACTGTAGGTAATGCAAAGCCCCACTTCATGGATAGCTAAGAATATAGGGATTAATATGGTACCCAGAACTCCCCATTTTGTGGTATTGACTGGCAACCATATGCTCCTAAGTGACCCCATAAAAATTTGACAAAGATATTTTGGGCTAATGACCCCAACATTTTTGGGATGGTAATGGTAAACCCTCTCTACCTTCCTACCACATGGGGACATGTTCAGGGCCCGAGCTGTGGCCCTGCAACTGTGCCCTCTCCAAGCTTGCCATACTGCTCCAAGGTGACCTAACCCCGGGGGCTAGGAGCACCAAATTTGGCACAGGGATACTAGAGGCCCCCTAAGGTAGACCTCCCCTATCTCTGTGCCAAATTTGGGACCCTGGCCCCTCAAAGTTTACCTACTGTGACTGCACCTAGAGTAACACGAGTGGGCCCCCACTCCTCTAACCACTCATTCTGCCCCCCACTGACAGATCCACCATCTTCATGCTAGGGATGCACCGATCCGATATTAGGATCGGATATCGGCGCTGATATGGCCATTTTAGATGGATCGGGGGATCGGTAACATTGACCGATCCACTGGCCGATCCGGTTTTTGCTGAGTAACGGCTCAGCCATCCCTTACTAGGTGCAGTAGTAGCATGGGATGGGAGCCGCTACTTCCTGTATAGGTCCGGCTCACAGGCGGAGTGATATCAAATGCACTCCGCCTGTGAATGGAGAAGCCGTACACATGAAGCAGCGGCTTTGCTCTGCGCTGCAGCCGCTTGCTTTGTGTGTAGCTCCGGATCGATTCCGGTATCGGTATCGGCGATTTCACAACGCCAGATATCGGTATCGGAATAATCGGTATTGGGGAGAAGTTGTGCTGGCAGCGGATTGGGGGGGGGGAGGGTTGCTGGGAGGGGATTGTAATATATAATGACATGATAATATATGGCACAGTAGGGAATTTTGAGGGGCCAAAGATTGGGCCCCAAACATGTCCAGGGGCTCAAGCTGTGGGAGCCTGGACTCTTTCCTTTCGGCCCTCAAATTCCCACCTGCGACCGAGCCAAAGATTAATACAGCAAGCCACTCTACTATAAATTCAGGGCCCTGTGGTACCCGAATCACAGGGGTTATGGGCACCAACTTGGTACAGGGATACTAGCTGACCCCCAGGGGCCGCACACATTTTTTTGTGGCCGATGCCTAATTTTCACGAGGACTGGCACGGGGTCAAATTTGCACGAATACTGAGGAACATAGGTACCAGTGAGCCCTGCTCCGCAGGTAACATTGGATAGCTAAGAATATGGAGATTAACATGGTACCCAGCATTCCCTGCTCCATGGCACTGCCCGTACACAAACCATGGGGGTTGAGGGCACCATACTTGGCAAACTAATACTGGAGGACTTCTAGGAGCCACACATTTTTTTTGGCCAATGCTTAATTTTTACATGGGCTGCCATGGGGGTTGACTTTGGCCAAATACTGCAGAACATACAGTAGCTCACAAAAGTGGGTACACCCCTCACATTTTTGTAAATATTTTATTATATCTTTTCATGTGACAACACTGAAGAAATTACACTTTGCTACAATGTAAAGTAGTGAGTGTACAGCTTGTATAACGGTGTAAACTTACTGACCCCTCAAAATACCTCAACACACAGCCTATAATGTCTAAACCGCTGGCAACAAAAGTGAGTACTCCCCTAAGCTAAAATGTCCAAATTGAGCCCAAAGTGTCAATGTTTTGTGTGGCCACCATTATTTTCCACCACTGCCTTAACCCTCTTGGGCATGGAGTTCACCAGAGTTTCACAAGTTGCCACTGGAGTCCTCTTCCACGACAACATCACAGAGCTGGTGGATGTTAGAAACCTTGTTCTCCTCCACCTTCTGTTTGAGGATGTCCCACAGATTCTCAATAGGGTTTAGGTCTAGAGATATGCTTAGCCAGTCCATCACCTTTTCTTCTTTACCCTCAGCTTCTTTAGCAAGGCAGTGGTCGTCTTGGAGGTGTGTTTGGGGTCTTTATGTTGGAATACTGCCCAGCAGCCCAGTCTGCAAAGGGAGGGTATCGTGCTCTGCTTCAGTATGTCACAGTACATGTTGGTATTCATGGTTCCCACAATAAACTGTAGCTCCGCAGTGCCGGCAGCCTTCATGCAGCCCCAGACCATGACACTCCCACCACCATGCTTGACTGTAGGGAAGACACACTTGTCTGTGTACTCCTCACCTGGTTGCTGCCACACGCTTGACACCGTCTGAACTAAATAAGTTTATCTTGGTCTCATCAGACCACAGGAGATGGTTCCAGTAATCCATGTCCTTAGTCTGCTTGTCTTCAGCAAACTCTTTGCAGGCTTTCTTGTGCATCATCTTTAGAAGAGGCTTCTTTCTGGGATGATAGCCATGCAGACCAAATTTGTTGCAGTGTGCGGCGTATGGTCTGAGCGGTGACAGACTGAACCCCCACCCCTTTTACCTCTGCAGCAATGCTGGAAGCACTCATACATCTGTTTCCCTAAAGCCCCGTACACACGTACCGATGGTCGGCATACAAATGTTCCTCTTTTCTCCCCGGGATGTCGGTGTCTGTTGAAAAGTGCAAAGACAGCACAAGGACAGCACAAGAATTTTGTCTGCAGACTTCAGCTGACTGCAGAAGTGATGTCATGTAATGGTTAACTTTCCCTGTGTTTTTAATTTTCTGAGCATGCCCAGTCTTGCAAATCTGCGGTCTGTCGGCCGAATTCTGTACTGACAGGCGAACAATCGTCCGTTCTGGTGTCCGCAGACAAAAATTTTCATGTTTGCACGAAAGACTTTTGTCCGCGGATTGTGCGCAGACATCTGTCGGAGGCACCATACTAACACGCGTACAATCGGCAGATCTTTCGTCCGCCGACGTTTGTATGCCGACGATCGGTACGTGTGTACGGGCCTTAAGACAACCTCTAGATATGACGCTAAGCACGTGCACTCAACTTCTTTGGTGAACCATGGCGAGGCCTGTTCTGAGTGGAACCTCTCCTGTTAAACCGATGTATGGTTTTGGCCACCATGCTACAGCTCAGTTTCAGGGTCTTGGCAATCTTCCTATAGCCTAGGTCATCTTTATGTAGAGCAACAATTCTTTTTTCAGATCCTCAGAGAGTTCTTTGCCATGAGGTGCCATGTTGAACTTCCAGTGACCAGTATGAGAGAGTGAGAGCGATAACACCAAATTTACCACACCTGCCCCCCATTCACACCTGAGACCTTGTAACACTAATGAGTCACATGACACCGGGGAGGGAAAATGGCTAATTGGACCCAATTTGGACATTTTCCCCTCAGGGGTGTTGCCATCGGTTTAGACAATAATGGCTGTGTGTTGAGTTA
The DNA here is from genome assembly GCF_965119305.1 of Pelophylax lessonae. Lineage (NCBI taxonomy): Eukaryota > Metazoa > Chordata > Amphibia > Anura > Ranidae > Pelophylax > Pelophylax lessonae. The sequence continues at coordinate 69,545,800 of NC_138777.1, forward strand.
TTTTGAGGGGACAGCAAATTTACACTGTTATATAAGCTTTACACTCACTACTTTACATTGTAGCAAAGTGTAATTTCTTCAGTGATGTCACATGAAAAGATATAATAAAATTTTATACAAAAATGTGAGGGGTGTACTCACTTTTGTGACATACTGTAGGTAATGCAAAGCCCCACTTCATGGATAGCTAAGAATATAGGGATTAATATGGTACCCAGAACTCCCCATTTTGTGGTATTGACTGGCAACCATATGCTCCTAAGTGACCCCATAAAAATTTGACAAAGATATTTTGGGCTAATGACCCCAACATTTTTGGGATGGTAATGGTAAACCCCCTCTACCTTCCTACCACATGGGGACATGTTCAGGGCCCGAGCTGTGGCCCTGCAACTGTGCCCTCTCCAAGCTTGCCATACTGCTCCAAGGTGACCTAACCCCGGGGGCTAGGAGCACCAAATTTGGCACAGGGATACTAGAGGCCCCCTAAGGTAGACCTCCCCTATCTCTGTGCCAAATTTGGGACCCTGGCCCCTCAAAGTTTACCTACTGTGACTGCACCTAGAGTAACACGAGTGGGCCCCCACTCCTCTAACCACTCATTCTGCCCCCCACTGACAGATCCACCATCTTCATGCTAGGGATGCACCGATCCGATATTAGGATCGGATATCGGCGCTGATATGGCCATTTTAGATGGATCGGGGGATCGGTAACATTGACCGATCCACTGGCCGATCCGGTTTTTGCTGAGTAACGGCTCAGCCATCCCTTACTAGGTGCAGTAGTAGCATGGGATGGGAGCCGCTACTTCCTGTATAGGTCCGGCTCACAGGCGGAGTGATATCAAATGCACTCCGCCTGTGAATGGAGAAGCCGTACACATGAAGCAGCGTCTTTGCTCTGTGCTGCAGCCGCTTGCTTTGTGTGTAGCTCCGGATCGATTCCGGTATCGGTATCGGCGATTTCACAACGCCAGATATCGGTATCGGATCCAAAAAAGTCAGATCGGTGCATCCCTACTTCATGCTACAGCCGCTGTGAAATCCGCAGGAATAAGCACTGACCATTTGGCATGCAAGGGGTGTGTCCCCCCGCCATTCAGCCTGTGTCCCTGCCGTCATTCAGCCTGTGTCCCCCCGTCATTCAGCCTGTGTCCCTGCCGTCGTTCAGCCTGTGTCCCCGCCGTCGTTCAGCCTGTGTCCCCGCCGTCATTCAGCCTGTGTTCCCGCCGTCATTCAGCCTGTGTCCTCGCCGTCATTCAGCCTGTGTCCCCACTGTCATTCAGCCTGTGTTCCCGCCGTCATTCAGCCTGTGTTCCCGCCGTCATTCAGCCTGTGTCCCCGCCGTCATTCAGCCTGTGTCCCCGCCGTCATTCAGCCTGTGTCCCCGCCGTCATTCAGCCTGTGCCCCCGCCGTCATTCAGCCTGTGTCCCCGCCGTCATTTAGCCTGTGTCCCCGCCGTCATTCAGCCTGTGTCCCCGCCGTCATTCAGCCTGTGTCCCTGCCGTCATTCAGCCTGTGTCCCTGCCGTCATTTAGCCTGTGTTCCCGCCGTCATTCAGCCAGTGTCCCCGTCGTTATTTAGCCTGTGTCCCTGCCGTCATTTAGCCAGTGTCATTTAGCCCCCCAAGACTTCTCTCCTCCCCAAACCCCCCTAGACCTCTCCCATCCTCCACAAACCCCCCCTCCCTTCTCTTCCTCAGACCTCTTCCCTCCTCAATGCCCCCAGACACCCCCTCCAGGGGTGGACTGACCATTCCGGCACAGTAGGGGGCCCCATGAAAGTCTCCTGGGCTGCCATCTTTATTGGGTGACCTCTTGTCTGCTGGAAGTCTCTGCCCACTGCGCCCCTCCCATCTGACAGCCCCTGTGTTTGTATCTGGCTCGGACCGGTCCTTATGTCAGGGGACAAGGAGGAGGAGGAGTATTACATGTACTGTGGGGGCTCCATCATCATAGTGTACTCACTTTTGTGACATACTGTAGGTAATGCAAAGCCCCACTTCATGGATAGCTAAGAATATAGGGATTAATATGGTACCCAGAACTCCCCATTTTGTGGTATTGACTGGCAACCATATGCTCCTAAGTGACCCCATAAAAATTTGACAAAGATATTTTGGGCTAATGACCCCAACATTTTTGGGATGGTAATGGTAAACCCCCTCTACCTTCCTACCACATGGGGACATGTTCAGGGCCCGAGCTGTGGCCCTGCAACTGTGCCCTCTCCAAGCTTGCCATACTGCTCCAAGGTGACCTAACCCCGGGGGCTAGGAGCACCAAATTTGGCACAGGGATACTAGAGGCCCCCTAAGGTAGACCTCCCCTATCTCTGTGCCAAATTTGGGACCCTGGCCCCTCAAAGTTTACCTACTGTGACTGCACCTAGAGTAACACGAGTGGGCCCCCACTCCTCTAACCACTCATTCTGCCCCCCACTGACAGATCCACCATCTTCATGCTAGGGGTGCACCGATCCAATATTAGGATCGGATATCGGCGCTGATATGGCCATTTTAGATGGATCGGGGGATCGGTAACATTGACCGATCCACTGGCCGATCCGGTTTTTGCTGAGTAACGGCTCAGCCATCCCTTACTAGGTGCAGTAGTAGCATGGGATGGGAGCCGCTACTTCCTGTATAGGTCCGGCTCACAGGCGGAGTGATATCAAATGCACTCCGCCTGTGAATGGAGAAGCCGTACACATGAAGCAGCGGCTTTGCTCTGCGCTGCAGCCGCTTGCTTTGTGTGTAGCTCCGGATCGATTCCGGTATCGGTATCGGCGATTTCACAACGCCAGATATCGGTATCGGATCCAAAAAAGTCAGATCGGTGCATCCCTACTTCATGCTACAGCCGCTGTGAAATCCGCAGGAATAAGCACTGACCATTTGGCATGCAAGGGGTGTGTCCCCCCGCCATTCAGCCTGTGTCCCCGCCGTCATTCAGCCTGTGTCCCCCCGCCATTCAGCCTGTGTCCCCGCCGTCATTCAGCCTGTGTCCCCGCCGTCATTCAGCCTGTGTCCCCGCCGTCATTCAGCCTGTGTCCCCGCCGTCATTCAGCCTGTGTCCCCGCCGTCATTCAGCCTGTGCCCCCGCCGTCATTCAGCCTGTGTCCCCGCCGTCATTCAGCCTGTGTCCCCGCCGTCATTCAGCCTGTGTCCCCGCCGTCATTTAGCCTGTGTCCCCGCCTTCATTCAGCCTGTGTCCCCGCCGTCATTCAGCCTGTGTCCCCGCCGTCATTCAGCCTGTGTCCCCGCCGTCATTCAGCCTGTGTCCCCGCCGTCATTCAGCCTGTGTCCCCGCCGTCATTCAGCCTGTGCCCCCGCCGTCATTCAGCCTGTGCCCCGCCGTCATTCAGCCTGTGTCCCCGCCGTCATTCAGCCTGTGTCCCCGCCGTTATTCAGCCTGTGTCCCCGCCGTCATTTAGCCTGTGTCCGTGTGCCCGTCAGAGTCCTCCTTTAAATCCGTGTCCTCATCAGAGTGCTCCTTCACATCCTGTGTGTCCCCATCAGAGTGCCCCTTTATGTGTCCAGTCAGAGTTCCCCTTTTTTATTGCGGTCAGAGTTCTTTATTATTGCGGTCAGAGTGCCCCTTTAATGTGCCCCACGATAAGAGCCGTGTGTTCTGTAATCAGACAATATTCCCGTCATTTGCCAATAAGAATCTCAAATAGGAATAATCCGCCCAATAAGAATAGATTTGCGTCGGGCGCATGTGCAGAGAGCGAGGCAGAATCTGACATTACATTCTATTCCCTCCCCCCTCTGTCTCTCCTCGGATAATACATCCAACAAACTGCGCATGCCAGTGTCCTCACCGCCAGCTGATCTCCGCTGGAGTGACGTCATTTACTGAGCATGCGCAGTTCCTCCGATGCATTATTCCACAGGACACCGGCCTCACTGGTAAGGTGACAACCAGGGCAGCCATCAGAAATTTTGGGGCCCCCCAGGCCTGACCACCAACATTCCCCAGGGCCCAATGGCAATCTCACCAAGTCCTTTAGTGCTCCCATGTTTATTTATCACTCCTACAACTTAATATATGAAAATTAAGAGTGTATTCCAGGTTATCGGTGCTTTCAAGATTTAACAGTAAGCAATTATATTTTTTGTCAAAAGATATGAAGCCTGCAACCACAACATTTCACCTCTCCTTCCTTTACATGGCCATTTCACAAGGAGGGGGGGGTAACATTCTCACTCCACCTTCCTTCACATGGCCATTTCATTTCAATCAAGACACAGCCCCATATATTCAGCAGAGAGACATCCCTAATCCAGCAACAAAACATCCAATTCCAGCAAAGAGACATCCCCTTGGCAGTCTGGGACACCAGGGCGGCTGGGCCCCTAGTGATGCTGGGGCCCCCTAAGTGTGTATGGGCTGTTCCCCCCCCCCCCTGATGACTACTAATGACACTTACCGTCTCTCCCGGATACAGACAAGAGATTTGATGTAGAAGCTGTGGGTGAAATCTCAGATCTATCCACTATAGGGCGCTGTGCAGGCAGTGATAGAAGACGCTCCGTCTCCCTGGCAACCTACACTACAAAATGGCGCGGCTCCGCCTTTGCGTTCTTTATATGACGTCATCCGCCCGCCCCCTGCACCAATCAGAGGAAGCGCGAGCCCACCTCTGCGCGCTGGCAATTGAGGCCGCTCATCCCCTATGATCACTGACAGGAGAAGCGACAGAGAGCTGGAGGGAGGACTAGACTGTCTTCTCCCTCCAGCCTGCAGGTGGCAATAGAGAGCACCGCTGTGCAGTGAAGGAAGGCTGCCGTTCACTCTCTATCCCCTCATCACATGACTGACATGAAGTTTCCTGGTGTGGTGTGTAAGTATAAGGGGAAGAACCCCTCCCCCCCTTCTTCCTCAGAACCCCCTCAGACCTCTTCTCCTCCCCAAACCCCCTCACCTCTCCCCTACCTAAGCCCCCCCAGACACCTCCTCAGCCCTCAAACCTCCCCAGACACCTCCCCTCCACCTCAGACCCTTCGTCTCCTCAAACACCCCAGAACACCTCCTCAGAAAACCACCCCCTCCCCCAAGACTCTCTCCCCCTCCCCCTCTCCCCAAACCCCTAGACACCTCTCCCCTCCTCCTCCTCAACCCCCCCCCCCAGACACCCTTTCAGACCTCTCCCCTTCTTTTCAAACCCCCCCAGACACCCCCCAAGACTTCTCTCCTCCCCAAACCCCCCTAGACTTCTCCCATCCTCCGCAAACCCCCCCCCTCCCCTCTCTTCCTCAGACCTCTTCCCTCCTCAATGCCCCCAGACGCCCCCTCCAGGGGTGGACTGACCATTCCGGCACAGTAGGGGGCCCCATGAAAGTCTCCTGGGCTGCCATCTTTACTGGGTGACCTCTTGTCTGCTGGAAGTCTCTGCCCACTGCGCCCCTCCCATCTGACAGCCCCTGTGTTTGTATCTGGCTCGGACCGGTCCTTATGTCAGGGGACAAGGAGGAGGAGGAGTATTACATGTACTGTGGGGGCTCCATCATCATTGTGTGATCTGAGCCGATGAAAATGTCCTGCATGCGGCACCCAGCCCTGGATCTGTACACAGCGGGGACTCCTGCCATCACCGCTCTTTAGGGGGGGGGGGTACACCATGTCCTGCTGTGTCTCCTGCGGCCCCAATGCCCACTCCAGGCTGGAGTCCTAACCTGCAAAACATCAGGGGGTACAGCGATTCCTGCCAAGGGGCACACCCTATCCAGTCGCAGCACAGAGATCCCTGGCAGTGAGCACACTACCCAATGGAGGCACAGAGATCCCTGCCAGGTGGCACAGAGATCCCTTAACAGAGGGGCACACATTGTACATAATTGGTAGTAGAGTGTGGGGGGGGGGTATAGTGGTTCTGGCGTTATCCAAGAGTGGGGTGGGATCTGGTGTTACCCAATTGTGGGAGGTTTATAGTTGCAGGGGGTATAGTGGTTCTGCTGTTACCTAGGAGTGGGGGGGGGGGGGTCTGGTGTTATCTAGGAGGAGTAGGAGGTATACAGGAGTGGTTATGGTGTTATCTAGGAGTGGGGGCATGCAAGGAGTCTGGTGTTCTCTAGGATTGGGGGGGGGGGGGGGGTTATGGGGTCTGGTTTTGTCCAGGAGTAGGGGATACAGCAGTCCTGGTGTTATCTGGGATTTGAGTGTCTAGGAATCTGGTCTTATCTAAGAATAGGGGCTACAGGGGTCTTGGCATTATCTTCTAGTGGGAGGGTACAGGAAGTCTGGTGTTGTCGGACTGTGGATACATGAATCTGATATTATTGTGATGGGAGGGGGGGGGGAGATTTTTATGAAAAGGGGGTCTGGTATTATCTATGAGTTGGATCTTGTGCCATTTGTGAAGGGTAAAATTTGGAAGGTGAGGAGTCTATATGACATCTTGTTTTATATACCTGTAGGATAATCCGGCACATCCCCATATACTTGCACACGCCTGTACCAAGTGACAGACAGTCTGACATGCAAGTTTATTTTTCTTACCTTTATTAAACATTTACTTTACCACAGAATTTCCCTACACGTTGTTCAAACACATGTAATGTGGGCAGTGCAATATGTAGGTGGGACTTGAGTGTGGACAGGGGGCCCCAGTGAGCAGGGATCCTGCAGGGGGCCCCATGATCTCCTATTTCCCAGGAGCCCCATGAGTTGTTAGTCCGTCCCTGCTAGGACCATTATGGAATATCTGCTGGGTACTCGTGCTTCACTGCCTGCATCAGTCCCTGATATTTTTTTCCTATATTGAAGTCTATGGAGACACAGCCACTCATCCTAATTTGACAGACGTGTAGTTGCGGGTGATCGGCCCCAAAACGCATTCAGTATACATATGGGGGTGCTCACCCACATCCTTGTCAAACTAGGACCAGCAGCGCTTTCTGTGCAGCCACTGCATCCCCATAGATTTACATTGGCTGCTTGCATGCAGCACTTGCAGCCACATAAACAAATAGCCCATTTAGCCTAGGTTCACACTGAATCGCACAGGATTGTGCACCGCATTCCCGTGCAATTTGAGGCTATTCATTTATGAACGGGCTCAAATCGCATCAAAGCAGTGGCTTGCACTACTTTTGGAAATGCACAGCAACCGGATGGCATGGTAGTTTTGTACTATGCGATCCAGTTCAGGCAAACTGCATTTGGGGTGTCAACACTGCACTGACATCTGCTGCAGATAGCAAGGGCAATGCGATTTGAACTAGTGATCAACCGATATCGGTTTTTTGTTGCCGATAACGATATTTTGGTTAATGCATATCGGTATCGGACGATATTTTCATACATTTAAAAAAAAAAAAATAGTTTATTTTTTCTTTGACAGGTACTCTTGTGGAGGGATCTGGGGGTCTAAAAGACCCCAAACCCCTCCTCTGCACCTAAAAGCATTCAAAATGCCAAGTTTGGCTGTTTTGAATGCTGTCTTTTTTTAATCTGGTGCCAGTACCCAGAAGCGATCACTTCCAGGTTTTTGCATGGAGACCCGATCAGAGCTGAATGCGGCTTTGATCGGGCCTGCGGCGGCAGTGCAGGCTGGTTGCCCGGGGGGGGGGGGGGGTGTCTCGAGTCCCCTCCCGCTCCTTGTAATGCGAGCCTTACAAAACAGCCGACCGTCCGCTATGCTGCAGGCATCTCTCCTGTACAAGCACTTTCCCGAAATATCGGTCACCTTTCCCGATATATCGGGGTAAGTGCAGATCGGCTTTGCCGATAATCAGTCGATCTCTAATTTGAACAGTGCAGGAAACATGAACAAAGCGCCAGTTTCCTGCACACCGCCTTCCACTGTGAACCGGGGCTTCTAATGTTCAGGTCTCGGCATCCCTGTGAATAAGTGCGAAGAGAAAAAAGAAAAAAACTCAACAAAAAGGATTTATTAGCTGCAGGTAAGTTTATTGTACAAAACAATTACATAATTAGTTCACATTTGCAGCATGCTTCCAAGAAGAAACCAGTTAGACTATTGCATATGCAAAAGATTTTATTCTATCATCTAGTAGACAGTCGTAGGCTTAATGAACTACATTTGCCAGCCACTGGATAGTCAGCTACTCCCCCAACATTCACCGTGTAATGTAGGAGCTGTACGATTATTTGCATCACCTTTACTGCAATCATTTGAAGGCACAGAGTAAGAAGTTATTGTCAGCGGTGCTCAGTAAAGTCAGCTATTGGAAATGTTTGGACAGAAAGTTAGTATTACATACACAAGCTGTGTTGCATATTCGGTTATTTTTTTTCCAGTATCATTCGGTTTAAATCTGCCTTTGTGCGATTATTGGTTCAGCCTGGAAAATACAAGTGCAGGATGTTCCTGAAGCCAACAGCAGCTTAGTATAAAAGTTTATTGATTAACCAGAAAGATTTTTGGAATTCAGTAGCACGGTTTTTAAACAATCATTTAGGTCTGAAAGTTAAAATTAAAAAAAAAAAAAATTAGTGGACGGATCATTGAGGAGGATGAGGAGGATGAGGATGAGGAGGAGGAGGAGGAGGAGGATGAGGACGGTTACAGGTTGGCCTTGTCATTGGCGGTCACATGAGCGGAATGCTGAGTGTAGGTCTTGATCGCTCTCTGTAAAAGAACAAAAAGTGTCGTTAGCAATTACAAATTAAAACCTTCCAAAGACAAAAATAGATGAAAGAATGGACAAGTGTATTGTGTTCTGAAGAAAATCTGCATTGGGAGAAACTGTGGAGGCTGCTGATCTGCTCAAAATGCCAGCTAGCTGGCTGCCTCTGGCTTCAATACTGGGTTACTGACCCAGAAAAACCCATCACATTATGTAGATCAGGGATCCTCAAACTACGGCCCTCCAGATGTTGCGGAACTACACATCCCATGAGGCATTGTAAAACTCTGACATTCACAGACAGGACTAGGCATGATGGGAATTGTAGTTCCTAAACAACTGGAGGGCCATAGTTTGAAGTCCCCGGATGTAGATGGTCCATTCAGACCCCTAGCAAACCAGTTGACCTCCCGGTCCTAGAAAAGCATGGGACCCATTGAGTAGAGGGGGGAAAAGCAGAACTCATGGTAAGATAGTCATCTCATATGTAGCCAGAGGGTCGGAAAAACGAAGGCATGGGATATGTGTGTCCTTCAAACTCAGCAATACCCAGAGACAGAAGCTTGTACATACACAGTTGCATATTACCCGTGCTAAATAGAACACAAGGTTTTGGTTGGAGCTGATCTTTAAATTAAAAGCCCAAAATGAGGTTAGATTCCAATGATGTACGGTTCACAGCCAAACATTTATATTCCCTGGCATTTAAAGGAAATGTTTGCTGAGAGAATAGGTAGGCAGCCATTGCCAACTTCTCTCGGAAAAGGTCATTTTCCCACCTCCCATGTAGAGCCAAAAGCATGCATCAAGAGTTCTGCCTTCACTTTCTGCATGCTTATGTTACATCAGTGACACCAAGCTCTGGTTCACATTGATGCGATGCGGGGAACACATAAGATTTGCTGTTTCCCTGCATCACATTGCATGGCAACCGCACGGCGCCCATGCAAACTGCTGGGGGTGTTAATAGTATAGTAATAACACCCCAAAACAGATTGCAAAACACAGCAAGACTGCCAGAATTGCAATGCATGGGTGTGAACAGCCATATGATTCGATTCAGGTGCAGAAAAAAGTATCCTGCACTAATTTGGTGCAGATGCGATTTGAGCTATACTAAATGTATGGCCCAAATCACACAGCACAGACATCGCATGTGATGCGCACAGGAATGCAGTGCGATTCCTATGAGAATCACATGCGGTGTACCACGCCACAGAAGTGTGAACTCAGGCCAAGGGGTAGATTTACTAAAGCTGGTGCACTGAGAATCTGGTGCGTGGTAACCAATCAGCTTCTAACTTCAGCTTGTGCAATGAAGCTTTGACAATAAAACCTGGAAGCCGATTGGTTTCTATGCAGAGTTGCGACATATTTCGCACTCTCCAGCTTTAGTAAATAGCCCCCTAGGTATATTAAAGCCACTGGGTTTACAGCCTGGCATCTAGCATCTTCATTATGTGATTGAAAAATCACAGCCTTCATATAAGGTGTGACAATTTAATTCCTGGCCTTGGAGTAACGCTATGGTGGCAAGTCACACAGCCATTTACACTTGAGCATGATCCCACATGGTCTACCTTGCACTTGCCTGGGTCACAGCCCAGCTGACTCAGTCTTTACGGAGCAGTAGAAGAAATAACTTGTGTGTGCCTTGCAATGTTGGCGAAAAATGAGAGACAGGAATCTGGAGCAGCGGATTAACAAAGTTTTGTGAAAACTAACAAAAGTGTGAGTGAAACGTAATCACTTCCCGCCCGTGGGACATTTTCTGCAGGCGATTCCCTGCAATGTAAAAACAATCATAGGGGCTGACCATTCCCCCACCCCCTCCAGTGTTTCTTCTGGCATGTCCGTGTGATCAGTGAGCCGGAAAATAAATCAGCTGGCGACAGCCATTTACCATAGAGCTGACCGAGGACCAGATAGTCCCCGGCCATCTCTGTGACCTTCGGAGGCCAAGTCAGAAGTTATGACATCAATTTTGGTGCCGGCAGATGTAAACATGGTGGTGAATCTCAGGCTTTCCAGCATAGGAGAGATGTGGGGTACTTATAGACTCCAGGACTCTCTGTAAAGAGGACCTTTCATGCCCTATTCCTATTTCAAGGGATGTTCAGGAATAAGTGTAAAAAAAAAAAAAAAAGCAATAATTCTAGCACAAGACCTGCTCTGTAACGCTCAACAGGTAACCTGTGAACATTTTTAAAGGGTAGCCTATGAAGTTTTTTTAAGTACCGAATTTTATCGCCATTCCCGAGTGTGCACAATGATAAAGCATGACGTTAGTTTTTTTTTTTTTCTCGGCGTAAAATCATCTTTTGCATTATACATAAAAATTAGGGTAACTTCAGTGTTTTTCTTTTTTTAGTTCATGAAACAGTTTTTCCAAAAAAATAAAAAAAAATAAGCACACAGGCTACAAGAAAATGGCAGCCCCACGAGGCACCAGGAGGGATTCCTAGGCCTTAAGGACAAGCCCAGGCAGGAGCCCCCACCAGGTACAGCCCCCCCCCACACCGATCGTACCCACCCCCCATCATCATCATAGCGCCCTGCCCCCACCCCAGGAGGTGGACCAGACCACCCACACAGCCCCAGCATGAGGAAGGGGGGTGTCTGACTGTCCCATGGAGGGGCCCACATCCACCCCAAAACCCTCCAGGGGGAGAGGGAGGACAGTTACTCACCATACCAGGAACCAGATGGGCACGGCTCCAGACAGAACCCCTCGCCATTTACATGGGGGGCTGTTGGCCAGGAGGAACGCTGGACATGCAACCTCACGAGGCGTTTAACTCACAGGCCAGACCATGTGGTGGGGCTATGTCACGGCCGACCTAGCGCGGAGCTGAAGTCTGCGCGCGCTCGGTGGCCAAACTGGGGTGACCACTGGATCTAGGTTATCCAGCCTGTCGCTCAGTCCGGCAGTTTATTGTAGATCTCCAGGAGGAAAAAAAAGAATATCTATCTAAAAAGAAAAAAATGCCGGGACCAGAGACCCCAGCAAGGAACTAAGTCCTTACTCCTGACTAGGCAGAAAGAAAAAAAAAACTGAGTACCTATACTGGAACTCTAATCTGACAAGTAGATTCCTAACACATCATAGGCAAGATCATTGTTGTGGTGAAGTGTTCGAGTTCCTGGCACAGAAATCCATTCCGAAAATTGACCAACCACCTTGTTCCCTGACTTGGCACCCTGAGGCCTCGTTCACGCCATGGTGCAGAGACAGTTTTTCTGCATACGTTCTGCAAGGGCACACAAAAAAAATAAATAATGGTTCTGTATGTTCCCTGTTCACACCACAGACGGCAGATTTTTTCTGTGCAGGAATCTCCATTGTGTATGCAGTTTTCTGCACTGGAAAAAAATTGACGTGACATCAACATTGGTGTGAACAGGGCACAGAACCGATGTCAACATTCATGAAATCTGATGTCTTTGCAAGTGAAATCTGTGTGGTTTTCTCTTCAATTCCCATCAGTTTTCATGAACGTATGTGTGAATGAGCCTGGAGACTTTTGGCTGTTTAAAAAAAAAATGCCTTAATAGGACAAAGATTTGATGACAATCCGGCATAGCGTTCCAGAAAATGAAATCCTGGAATGATTCAAGCAGTGGCACAGATTTCTAGAAAAAAAAGTGTCACTTCACAAGGGGACTACTTGGAAGGGGTGACAACAGCCACTAGTGTATAGGTAAGGAAACTTTTTTTCCCCCCAGTGCGGGAATTAAATCGTCACACCCCATAATCCTTAGTACTGGTAAGGTTTGGGTTCCCCCTAGTGGAAGGAAAGAGCAGCACTTCACATTACCTTATGGTGTCCTTCAGCGTTGTACTTGTCACGCAGAGCCTGGATACGGTTGCCGTAATCTGGGTGAACGACAGTGAAATTCTTCACCTGGTGGAAGGAAAATCTAACAGGGGTTACCGAATGAAATAAGTTCCAGCCCAAGGATGGTTCCTCACTTCATAAACTCTTACATGGCAAGGGAAAATCACCCCGTTAAAGTGGCACCTAGATAGAACATATCATTCTCCAAATACGCTGCTGAAAAGCTCTAATGTAATCAAAAAGAACCCATGGAGTTATGGGAATACTCACAAGATACAGACCAAGAAAGAAGTTGTAGATTTATGGGACATCTCTTAAACTGAAAATGGGAAAAACTCAAACGGCCATATGATACAATTGTGGTGTGTCCTGGTTGTCCACCCTTGAAGATATAAACGAATGCCCCAATGGTCCTCCTCCCCTCTATAATCATGGCCCAATTACTGTGGGAAAACAAACTTTTCCCAAGACCTACAATTTTGTGGTTGGACTTCAGCTCCTTGTTGGATTGATGCAGAGAAATCCTTGCCTTTCCTAAACAGACTCCCTTCCTTGCTGGAATGTGTGAAGGTCTGGGTTTTTAGTCACATGATCTGTGAGGGTTGTCCAGTCTAACTGACGATTCTCACCTTTACAGAAATCACATGACTCAAGTGCCTCGGGCTGCAAGGAATTGAACCCGCAGCAACATTTTCTCTGGGAAAAGCAAGTGTTTCAGCCCATGTATCGGCACCAGAAATATGGAGACCCAGACAATACTTCCCAAAAACAATTTGTGTGCGCCCCACATATACAACATTTCCATACTACATATTCCTGCACATTAAAATTAACCCCCCCCCCCCTTTAATCAGTGTCTGGTACCAGGCTCGATGTCTACAGATTTTTATCCATCGCAGCAAAGCTCGTTAAACAACATTTGAGGGCCGGTTCACACGTAGCAATGCCAGACATCGCATGTGATTCGAACTGCTCTGCAAGTCACATGCGATGCAAATTCAACCATACAGATTGTATGGCTGAATTCACGTCGTATTCGGACCAAACTCGTGCAGGACCCTTTTTTGGTCAACACAAGAAAATGATGGGCATGATTTTGGTGAATGGTTGGTCACACCCATACGATCCGATTCCTGTCTGAATTGACAGTTTGCACTGCGATATGCAAACTGATCTGGGGGTGTCATTAACTTTGTACTTATTCTCCCAGCGATTCACATATTGCAGTGCAAACTGCCTGCAATGCGGTAATTTGCAGTGGATTCGCAGGGTTTCCACATAGCACCAGTGTGAACCGAGCCTGAGTATTGGTCTGCTTTAATTCATACAAGCAAAGGAACTTAAAAAGTTGACCATTGGAACATGTTACATCTGCATTTAGGATCTGTAGAGATCTGTAAATAAATAAGCAAATGGCTTGTAGTTCTCAATCTACTGATCAGCGTTGCCATAATCCATTCACTCTTCCTGCAGCTTTCTACCTTACAGGAGATTGAGGGGGTGGGACTGGGCCACGGCTGTGTGTGTGTGAATGGACACACAGAGCCGCATCTCGGGAGCATGCCTGTTTGGGTGCACCCGAGAAGCGGCTCCATACACCCGTCAGGAGGGAGGAGCCAGGAGCGCCGGTGTGGGACCAGAGAAAAGGAGGATCCGTGCTGCTCTGTGCAAAACCATTGCATAGAGCAGGTAAGTTTAAAAAAAAAAAAAAATAAAATCTAACAAACAAGTTTTAATAATTGCTTTAAAGCCCATATGGATATGAAAGCCCCAGTCAATGCTGCTCCTCGGGGGATGCACACATCCACACTAGGATTGGCTATGATGAGTCTCATGCTTCAATGTCTATTACCCACTGGATGAGTTTTCCTAATGCTGACATCCCTACTATCCTGAGTGCCAGCGGGGCCCTATACCTCAGCCTGGAGCAGCACCACCAAGCACCAATGGCCTTATTGAAAGCTTGTAGACAGTTACAGGCAGAAATATAGAGGGAGAGTCTGCAAGAGCCCAACCATGCACCCATGATTGTAGGGGAAAAAAAAAAAAAAAAAAAAAAAAAAAAAAAAAAAATATATATATATATATATATATATATATATATATATATATATTAAATGCACTTTTTTTTCTGCAAAAGTATGTGCCTTTATTATTTTTTTTCCCCTAAAGGTGAACTTAGACGTTAAAGTTGTAGGATCTTCACAAGTGCAAAATATCTATTACAACTATGCATGGCAGGTGCTCTTTAATACACTCTATTGCAGACGATACTCGCAGCTCTTTTCTGGATGAAGAGTTTGGCACCCTTCAGGTGACCGGGAATGTTCTCACAGAGCCTCTTGCGCTCTTCTTCACTCAGAACTTTGGTGTAAAAGTCCCGGACCTGCAAGGTAGCCACATAAACCAAGTCACATGACAGCTATACCGTAACTATGTCCAATGACCAGGCTAATGTTACAGACACACTGTGCACCTTTTTACTCCTAAGTCTACTTTTATATTTGTTGGTCTTCTGTGTGGGTATAAAAAAACCATGCATGCTAGATTTGTCTGATAGTTGCCCAATCCATCTCAGGACAGCCAGACTGATCAATTTCTATTTTAAGTCTATGGATTGCTAAAAGAAAACCTGCCAACAATGAGCATTAGAATAAAAATAATCTCCACTCTTAGGATATCAAGAATATACAATCTTACTCTCAGGATAGCTGTGTGTGCTGGAGTTCACTTGTATTCTCTACCAAACCTCCAGCCCAGTGTCAGTAAGCCCCCCTGTCTCTTACCTGGCTGATATCAAACAGTGTGGAGGCTACAGAATGGTAAACCGTCAAATCAAGAATTAAGCTGATTCACACCAAGTGCATTACGCTTCGCATGCGCTGATTGAGTTTAAGTTGGAGTGAGCTGACATGCGGTTTTCAACATATTGCAATGCACGGATGTTGTTTTTACCACTGCAGAAGCCAAAATGTTTGTTTTTTCATTACCACTGCAGCATGTAGTAAAGTGTTGCAGTGGCTATTCTAGTCTACAATTATCAGTTTACGTCATATGCAGAGCAGCGCAGTGAAGCGTCTGTTTAGATCTCTTGTGGCACTCTGTTCCTCCCCGCCCCCTCCTGTCCATCCCAAGTGATATCACATACCAGCACCTGGGATGGATAGGAGGGGCCAGTGGGGAACAGCACACCACAGCCAGCACCATCACAGCTGCTTCCCTGCATAGCTCTGCAAATGTCTGCAGCAATCTACCCAGCAACTGTCTGCTACTGACAGGTAGATCGTGTTGGAACCTCAGCTGAGAAACCTTGGTATTTTGGAATATCTTTTTCTGTAAAGATTTTTCTTGCAGTGTTTTTTTTCATCTTTTCACTAAAGAATCCAACCTGATAGAGGGTCTAGCAGCTTTAGCCCTTCCTTATGCTCTCCCACACTAGAGAAACAAAAAGCTAAATAAAAATTGCCTTCCACATAATACTTTGTGAAAATGTGATGGAAAAGCACAAACCCCGTTCACTAAAAATAAAAAATAAAAAGTTAGGGCACTACAAATCTTGTGGCTGTTTGAAAAACAGGATCATTCTCGGTTATCTCTCTTTATACGGTATATTTCATAAATAGGCCTTTGTACAAACAAACACGTCAGCAAACTGGTGAGTTTACGGGTCTAGTCATTGCACAGGCATGTCGCGGGATTTGCTCGGTTCAGAATAAAAAAAAACAAAACACTTATCTAAACAAATATGGGGTCTATCGGGACTATGGAATATGAGGGTGTAATACTTGATAGTAGAACACCAGTTCTCTTATCAAGTGCTGACAGCCATGGAAGCTCTGGTCTTAGACATATCGGCCAGAGAAACCTTTTCCATTAGTAAAACAATCCTGCTGCGTACACTGAAATGCAGTGTAGTAGTATTCCCTACATACAGTATGCAGCGCTGTGTTCCAGCAGCAGGATGGACGACTTCTCAGCTGCTGCCGTACATAAAGGAGTCATACTGAGTGCTTCCCCGCCATTCAGGAGAAGCCTTGTCATTTTATGAAGGAACACAAGGCTTGCTCTGACTGGAAGAGGTGGAAATCCTGAGGTCATCCACCCACCTCTCCACTTCAGTCAATCAGAGGAAGTCTTGTATTTATTTATTAAAACACAAAGCTTGTTCTGAATGGTATTTAGCCCCACCATTTCATCCTAGGAAGTTTCCAATATGGCAGCCGCTGTATACTGCAAGTAGCTAATACCACTAAAGTGCATAACAGCAGCCGCATTGTTTAATGAGAGAAATAGTTTGCTAGGTCTAAGCCAGGGGTCTCCAAACTTTCTAAACAAAGGCCAGTTTATTATCCTTCAGACATTAGAGGGGCCTGACTGTAGCCAGCAGAAGTCCAAAATGTCCAATCGCTGGTGCCTGTGGGAGCATTAGTGCCCCCATCGCTGGTGTCAGTGGAATGAATTATGTCCTATTGTTAATGTCCATGGGAGGAATAGTGCCCCAAGGGTCGGATAAAGGCAAACAAAGGGCCACATCCGGCCCCCAGGCCACAGTTAGGAGACTGGTCTAAACAACCAATTTAAAGTGAAGCGAAACACAGAATTCTACTTCACACTGGATAGATGCCAGTAATATAATACAGTCTCTCATGGTCTGTGGTGGGGCAAAGTACATTAATTCCAGACCTGCCAAGTATTTTAATTTTTAGTTTACATTAATCAGAAAGTATTGGAGGAAAGGAAAGCGCCTGCGAGATATCAGACTACAATCACTGATCCAACCCAACAGAATCCAGCTACAAATAAAACGCACACAAACACACACATATACATTATATATATATATATATATATATATATATATATACACACATACACACACACACACACAATAATGGACTGGTGAATTACATGCAGCCCTGTACATGCATTTCCAACACCCACCAAGTTCTCCCTGATAATCAGGCCAATTAACCATTTCCTTCAAGCAGTGCTGACCTAGGCTCGGTTCACACTGGGGCAGCTTCAAAGTCGTCCGACTCTGAAGCCGCCCCATGCAGCGTGACTTCAGCGTGGCATGCAAAGCAACTTCTCTAACAGAAGTCAATGCAAGCCACACCGAAGTCGCCCCCAAAGTAGTGCAGGAACCTTTTTCTAAGTTGGAGCGACTTGAGTCTCTCCGATTGGAACGGTTCCATTGCACTGAATGGAGCACGACATGTCAGGCAGCTAAGTCGCCTGACAAGTTTCCCCAGTGTGAACCGGGACTAAATATGAATGTGGTGCCTTTGTCAGCGCCAACACAAACCCATGTTCTACTAATGCCTCACCTCCACCCACAGGCTCCCGATAACATAAACTGAACTTTGATCAGTCAGTGGTATGAACCGCCGCCTCATGAGGACTTTTAATACTACTTGTCATGAGAACATTCTGTAGGCTGCCATTGAGTCTCTGTAATTCTGATCATGTTGGTCATCTGTCATGCCTATAGATTGGCTGCAATGCCGACTCACTAATTGAGTTAATCCTGCAGCATACATACTAAACAACTGACTGTTTCTGCAGGGTCCTCGTCACCTCTTCTCTGGGCAGTCCTCATTGATGCAGAAAGAATAATGACATCACCTCAGTGCTGCTTTCTGTATCAGTGAGAACTGCCCAGCCACACTCTGTATAAGTAAAATGCAACTGAAGAGCACCATAATGACACCTACCCAGGGGGCAGGGTCCCCGATAACCTGCATTCACATTGTTCCTTCATTCATCCATCCAATTTAGGGGACACCCGGCATCATTTAACCCGGAACACTGAGGACACCAAATGGCAAAGAGGTGATGCAGGGGACAACTCAAATTTACAGCAAGTAATGCAGCCTATCTTGTTTAATTGAATCATTTTTTTTTTTTAATACCCAATTTAACCCTTTCGCTGCTAGGTTCTTAACAACATCCCCCCCGCAAACCCTGCCATGTATCCTGGGATCTGCTTGCCCATCTGCAGGCCAAGAACCAACATAGCGGGTCCGCTGTCCTTCTCTCCTTGTTGCTGACCAAGCCATGCGTTTGATGTCACTTCCGAAGTCCACCTCTCGGTGTCCCCGACAGCTTGGCAGGCAAAGAATGGAATGCAATCTGCATTACATTCAGTAGAGCACAGGGGAGACAAACTACCCTGGATGTCTCATTAAAGAGAGCCTGTCACCAAAAGAAACCACATATGATAAAAAGTAAAATTAAAAACGGTTACACCCAGGCATATGAGATACACCCCCCCCCCCCCAAAAAAAAAAAAATTTGAGCCCCTCCATCCCCACGAACATAAAACGTAAGCGTTCGGGCACCTAAGCATTAAAACGGTGATTGCGCTACACAGGTTGTATATCACCACACACGCTGAAGTGAAAGCAATAATTCTAGCACCAGAGCTCCTTCGTAGCACTAAACCAATGACCTATAGGGGGCTTTTAAAGAATCACACTTTTTCTTAGGGATGTGTACACATGCTTTGCGGCTGTGGCAGGAAATATACCCTTGCTGCTTTTGGTGGGCATAGCACCTGCCAAGTGTGACCAATTCAAGCATTCATGGAGTTTAAAGGGTTAAAGCAGGCAGTTAGATGGCGATACAATGATACAACGCCTCCTCACCAGTTGTCAAATGCTCTCTGAACAGCAATCTGAATGGGGATTGCTTTTCAGAGACCTAAGCTTATGTTAATGAGCCCTAAAGGTTTCTTTTTATTAAATTTTCTGTTTAATGACACCTTATGAAATGAGAAGGTGGCTACGTTTCTATATACAGTGGGACCATGGAGAATGAACGTACCCACCCTCAGGAAATCGGATGATGACAGCAGAAAAAAGACCTTTGGAGGAGGCTGAGAGCAATAGAAGGGACGTTTTTGAGTTAAGAATACATACTGGAATAGAACTGTTCTTTAAACCAGAGTTTGGTGACAGATCACATAAGGAATGCTAAATTGTGCTTACAAAGACTCTGCCACATTGCACAATTAGAGCAAAGTGACCGTGTCTACTGACAGCCCACCGTCCCGGCCATGTATAATGACTCCGGCAGCCCATAGAATATGCAATATGAACATGGGTGGAAGGAAAGAAAATTGCTCAATTCTCACTGTTGTGTTGATGGGGGAATCCCCCCGCAGCGCTCTTGTGTTCTGCCAGTAGGGGGCGTGGGGAGAGTTCACCACTGGAAGTGTGTTACTGGCAGGATCACCAGGTGAAAATAAAGGAATGATCCTAAAAAAACAAAATGCATCTGAGGACTGGTAATCTGCAATATATTACGTTTTTCGGTTTAAATAAACTTTAAGTTGCCTGTTGGAACTCGATGAA
This sequence comes from Pelophylax lessonae, assembly GCF_965119305.1. Classification (NCBI taxonomy): domain Eukaryota; kingdom Metazoa; phylum Chordata; class Amphibia; order Anura; family Ranidae; genus Pelophylax; species Pelophylax lessonae. Next base: position 69,565,593 of record NC_138777.1, read on the forward strand.
TCGGGATCAGTGAATGTTTAATAGATCTGACTGTGCCACCTACATGGATATCACAGAAGTCTAAGAATAAAACTGTTTCTGGCCAATGCAAAGTGGCAAGTGAAAGTTGTTATAAATTTCTATGAAATTTATTTGTACCTTGGATAATGCATGACGGAGCCGTAGTCGTATTCCATGCCTTGATTCAATGTGTGGAACTTCTGAAAATTCTTCTCGGTCCCTGAAAGTGACACAATTTGCAGCTGCAATATTATATAGCATTTCACTTCATTTATATTAAAGGAGTTGTAAAGTTAGAAGGTTTTTTTTTTTTTATCTTAACCACTTGCAGACCAGAGGATTTTGCTGCTCAATGACCAGGCCCTATTTTGCGATTCGGCACTGCGTGATTTTAATGGACAATTGTGTGGTCGTGCGACGCTGTACCCAAACAAAATTGATGTCCTTTTCTTTCCTACAAATACAGCTTTCTTTTGGTCGTATTTGATCACCTGTGCAATTATTTTATTTTTTGCGCTATAAACAAAAAATAAGCGACAATTTTGAAAAAAAAAAAATATATATTTCTCACATTCTTTTATATGAAATTCTAAAAAAAAATAAAATGTAAAAATCAAAATTTTTTAACGTTTTAGGCCAATTTGTGTTCTGCTACATATTTTTGGTAAAAAAAAAAAAAAAAAAAAAAAAATCGCAATAAGAGTATTTTGATTGGTTTGCGCAAAATTTATTGCGTTTAGTAACTTCGGGAAAGGTTTATGTAATTTTTATTGTTTTTTTTTTACTAGTAATGGCGGCAATCTGCGATTTTTTTGTTTTTTTTTTTGTTTGTTTTTTGCGGGACTGTGACATTGCGGCAGACAGATCGGACCCCTAACTGACATTTTTGGGGGTACCAGTGACATTACTACAGTAATCAGTGCTAAAAATATGCACTGTTACTGTAATAATGACACTGGCAGGGAAGGGGTTAACAGTATTGGTGATTAAGGGGCTAAATGTGACCCTAGGGGCGTGATTCTAACTGTGTGGGGGACGTGGCTTGTGAAGTCATCCCAGAGACATGTGATCCTATATAGCAGGATCACATGACATCTGTGATCACTTCAGGGAGAAGTATGGACGGCTGTGTTTACATCAGCCGTCTGTCCTCTGTCAGCAGCGGGAGATTGCGAGTGGCCGGCGGCCATCGGAGCCGCCTGTCGCACGCACTGGCTTCCCCGCTGACGAGCGGGGTGGGAGCATGCCTCTGGCGGCGCGCGATCGCCCCCTAGCTCCTCCCAGGCGAGCGCCGTACATGTATGGGACTTTGCCTGGGAGAGCCAGCCTGCCGCAGTACATCTGCGGCGGCTGGGGCTAAAGTGGTTAATGCATTCTGATGTCCCTCTCTGTCCAGCAATGTCCATGAGTGTCTCAGCTGTCTGAGATTCTCCCCCCTGATTGGCTGAGACACAGCAGAAGCGCCATGGGCTGCCGCTGCTGTCAATCAAAGTCAGCTAGCCAATCAGGAGAGAGAGGGAATAAGGCCCGTGTCTGAATGAACACAGGGAGCTGTGACTCGGCTCGGGTGACCCCATAGCAGGCTGCTTGCTGTGGGGGTATTGAACAGGAGGGAGGGGCCAGGAGAGCAGAAAAGGGACCCAAGAAGAGGAGGATCCTGGCTGCTCTGTGCAAAACCAACTGCACAGAGGAGGTAAGTATAACATGTTTGTTATTTTTATTAGAAAAGAAAAGAAAAAAAGATGATACTTTGCAATCACTTTAAAAGGAAACCTTAGCAGAGATATGGGTTGGCTTTCATTGCTCACATCCTAAAAATGCTAGTTGTCTGGCTGCCATGCTGATCTAGTGTTCAAAGCAAACCGGGTCAGGAATCTTTACATCACTTGCTGCATGCTTGTTCAGGATCGGTGATTCAAATAGTATTAGGCCTCATGCACAATGGGCATTTAGTATTGGGCAGAGGGTAAAGGCACACTGCCCAGCCTGGCTGCCAGCAGCCTGTCAAACTCTGTGAGAGTCTGACAGCTGGGATATGGCTGGGATCAGCGGTACTTCTGTTTGGGGTAGTATGCACCCTTGGGACGAATGCCCAGAACGCAGACTGCTTGTATTCTGGGCATTCATCCCTAGGCACACACTGCCCTAAAATTACATATTGCTAGGTGCAACATCCGGCAGCAGCAGCAGCTGTCTGATATTTGACAGGCTGCTGGCAGCCAGGCTGGATGACGCGCCTATGCCCCCCACCCATGACTAAATGCCCAGGGTGAATGAGTTCTTAACCACCTCAATACCGGGCACTTTTCACCCTTCCCGCCCAGGCCAATTTATAGCTTTTAGCGCTGTTGCATTTTGAATGACAATTGCGTGGTCGTGCAACACTGTACCTAAACCAAATTTATGTCACTTTTTCCCCACAAATAGAGCTTTCTTTTGGTGGTATTTGATCACCGCAAGGTTTTTTCTTTTTTGCTAAACAAATAAAAAAAATACCGAAAAGTTTGAAAAATTTTTTTTTTGTTTATGGTATAAAGTTTTGTAAATAGATACCTTTTTTTTCCTGCACTGATGAGCACTGATAATGCCGCACTGATGGGGTGGCACTAATAGGCAGCACTGATATGCAGCACTGATGGGCACTGATATGTGGCACTGATGGGTAGCACTAATATGCAGCATTGGTGGGCACTGATGGGTGGCACTGGTGGGCAGCACTGATAGATGGCGATGGGCACTGGTGGAAAACACTGATGGGGAGGGCACTGGTGGGCAGCACCGATGGGAAGGGCACTGGCGGGCTCCCTGGTGGCCATTGTGGGCATCCCTGGTGGTTCTAGTGGCACCCCCCCAAGGGTCTTCACTCATAATCAATGCTCTGATTACCAGTGCAGACCCCCCCCGTCAGGAGAGCCGCAGATCGGCTCTCCTCTACTCGTGCCTGTCAGGCACGAACTGAGGAAAGCTGATCAACGGCACTTCCTATGTACTATGTGACCAGCTGTGATTGGACACAGCTGGTCACATGGTAAAGAGCCTACGTAAGGAGGCTCTTTACCGAGATAGGAGATGCGGTGAGTCAGAGTGACACACGGCAGCACCGATCGCCGCTCTGTCATATGATGTTCGGTCAGGATAATGCAACCACCTTCCCGCTGTCAATTCCCTATAGGGCGGGTGAGAAGTGGTTAAGGAAAGAGACAGCAAACTAGAATCTTTTAAACAAAAGAGTTAAAAAAAAAAGAAGAAAACTGGCAAAGTGATATTTTATTTTTCTTCCTTGTACCAATGGGGAAATTTCTACTAGAGATCGACCGATTATCAGCAAAGTCAATATATCGAGGGCCAATATGGACTTTCCCCGATATATCGGAATCGGCTTTTTATTTACAGATATTGCCGATATTTCAGGGAAAGTGCTTGTACCGGAGTGATGCCTGCAACTAGAGGCATCACCCCAGTACCGGTGTCCATAGCCGGCGGTTGGCTGTCTTGTAATGACAACCGATGCGGCCTAGAAGCTGCTCGGCTGTCATTCCAAGGAGCGGGAGGGGACGTCCCCCTCCCGCCGCCTTCCGCGGCTCGCCCGGGTCTCCCGTCCCACTGGGAGACCCGGGAATCCTACCTTCACCGCCGCTCTCTGACACGAGTCTCCATTTCTTTGAATTCGGCACCGCCAGTAGCCAGAAGTGATGTCATGACATCACTTCCGGGTACTGGCGGTGCCGAATTCAAAAAACGTACAGCATTCAAAACAGCCAAACTTGGCATTTTGAATGCTTAAGTGCAGAGGAGGGGTTTGGGGTCATTTAGACCCCCCCAATCCCTCCACCACAGTACCTGTAGACATAAAAAAAAAATGTCCGAAAATATCGGCACCCGATGACCAAAATACCGGTATTTGCGGTTAAAAAAACGATATCGGTCGATCACTAATTTCTACCATTTCCTGCGTAGTCACTGAGACAGGAGGAGAAGGGAAATCTCCCCAAACTTAGGCGAACATAGCTATAAAAACCCAACTGACATTCCAAACCTTCCACGCTCCACCAAAAACATTGAGGCCTCATGCACACAGGGCGTCTGTCCAGCTCTTTTGAAAGCTTTTTCTCCTGGCAAGAGCAAAGCAGCGTGAAAAAAACGCACCTAAAGCCATAATTGGCAAATGTGATTAGAAGCCTTTAAGTGCATCTGGCGTTCGGATGTTCATTTGTTCAATTGGCCCGAATATTAATAAATGAATGAACGCACCTAGTGCTTAGGCGTGTTTGGGAGCGTTAGGCATTTTTCTGCTGAAACACTCCTCTTGTGAATGCGCACGCATTAATGCACATATGCATCTATCGTTAATGTGCATTTGCTGTTTTTTATGCCCAAATGTACCTCTTCTGAACGCACAAGTGAAGTTTTTTTTTTGTTTTTTTCTGCCTCTAAACACCTAGCTTGGATGCTGCAGGAAGTCACAGCTGGTTTCCCACAGTAAACATGGCGGTGTCGGGGACTTACAGACTGGTGAAGAGCGGGCCCAGGTGAGGACAGGGCTGGATCCCTGGACAGGTATCTCTATATTAAACATCAGCAGCTACAGTATTTGACCTCATTTTATAAAAATGTACAGAAGATCCTCTTTAAATGACCCTCATTTATGAAAGTGACCTAAAAAGTACAACTTATGCTGTTCATAGTAGCCAAAAACATTACTTTTCACACACTAGATGTATGAAAGGGAGAATGTGTATTTTATGATCTAAAATATGTTCTAAGGGCTTGTTCACACCTGAACGCAGTGCGGGAAATCCACGTTCCACACCCGTTTCCCACACCGCCTTCAAAATGCACCGCTGTGGGTGCCAATATATTCCTAATGAAACCCCAAACACAAATTACGTTTGCTGCAGCAGACCACTCACTACCATTCCATTTGGTGCAGTGCATTTTTGAAAAGTAGTGTGATATCAGCCCATTCAAATGAAAGGGCTGAAAATCGTACTGCACTGAGTCTGCGTTCCCAGTGCGAATCAGGTGTGAACCGGCCCTAATTACATTTATATAATATACTCCAATTTATAAAAAAAAAAAATTGCATAGTTTATTCTCCATCAAAACTGCATGTTAATCCTTTTATGCTACATTTAATGTTCTGAGGCTATATTCTCTAAATGAGGAGAATACTGCATTATGGCCACTGGGTGGCACTGATGAGCATATTTACTTCTTACTTGTTACTCAGCGCCATCTTGTGGCTACAATGTAGTATTTTGCCCATTCACACAATTGATTTGCTGAGAATACATCCTACAGCTACAGCCTGAGAACATTTAATTTAACTCATTTTCACAGAATGAATTTACATGCAGTTTCTATGGATGAACAGCTATAAAACTGTAACGATACACCCCTTAGTGTAATGCTATCACCCAGTCGGATACCTGGTATGATGTTGCTGTATATGATATTGATGTAGTCATCGCGGTTGCTTCTACTCTGCTCATGGAAGAATCCCAGAGCGTGGTTCAGCTCGTGCTGGATAGAGCCGTGTACCATACAGCTGCTCGACTTCCTCCTTGCTTACCAACATATGAGCAACATCTGTGGTGAACGAAAGATAACCATTTTATTATGTCATCACAAAGGGTGTTGTGCCAAGTGCTGCATTCAGTAACCAATCACATAAAAGTGTAGTGAACAGTGTATATCAAGGCTACTGCAGCCATGATCCCCCATTTCCTCTGTGACAATGAAGCGGGAAGCGACAGATTTTGTCACTTCCGGTTTCAAAACTGCCTTGGTCTGGCAGCAGCTGATCAAACACAATCTGTGCCCAATCAGATGCTTAAAAAGGCAGCAGAGACATCAGGGGTCTATTAGGCCCATGATGTCTCCATAAAAAGTAACTGACTACCCAAAGCTATCGCAGGGTGCTTGTTCACCCCTGGTAATAGCAATAAAGTTAAATGAAAAATAAATAAAAATGTGTAAAACAAATTTATATAAAATAAAGAAAAAATAAGAAAATAACCTGTAAAGGCTTTTAAAGTGGTTCTTTGAAGGTTTTTTTTATCCTTAAAGTATAACTAAAAGGCAAAACTATTTGTTTTTTAGTTTTGGATAGTGTGGAGAGGGATTAGAACATCTGTCAGTTTATATTGCTGTCTTCGCCCCGGTTTGGAAGATTCACCCTCTCTATTTCTCCTGTTTACCATTATCATTGAAAGTGAAATAAAATCCCAAATTTTGGTTGTCCTCAGAAAAGTAATAGAGGGGAAATCTTCGAATAGGGACACTAGTTTGAGTGACCTGGGAGTCTCCAAGGAATTCTCTTAATTTACAGGGATTTCCTCTCACTTCCTGTTTGGCTATAAGACAGGAAGTGAAGGAAAATCTCTGCGATGGGAGACAGAAAAAAAAATCTGACAGAGGTTATAACCCTCCCTTGCTCTATCCAAAATGGAAAAAAATAAAAACAGTGTTTTACTTATAGTTCTACTTTAATTAATTTTACCTACGCAGGGAGTATACTGGGAGTGCAGCTCCCCCTCAGCACCCCTTATATTTACCTGAGCCCGTTCTTGATCCAGCAATGTGCACAAGAGCAATAGCTCTACCGTGTCTCTCTTCCCTCATTGGTTCACACAGCAGCGGGAACCATTGGCTCTTGCTTTTGAGCCAAAAAGGAGAGCGCGGGGGGCCACTTGGCACTTTGCAATGTTCTTTCACAGGAGTGCGACTCGGTAGCGAGCATGCTCAAGCGCCTCCATAGCAAGAGGAAGGAGGAGCCAGGACCGCCAGCAGGGGACCCAACAAGAAGAGGGGCTGCTCTGTGCAAAACCATTACACAGAGCAGGTAAGTATACCATGTTTATTATTTAGAAAAAAAAAAAAAACACTTTAGAATCATTTTAAATCATCACTTATGGACAATTTTAAGTGCCGTAGTTTGGCGCCAATTCACAAGCAATGTGAAATTTTAAATCTTGCCGTGTTTGGGATATATTTACTTGGCGCAACATCACATTTTATATTTTATGAAAAAATGGGTATTATGTTGTGTTTGAGTACACTAAAATGCATTGAGGTGCATTTTTTTATAAAAAATTTATAAAATTTGCAACAGTAGTAACTATTAGGGTTGGACCGATACCGCTTTTTTTATTGGTGAGTACGAGTACTGATACTTTCGGTCAAGTACTCACCGATACCAAGTACCAATACTTTGCTGTGCGATTTGCATCAATAAAAAAAATTGGTGCAAATCATACTGCAAAGAATCGTATGCGATTTCTCCCTCTGCTCCTGTGTGTGTATAAATAGGGATTAAATCGCCATCTAGTGGGCAATTTAGAAATTATTAGCACTCACAGTACATATCTGGCCACATGCAAAATAATCTATACAGTATACACTATATTACCAAAAGTATTGGGACGCCTGCCTTTACACACACATGAACTTTAATGGCATCCCAGTCTTAGTCCGTAGAGTTCAGTATTGAGTTAGCCCACAGCTTCAACTCTTCTGGGAAGGCTGTCCACAAGGTTTAGGAGTGTCTCTATGGGAATTTTTGAGTATTCTTCCTGAAGTGCATTTGTGAGGTCAGGCACTGATGTTGGAGAGAAGGCCTGGCTCACAGTCTCTGCTCTAATTCATCCCAAAGGTGTTCTATGGGGTTGAGGTCAGGACTGTGCAGACCAGTCAAGTTCCTCCATCCCAAATTCTCTCATCCATGTCTTTATGGACCTGAGCTTTTTGAGCATCTAGGGGAGTACCGATACTTGCTGAAATGCTTGGTATAGGCAGTGATATCAGTATTGGCGCATCCCTAGTAACCATCATAAAAAAATTGCAACAACTACCATTTTATTCTCCAGGGCATCCGCTTTCAGAAAATGATTCGGGGTTCCAAGTCATTTTCTTAGAAAAAAAAAAAGAAATGCAGATTTTAATATGTATGTGATAATTTTTTTAATCTGCCCAGGTAAGGTAAGCAGTTAAAAGTTGTGTCGCATTCAATAGGTGGTATCGGCGCCAAACTTATTCAAGAGGGCCACGCCCCAACTGCCCTGCAACCGCATGCAGTGCACATGGTTGCAGCACGGTGGGGTAGCATTTTGAGTTTTAACACAGGCAGCAGGCATCACCACCTGTCAAATGCCTAACAAAAGCCACACATGTGAATGAGCCCTTAGAGAAGGATCTCGCCAGAAATTAAACTCTTGGTGCAATAAGCCTAAAGGTCACTATGAAAAAGGCCCTTTTCTGTGCCAGAGGCTGTCTGCAACTTGTCCTCAAGCTCTGGTAAGACTTTGAAGAGAACAGAGATACAACTGGAAGAGCAGAGCAATGCCAATTCCAGGACATCTCAACTAAATACGGCTGTGATGGTTGCAAGAAAGGTGCATTTACATTTTTTTGGCAGCTGCATAAAAAACGAGTACTGGCTCCACATTCACATCAAATCTGAAAAAAAGAAAGGAAAGAGGGGCTGGAGAAGAATTTTTCACATACCCGCCGCCATCCATAGTATATAGTCTGATTCCGTGGTGCGTAGGATGAAGCGAACGCAGGTGAGAGTTGCAGATTCTTGCATGGCGCTGAGGAATACTGCGATATTGGAGGGACTTGTGGAACCAGAAGACATCTTTATTAGGGGCATCTTGTGAAATAATACTGGCATTGCGTTTTCCCACACCCGCTTTATATACACGGATTCAGCCATATTCATCTCATCCCAGCGGTAATGAGAGGAAAGCTGAAGTGGGTGAATGCAAAATGGAGCGTTTGCTCCCTCTAGTGGCTGATCAACAATTATCTATTTAATCAATGCAATATCAAAAAGAGAGAATGATACGCATTTAAAAATGTGAAACTAGCGTAAAAAAATTGTATTGGACTGTAAACAATACAAGAATAAACCAAAGTATGAACTGAAAATACAGCATGCTGCTCTGTATACCAACCTTTGTCGCAGTTATGTTGCACTTGTTATTGCTTTATTTTGCAAAACCGCTCTAGGTACGAGTCTATGGAATATTTTCTGTATTGTATTATACTTGTCCACTCTTCCTTGTAATATCTATCACTGTAATTTGGCATGGCAGATGATGGCGCCATACACATACATTATTATTATTATGAAAAATAAATCAACTATGCACTAGGGGAGACAGTATGTTATTGCTAAGCCAAAGCTGCCACTGAACTAAGCAGTACAACTGGCTGAACTGCAGAGTACAAGACCCTGAAGAGAAGGAAAAGATGAGTGCATGTCTATTAGATTGTAAGCTCACAGGAGCAGGGCCCTCCTAACCCTCTTCTACTGAATTGTATTGTTGATGTATGGTCACTATAGTTGGCACTATATACATTCTGTATAATAATAATAATAATAATAATGTCGTTTGAGCTTCAAAGAGTCTTGTGACCACCTTCATTCAGTATACCACCCTTTTTTGTCAGCTCTTTTCCCCTTGTTACTGGTTTTTTTTTTTCCTTAACAGCTTCTAGTCTATGGAACAATTTCTGTATTATTATTATACAGTATTTATATAGAGTCAACAGTTTACACAGTGCTTTACAATATAAAGGGAGACAATACAGCAACATTACAATTTAATATAAGAGGGTTAGGAGGGCCCTGAGTGGCGCTTTACAACATGAGGGCAGACAGACCGTTTACAATACAATTCAATACAGGAGGAATCCGAGGGCCCTGCTCTTGTATTACCCCCACCCTCCCTGTAATATCTATCACTCTGTAGTTTGGCATGGCAGATGATGGCGCTATACACATACTTTATTATTGTAACAATTACATCAACTATGCACTATGGGAGACAGTATACTATTGCTAAGCTATGCTGCCACTGAACTAAGCAGTACAACTGGCTAAACTGAACCCTGAAGAGAGAGAGAGAGGATGACTGGTGTACGTTTTGAGCTGCAGAGAGTCTTGTGACCATCCTCGGTAGAAGCCAAACCCTTTCCTGCACACAGTTATCGTACAATAACCATAGGAACTTACCAAAAAAAAGGAAATTAATGAAAATAGACGTTTCATCCAGGTGTTGCCCCTTCTATTCTAGACGCCTGACCTACTGTCTTCTACAGGAGCCGCACACAGGCAAAGAGAGTAGACAAAGCCTTCATTCTTATAGTGTCCTGCTGGGAAATGGCCCCTGGGGCCCCAGTACTGCAGATTGATGTTTCATCATGGGAGGAGTCAGAATACTCACTGAAGGCGGAGGAGAGGGTGTGGGGTTCACAAATCCAGTGCTGTTTTAGCTCCATCTGTAGGAGTTGTCATCACACTTTAACGCGTTGCGTCCGAGATCCACAGTGATGTCTCCTTCATGCAGCAGCGATTTGCTCTCTACAAACACATAAGACATTTGTATTGCTAACTGGCAGATAAAAAAAGCTCAATTCTATTTTTCTGAAAGTCACAATAGGTTAGAAAACAGAAGTGACAGACAGGACTAAAGCCAACCCCAATTAAAGCTGAACTCCGGGATCAGCAAATATTGTCCAATGACAAGAGCCATGTGTATTCTTCCTTGTATCTCAGTGTGCTTTGTGTATTTCTTCCAGATATTTGCAGTAATCCAGTGTGAGACTTCCTGTAATAAAGACCGCTCACTGCTGCTCCCTTTCCTTCTGCAGGGTGATTGCATGCATGTGCTCAGCGTCATATCCAGAGGTTGTCTTTGGGAAATAGACGTATGAGTGCTGCCAGCATTGCTGCAGAGGTTGAAGGGGTGGGGGGGTCAGCCTGTCAGTGCTCAGACCATACGCCGCACCCTGCATCAAATTGGTCTGCATGGCTGTCGTCCCAGAAGGAAGCCTCTTCTAAAGATGATGCACAAGAAACCCTGCAAACAGTTTGCTGAAGACAAGCAGACTAAGGACATGGATTACTGGAACCATGTCCTGTGGTCTGATGAGACCAAGATGAACTTGTTCAGATGATGGTGTGTGACGACAACCAGGTGAGGAGTACAAAAACAAGTGTGTCTTTGCCTACAGTCAAGCATGGTGGTGGGAGTGTCATGGTCTGGGGCTGCATGAGTGCTGCTGGCACTGGGGAGCTACAGTTCATTGAGGGAACCATGAATGCCAACATGTACTGTGACATACTGAAGCAGAGCATGATCCCCTCCCTTCAGAGACTGGGCCGCAGGGCAGTATTCCAATATGATAACGACCCCAAACACACCTCCAAGATGACCACTGCCTTGCTAAAGAAGCTGAGGGTAAAGATGATGGACTGGCCAAGCATGTCTCCAGACCTAAACCTTATTGAGCATCTGTGGAGCATCCTCAAATGGAAGGTGGAGGAGCGCAAGGTCTCCAACATCCGCCAGCTCTGTGATGTCATCATGGAGGAGTGGAAGAGGACTCCAGTAGCAACCTGTGAAGATCTGGTGAACTCCATGCCCAAGAGGGTTAAGGAAGTGCTGGAAAATAATGGTGGCCACACAAGATTTTGACAGTTTGGACATTTACACTTAGGGGTGTACTCACTTTTGTTTGCCAGGGGTTTAGACATTAATGGCTGTGTGTCTAATTATTTTGAGGGGACAGCACATTTACACTGTTATACAAGCTGTACACTCACTACTTTACATTGTAGCAAAGTGTCATTTCTTCAGTGTTGTCACATTAAAATATATAATAAAATATTTACAAAAATGTGAGGGTGTACTCACTTTTGTGAGATACTGTATATTAATTATGTACACTTGGGTTTGCAAAATCTAGAAATTAAAATTTTCAGCGTACCTCTAGGGAAATCCCAATGCAAATGTGATTTAGAGAGGCTAAGAGAACTAAAGAAACTCTCCTGGTGCCCAGCCTGCAGTAGATATCTTCAAGCAGATATGTCCTGGTATGTGTGTGCTGCGTAGAATTTGCCTTCCTCCGCTTGTTACCAGCAAGAGGTCTCATTTATATTCACATTCTGGCCAGGAAACAGCCAATGAGCTGCTAGTATTGCGCTGATATGTCACATCCGGGGTCATACTTGGGAGGCAGCAGTGGGCAAGGAAGGTGAGCGGATTAACCAAATCATTTTGAATGTAGTAATTCTCACTTTTCACCCTCTAAACATGGAACGCACTGATATGAATGGGGCTCATTGAAAATAATGGAAAACGACTTGTCATTCGATTTTGCCGTCCAAAATCGCGGGACAAGTCACACTCGTGTGAAAGGGGCCTTATTGGGACACTGGGTGGATTTACTAAAGGCAAATAGACTTCACACTTTGCAAGTGCAGTTGCACTAATTTTCCCAGAGCTAGTAAAGTAAATGTGGTGGGGCTCTGTTGATTTCTATCATCCAATCATGTGAGATAAATTTTTTTTTTTTTTTAAATGTCCTTGCACTTGATTGGGTATTCTTTACCAAGTGAAGCTTTACCACATTTACATTTACTAAGGAAAAGGGGTGAAACTGCACTTGCAAACTGCACAGCCTATTTGCCTTTAGTACATCCACCCACTGCATCCTACTATATGGCTTACAATTGCATTATTGAAGCTGTGTAAACATCCAAGTCCTATGCCAACGGATTTAAATTTGGTTTGAGTAGCACGGGTAATCATGTACAGCATCAAAAAGGATATCATTGTCCTGATCTAACATAGCATGCTGAATCACATAAATGTACAGAAAGTGGCCAGAATGTAACATTAGTAGAAATAAATCTTAGCATATATCGGCACAATCTTTTAAAGTGGTAATATATCCAAAAACAAAAAAACAAATACATTGCAGCTTACCCATCCTTAAATGTGGTGGATGCATTGTTTTTTTCTTACCCTTTTTTCACCTAACTTTAAATACCACTATTTTAAATATCATCTCATTAAGGAAAACGAGTGACCATCGAAGGGTATGTACAGTATGTAAGGTACACTATAAATATTTGTCTAAAGTTAAGGAAACACCTAGACACAATGATTCTGAGGTCCCTTTATTTTACAAGAAAAGCAAAAAAAAAAAAAAAAAAAAACACAGAAATAGATCTGCAATAGAATGGGTAAAGAAAAAGTATGACCAAACAGAAGAGCCGAAGGAAAAGAAATGTGGAGCGCACAGTAGGCCATGGAGTGATGGGAGAGATAGCCAAGGAGAGAAAGGAAGAAGGAATAGAGAAGCAAGGAAAGAAAGATATGTGAAATAAGAGGGATAAGGAGCAAGGAGTAAAGGAAGGAAAGACATTTGGAGAGATCAGTAGGTCATAGAGTGGTGGGAGTATCAGAGAGGCATCCATGGATCCAGGGAAAAAGAAGGAAAGATATGTGAAGAGTAGAGTAGGCCAAGGAGTGGTTCCATGAGTAAAAAGATAGCCAAGGAGGCAGAAGGAAAAACGAGTAAAGGAGGAAGGAAAGACATGCGGAAAGAGAAGTATGTCATAGAGTGGTGAAAGTATCAGAGAAGCAGCTAAGGAAAAAGAAGGAAGGCGGCATGGAGGAGGAAGGAAAGACAAAGTTGTGGGAGTAGTGGAGAGGGAGCCAAAAAGGAACAAGGAGTACAGCATAAAGGAAAGTAATGTACAGAACACAGGAGGCCAAAGTGTAGTGACAGTTACGGAGAGGGAAAAAGAAGGTGTAGAGCAGGCAATGCGGCCCACTGCCCCCTGCCAATTTTTTATTTTTTTTGCTGGGGAAGAAGGATGTAGAGTCGGGGGCACGGCCACAGTGGCTTCAAGCTAACTGCAGGCAGAGGCTGCCTTGGAGGGGAAGAGGGGGGGCAAGTGCCACCGGATTACAAACACAGCGAGTTCTCCTGCTTACCCGGCGGCCGATGTCATACCAAACCCCGCCTCCTGGAGCAGCTCCTATGATAGCACATTGGTGACGTCTATCATAGGAGCTGGTCCAGGAGGCAGGACTTCTTATGACAGCGGTCACCGGGTAAGCGGGAGATCCCTGCTCTGTGTAATCCAGCGGCTCTCCTCTCTCTTCATTGAAGACTGCATTGGATGGACACGCACTGGTAAGGCTGCATTGGATGGGCTTGAACTGGTGAGGCTACATTGGATGGGCACTGATCAGGCTGCATTGGATGGGCATGCACTGGTAAGGCTGCGTTGGATGGGCACTGATCAGGCTGCATTGGATGGGCATGCACTAGGCTGCAAGTGCCGTGCGATTTTCGGCTCCTGCGGGAAACTTAGGATGTCTGCAGTCAGTGACAGAGCCGCTGCTTTCTGTATAGTTCCAGCTCTGTCACAGGCGGAGTGATATGAAATGCACTCCGCCTGTGACAGGAGCCATACAGGAAGCAGCATCTCTGCTCTCTACTGCAGCCGCTGCTTCCTCCAGCAGTACCCGCATAACCAGCACTACCCGCCAGTAGTACCCACCAGCAGAAACCACCAGCAGTCTGCAAAATAAGTACAAAAGGTGTGTGCATTAGCGTGTGTAAATTGTTGCAATATGTTTTTTAATAACTAGTTGTGTTTTGTCATAATGTCATGTCCTTGTTCGTACATGTATTAAAAAGGATGTGACATTTTCTGGCTGTCATATGTGCTAGGGGTGCAACTAACCCCAGCACATAACTGTAAATATCCCAGCATGTGCAGTGTTTCTGACTCCTACCACCATCACCACTTCAAATCACTGAAGTGGTCATGGTGGTTAGAGTGTTCCTTTAATATCTCTCAGAAGAAGTAAACCTCTGTATACTGATTCCATTTCATTTGATCATCCTCTAGTTAAATTAGTGCGAGTGGGGGGGCGCAGCGGCGCGGAAAGGGCACGGCGGCGTTTTATTACTTGTATACCCTAACTATAGTATATATTTTATATGCGGCCCGAGAAAACGTCTCTACACTCAATGTGGCCCAGAGAAGCCAAAAGGTTGGACACCCATGACGTACAGGAAGGAAAGACAAAGTTGCGGGAGTAGTGGAGAGGGAGCCAAGGAGAAAGAAGGAACAAGGAGTACAGCAGAATAGAAAGATAGGCACAGAACACAGTAGGCCACAGTAACAGAGGGGGAACCAAGGAAAAAGAAGGAACAAAGGGGTGGAGGGGGGAAGGAAAAAAATATGAAGAGCACAATAGGCCATAGAGTGGTGGGAGTAGTGGAAAGGGAAGCAATGAGAAAGAAGGTACTGTACAAAGAGTAGGAAAGACATGCGGGGAGCACAGTAGAGCAAGGAGTGGTTTGATAAGCAAAATAAGAGACGAGACAGGAGGAACATGGAGTAGAGGAAAAAGGAAAGACGTGCAAGAGCACAGTAGGTCAGTCAGAGTGGTGGGAGTAGTTTACAGGGAGACCAGGAGAAAAAAAAAAAAGAACGGGGGGGGGGGGGGGGAGACATGTGAAAAATACGGAAATTCATAGAGTGGTGGGAGTAGCATAGAGGCAGCAAATGAAACAGAAGAAAGAAGCCATGAGGAGGAAGGAAAGGAAATTGTGGAAGTAGTGTAGAGGGAGCCAAGGAGAAAGCAGGAACAAGGAATAGAGACAGAAGGAAGGTCATGCAGAGAGCATGGCAGGCCAAAAATTAATGGGAGTAGCATAGGAGGAACAAGAAAAGAAACAAGGAGTAGAGGAGGAAGGAAAGACAAGGAGAGAACACAGTAGGTCACAGAGTGGTGGGAGTAGCAGAGAAGGAGCCAATGATAAAGAAGGAACAGTAGTACAGGAAAATGGAAAGACATGCAGAGAGCACAGTAGGCCAAGGAGTGTCTCAAGAATAAGTAGAAGAGACAAGGAGACAGAAGGAACTAGGAGTAGAGGAGGAAGAAAAGATATGTGAAGAGCCCAGTAGGCCATAGAGTGGTGGGAGCAGTGGAGAGGAAGCCAATGAGAAAAAAAAGGAACAAGAAGTACAGGAAGAAATAAAGAAATGCGGAGAGCACAGTAGGCCAAGGAGTGATTTGATAAGCACAAGAAGAGACAAGTAGAAAGAATGAAAAAAAGAATAGAGGGGAAAGGAAGACCAGTAATCCATAGAGTGGTGGGAGTAGCAACGAGGCAACCAAGGAAAGAGAAGAGGGAAGGCGTAAAAGAGGAAGTAGAGACTGAATTGTGGGAGTATTTTAGAGGGTGCCAATGAGAAAAAAAAAGGAACAAGGTGTAAAGGTGGAAGGACGGACATGCAAAGAGTACAGCAGGCCAAAGAGTGGTGGGAGTAGCATAAGGGAAGCAAGAAAAGAAGGAAGATGGAGTATAAGAAGAAGGAAAGACAAGCAAAATAGAAGAGCACAGTAGGCCAAAGAGTGGTGGGAGTAGCGAAGAAGCCAATAATAAAGAAGGAACAAGGGGTACAGGAAGAGGGAAAGACATGCAGAGAGCGCACTAGGCCAAGCAGTGGTTCCAATAAAAAGGAGACAAGGAGACCGAAGGAACAAGAAGTAGAAGAGGAAGGAAAGACATGCAGAGAGCACAGTAACCCAAAGAGTTGTGGGAATAGTGTAGAAGAAGCCAAGCAGAAAGAAGGAAAGGTATGCTGACATAGAAAGCACAGTAGCACATAGAATGATAGGACTCGGGGAGAGGGAGCCAAGGAGAAAAAAAGACATGCGAAGAACACACCAGGCTATAGAGTGGTGGAGAGAGAACAAGGGAGAAAAAAAAGAAGAAGGAGTAAAAGGAGAAAGGAAAAATATGTGAAGAGCACAGCAGGCCATAGTGTGGTAGGGAGTAGTGGAGAGAGAGCCAAGGAGAAAGAAGGAACAAGGAGTAGAGGAGGAAGGAAAGAAGTGAAAAGCACAGTAGGTGAAGGAGAGCGCAGTATGTCATAGAGTGGTGGGAGTATGAAGAAGGAAGATGGTGTAGAGGAGGAAGGAAAGACAACAGTTGTGGAAGTAGTAGAGAGGGAGACAAGGAGAAAGAAGGAACAAAGAGTACAGCAGAAAGGAATGATATGTACAAAATCAGTAGGCCAAAGTGTGGTGACAGTAACGAAAAAATGGAAAAAAGAATGAACAAGGAGTAGAGGAGGAAGAAAAGATATGTGAAGAGCACAGTAAGCCATAGAGTGGAAGGAGTAGTGGAGAGGGAGCAAATGGGAAAGAAGGAACAAGGATTACAGGAAGAAAGACATGGAGAGCACAGTGGGCCCAAGTAGTGGTTCCATAAGCAAAGAGAGCCAAGGAGGCACAAGGAATAGGGAGAAGAGGAGGAAGGAAAGACATACGGAAAGCGCAGTAGGTCATAGAGTGGTGAAAGTATCAGAGAGGCAGCCAAGGAAAAAGAAGGAAGATGTAGTAGGAGGAAGAAGGAAAGAAAGATGGAGTAATGGAGAGGGAGCCAAGGAGAAAGAAGTAACAAGGAGTACAGCAGAAAGGAAAGATATGCACAGACCACAGTAGGCCAAAGTGTAATGACAGTAATGGAGGGGGATCCAGGGAAAAAGAAGGAACAATAGGCAATAGAGTAATGCTGACCGAGCCAAGGAGAAAGATGGAATACAGAGTAGAGGAGGAAAGAACACATGCAGAGAGAGCACAGTAGGCAAAAAGAGTTGTGGGACTAGTGGATAGGAAGCAAAGGAGAAAGAAGGAACAAGGAGTAAAGAACAAAGGAAGGAGATGCAGAGAGCACAGCAGGCCAAAGAGTGGTGGGAGTAGCATAGATGGAGCATGAAGAAAGAAGGGACAAGGAGTATAAAAGGAAAGAATAACATGGAGAGAGCACAGTAGGCCAAAGAGTGGTGAAAGTAGTGAAGGAGCCTAGCGGAAAGAAGGTACAAGAAGTAAAAGGACAGAAAGGCTTGCACACACAGAAAGCACAGTGGGACATAGAATGGTGGGAGTAATGGAGAGGAAGTCAAGGAAAAAGAAGGAACAAGAAGAAGTAGAGAAGGGAGGAAAGACATGTGAAGAGCACAGTAAGGCTGTAGGAGTGGTGAAAGTAGCAAAGAGGGAGACAAGGAAGAAGAAGGTACAAGGAGTAGAGCAGGAAGGAAAGACATGTGAGGAGCACGGTAGGCCTTCTAGCGGTGGGAGTGGTGCTGAGGGAGCCAAGGATAAACAAGCTTAGGTTAGGGATAGATGGAAGTACGTAGGAGTAGGAAGGGTTATTTTATTTGGCCTATGAAGGAGGAGGGCGTCGGGAATCAGGAGTAACCCTAAAAGAACCAAATTTAGTAATAGACTGTATTTCATACCTCTTCTGAGAGGAAACAGTGAGATCCTCCATCCTTTTGATCTCTTCTACTTTATTCAGCCACATTGATGTGGAGGATGGTAGAGAGCCCTTCTTATTAAAGAAGAATGGACAAGCATTACACAGGTCTTGGCAGTGCTAGGAAGACCATTTTTTGCACCCATGTTTAAAAAGTAATTTTAGGCTCACTTAAAACCCCTAAAACAGTTTATATTTTCGATGTCACAGGTTGTTGGGGCAATATTTCAGTATAAAATACAAATAAATTTTAGGGCACATGAATTCAGTTGTGTCGAGGAAATAGATACCCAACATGACAAGGCATAAAATTGAGTTGGCCCGCGAAATGGCAACAAACTTCGGTACCTTCAATTTCGCATAGACGAAGCTTTAAAACGCTGTGTCAGCAGATTATAGATTTCCTTTCAATCCAAAGCAGCTCCGGAGCTCATTGTGATCTCCATACCTGGAGGAGAAAATAGATTGTGTCACTCATCACTTCCAGGTAGGGAAGGAGAGGGGGGGGGGGGAATTATAAATATTAAAACAAAAAATAAAAATTCACTAACTCCCCCCCCCCCCCTGTAAATCTCCTGCAAATGGGCTTAAAACCCTCCACACCCCCACCATGCCCTTTTACACTCCACAATGCACCCCATTAGGTCCCCCCCCCATATCCATCCATATTTGTATGTTTTCCCATCTATACCACACTCCATACTAATCCTGGGATCTATTCCATCCATTCCCATCCCCCATCACTCCACCCACCAATCTGACCCCTCATCTATATCTACAGTATGGGGCTCATAGGAAATCTGGAACCCCCCCCATCTCCTCTACTGCACCCCTTGTATGCTCCTTATATACTCACCTATACACCATGGAACACTCCATATGTTTCCTATAGACCCTCCTATTCCCCATACACTCTTCTACAGCACACTCCATGTGTCCCCATACACTCCCCCTATACCCCATAACACACTCCATGTGTCCCCATACACTCTCCTATACCCCATAACACACTCCATGTGTCCCCATACACTCTCCTATACCCCATAACACACTCCATGTGTCCCCATACACTCTGCCTATACCCCATAACACACTCCATGTGTCTCCATGCACTCTCCTATACCCCATAACACACTCCATGTGTCCCCATACACTCTCCTATACCCCATAACACACTCCATGTGTCTCCATGCACTCTCCTATACAACATAACTCACTCCATGTGTCTCCATGCACTCTCCTATACCCCATAACACACTCCATGTGTCTCCATGCACTCTCCTATACCCCATAACACACTCCATGTGTCCCCATACACTCTCCTATACCCCATAACACACTCCATGTGTCTCCTTGCACTCTCCTATACAACATAACTCACTCCATGTGTCTCCATGCACTCTCCTATACCCCATAACACACTCCATGTGTCTCCATGCACTCTCCTATACCCCATAACACACTCCATGTGTCTCCATACACTCTCCTACACCCCACAGCACACTCCATGTGTCCCCATACACTCTCCTACACCCCACAGCACACTCCATGTGTCCCCATACACTCTCCTATACCCCATAACACACTCCATGCACCCCCATACATGGGCGTCCGCAGAACTTTTTTCAGGGGGGGGGGCAACATTTTAAGGTCACCCATGTTCCGCCCCTTTTCAACAATGTCATTATACTTATTTTGAGTATCTATTTTTAAAGAGCAGACAGCAGCATTTACAGTATTTATAAAGCCTCTAACATAAAAAAAAAAAAAAGTGGATCCTGTTACCTTAACCACTTGCCGACTGCCTAACGACAATTTACGTCGGCAGTCAGCCCCTCACAGGCAAAGTGACGTAGTACTACGTCGCTAGCCTGTGAGGCTCTAGGGAGCGATCGCGCGCCGCTGGAGGCGCGCTCCCGCTCGCCCCACCCCATGTCTGCCGGGCTCTCGCGATTGTCCGTTACAGCGGGAGAAAGGCAGGCGGCTAATGTAAACAAAGTCGCCTGTCATTCTCCCTGTGTAAGAATGGAGATCACACGGTTCTGTTATGTAGGACCATTGATCACTGTTCTTACACCTCAAGCCACATCCAATCACAGTTAAAAGCACGCCCCTAGGGACACACTTAACCCCTCCCTCTCAAAAAAAGTTAACCCCTTCACTGCCAGTGTCATTTTTACAGTAACAGTGCATATGTATAGTACTGATTACTGTAGTAATGTCACTGGTAACCCCAAAAGTGTAAAAAATGTCAGTCAAGGGTCCAATCTGTCCGCCGCAATGTCGCAGTCCTGCAAAAAAAAAAAATAGCAGATCGCCGCCATTACTCGTTAAAAAAAAAAAAACAACAAAAATTTCAAAAATCTTTCCCTTAGTTAGTAAACGCAATAACTTTTGCGCAAACCAATCAAAATACGCTTTTTGTGATTTTTTTTTACCAAACATATGTAGCATAAAACAAATTGCCCTAGAATGTTAAAAAATTTGATTTTTACATTTTTTTGGGGGAATTTTATATAAAAAAATGTGAAAAATATTGTTATTTTTGCAAAATTGACGCTCTTTTTTTTTTATAGCGCATGATCAAAAAAATCGCACAAGTGATCAAATACCACCAAAAGAAAGCTCTGTTTGTGGGGAAAAAAAGGACATCAAATTTGTTTAGGTACAGCGTTGCACGACCGCGCAATTGTCCGTCAAAGTCACGCAGTGCCGAATCGCAAAATAGGCCCTGGTCAGGAAGGGGGTAAAATCTTTCGGGGCTTAAGTGTCTAAAGCATGTTATACAGCCCAGTGCTTTGCTGTGTAATTTGGCCCCTTCTATCACCTATAATACCTGGCTGATCCTGCCTGGCTATGTCCTCCCCTCTGTAAACTGACCATGGTATACCATGGTGGCTGAGCCCTGACACTGTTGTCAGTTTACGTGCCTCCGTCATCCTGTGTACTCCCTGTGTCTGTGTTTTATAAAAATAAGCCATTCTTTACAAGTTTTCAGAGCGCCACTCGTCGCTCATGTGACCTGCCGCCTCTCTCCTCCTCCCGACTGACATCAGTGAAGAATCCTCGGCCCCACCTGCTGAGGCAGCTGTCAGACGGGAGAGGAGAGAGCCCGCAGGTCACATGAGCGGTGCTCGACCCTCTGAAGATTGGTAAAGAATGGCTTATTTTTTTAAAACACATACTCAGACACACGGGGGCACACAGGATTATTAAACAGAACAGACAGGATGGTATAAAGTGGTTTAACAATCACTTACAAGGGGAACTTCAGATTCCGGGGGGGGGGGGGGCATTTCCCTACCTGGGGATGCCCATGCCCCCATACACTCTCCTATACCCCATAACACACTCCATGCACCCCCATACACTCTCCTATACCCCATAACACACTCCATGCACCCCCAGACACTCTCCTATACCCCATAACACACTCCATGCACCCCCATACACTCTCCTATACCCCATAACACACTCCATGCACCCCCATACACTCTCCTATACTCCATAACACACTCCATGCACCCCCATACACTCTCCTATACCCCATAACACACTCCATGCACCCCCATACACTCTCATATACTCCATAACACACTCCATGCACCCCCATACACTCTCCTATACTCCATAACACACTCCATGCACCCCCATACACTCTCCTATACCCCATAACACACTCCATGCACCCCCATACACTCTCCTATACCCCATAACACACTCCATGCACCCCCATACACTCTCATATACTCCATAACACACTCCATGCACCCCCATACACTCTCCTATACCCCATAACACACTCCATGCACCCCCATACACTCTCCTATACCCCATAACACACTCCATGCACCCCCATACACTATCCTATACCCCATAACACACTCCATGCGTCCCCATACACTCTCCTATACCCCATAACACACTCCATGCGTCCCCATACACTCCTATACCCCATAACACACTCCATGCACCCCCATACACTCTCCTATACCCCATAACACACTCCATGCACCCCCATACACTCTCCTATACTCCATAACACACTCCATGCACCCCATACACTCTCCTATACCCCATAACACACTCCATGCACCCCCATACACTCTCCTATACCCCATAACACACTCCATGCACCCCCATACACTCTCCTATACTCCATAACACACTCCATGCACCCCCATACACTCTCCTATACCCCATAACACACTCCATGCACCCCCATACACTCTCCTATACTCCATAACACACTCCATGCACCCCCATACACTCTCCTATACTCCATAACACACTCCATGCACCCCCATACACTCTCCTATACTCCATAACACACTCCATGCACCCCCATACTCTCTCCTATACTCCATAACACAATGGAGGGGGGCAAGTGTGACTTTAACGGTGCTAAATGATGGAGAAAAATCTGAATTCTCAAAAATTGTACATTTTATTACACATCAAAAGTGAGGACAAGACAATACATCAATATAAAATGATAAAATCAAGAAAATGCACTCGAAAATATCAACTCTACATGTTTCGCCATCTTCATAATAGCTTCTTCAGGAGTTTTCATAGACATTTCTCGAGAGTGAACATTTCTGGGTAACAAAAGGAGAAAGCATAAAAGACATGACATGTACATGTATATAGGGCTTATCTCAATGGTCCTAATGTTGAGTGCCCAATTGATTTACATAATTATAAGGACAATGATACAAATAAAGTACCTTAAGATAACCTGAGCCCTTTCTTATGCCAAAGGTGGAGGCAATAGAGGTGACGCCACCTGAGCAAGCACAGAGGGGAAGGGAACCGAGACCTTCAGACTCCTAGAGTTGACCCATAGAGAGGGTGACAGCCAGGCTAGAAATGATGGGTAAAGATAGTAAAACCAGAGCATAGGAATACATTTCAACCCAAAAATTGCTATGTCTCCAATTGGTATGGGACTAAATATCAGGTAGAAAAAATTACCAAAATAGTCACCTGATTATGGATGAATGTGCAGTTGATTCATTAGGTACCTCAATGTAACAAAGACAGGAAGGGAAAATGGAGTCCCCTTAATAACCCCCAAATGGGAAGTATCCCTTGAAACAAAAAGAAATGGAATTTGTTGAAAATAGTAATAAATATAATGTAGGGTCTGTCAAATTTTGAGGGTATGGATACTTACCCAAAATTGACAAGATTCAGCACCTAAATTGTCATGCAGTATTCAAAAGTTCACCGCCATTTCAATTCAACAAATTTTCCAATAGTACACTCAAAAATGAAAGAGACTGCACGAAAGGAGAAAGAAAAAGGCATGGAAGGACATAGTCAGCATTGGAATCTACCAAAGATGTAAGGAGAGAAGCAGGGTTTGAAAGATTTCATTTACCGCAAATGGTCTCAAAGATCATGTGTCGTTCCCCGGTGGTCTAGTGTAATACTGACCATGTGGCGCCAGCATTTATACACCCTCTCCACTCCCTCGGCGTCTGACGTCACCGAGGGAGTGAGAGCGAGGTACACCCAGTGGTCCAATGGAGGCCGAAGAGGAAGTACGTCATTAAGACACGACCGCATCACGTTATTCCGCCGGAACCGGAAGGTCGGGGATGACAACATCCGGTCCGGACATGAATGTATGCAGAGGAGGTAACAGATTGCCAAAAAGCAATCTAAGAAGGATCCAAATGAAACTGACAGCATTGTTAAAGACTGGATTTCAAAGGAATATATCCGTAATGCCTATACAATGGGGAAAGAATCCAAAGACACGAAAAGGTCATAGAAAAAGGGAAAATTACCCCATCTAGTGAATCAGTCAGTGTTGTAATGCAGATGACAATTAAATAAAAAGATTTGATGAAACTCCATAGAAGGACAGCTGGGTGTTTTAAAGCGGTGCTGCTACTAACCAGGTTGGACCATTTTTCCTGGAAAATAAGTGTAGGGCACCGCGGGTGCCCATATGGGCAACCATAACAGAGGCTGAAAAATAGGCTCGAATCCATGGGGTCCCCCAATGTGCCTACCCCGGGGTGTGCCACCTATAGTCGCATCCACATAATGGCGCGGGTCAGGAAAAAATATATACAATGGACAAATCACAGAATATTCTTGTTCTTCAAACGGTAAATAAACCACATCTACAAAAATAAACACATGTAGGCAATTTTGCCAAAATATATGTGTTGTGCCAATGAAAGGCACCTAGAAAAAAGGACTTTGTAACAAAAGTACAAAATCCAAAATGCTGGCCAGCATCAGAAATCCTGTGCTGAATCAGCAATGAATACAATTGACATTAACTAGCCTAGAAAGGGTTTGAAACTGATGGATTCATTTATACCTGGATACTGAATAGCTGATAAGTTAAATATCCATTTGGTTTCACGTTGCAATACATTTCTATCTACACTTCCACCTCTTTCATTCAGTGGGATGTGTTCCAAAGCAAAAAAGGTCATCATCCTATCATTAAAGCCATGGTATAAACCCATATGTCGGCTAATGGGACTTATGAACTTTTTGTTTTTGACAAGTTTGACATGGTCACGAATTCGATTAAAAAAAGGCCTTTTTGTTTTGCCTATATAAAAGGCTTTACAACTGCAATACATTATATAGACAATTCCTACTGTTTGACAATTCGCATAGAAATTCGGTCTATACAGTTTTCCATTAGGGAGAATGATTTCACTTAAATTAGGCAGATATCTGCAGAAATTACATTTTCTGCAGGAATATGTGCCTGTAAGTGTTTTTGTGGATTTATTAGGAAGGGCATGATGACTGTGAACCAATTGGTCCCTTAAAGAACGAGACCTTTTAAAAGTTATCTGGGGGCGAACATCAATAAATTTAGATACCTTTTCATCTGCTTCTAGAAGGTACCAAAATTTTTTAAGAATTGACCGTACCTGGTCATGTTGACCAGAATATCGTGTAATTAGACGTACCCCATCAGTATTAGTTTTATTCTTCTTTTTGCCAAAAATCAAATCAGTCCTGTTCCATTTTTTCGCTCTATGATAAGACTTTTTCAAACAGGCCCTACTATAGCCTCTTCCCAAGAGTCTCCTCTGTAAGCTCTTAGCTTCTCTCTCGAAATCTTCAGATTTCGTACAATTACGTCGTAATCTTAAATACTGGCTGTATGGTATACTAGATACCAGAGGTTGAGGATGGGAGCTGTCTGCCCTCAATATAGTGTTGCCTGCAGTGGTTTTTCGGAAGAGGGTGGAACCCAAAATGCCATCTTCATCTACATAAATAGTAATATCCAAAAAGTCCAAAGACCTCTGGCTATAAGTGTGGGTAAATTTGAGATTGAAGTCATTGACTTTCAGAACCTCAAAAAATCTCAAAAGCATACTCAAAGGGCCTGTCCAAATCATAAAAATGTCATCAATAAATCTTCTCCAAAGGAGTATATAGGATAGAAAAGACTCCAGGTTAACCCTGGAAAAAAGGTCACGCTCCCATCCCCCCAGGTGCAGGTTGGCATAGGAGGGGGCACACTTGGTCCCCATAGCCACACCCTGCACCTGGAGGTAATGGGAGCCATTAAACAAGAAGACATTATTGGACAAAATAAATCTAAGAAGTGAGATGACAAAGGCATTATATTCCACTGAAGAACCTCCTCTTTCTGATAAGAAGCCCTCCACAACTCGAACCCCACAATGATGTGGGATGGAGTTGTAGAGGGCCTCTACATCAATACCCACTAGCCACGCCTCCTCAGGGACCTGGATGCCATCAATGGCTTTGATGAGATCACTGGTGTCCCTGATATAGGAAGGTAAAGCCAGTACATGGGGACGCAGGTAATCATCCACCAATTGACTCGCTCGTTCCGTTAGACAGCCATTACCTGAGACTATTGGTCTCCCAGGGGGTTTTTTAAGATTTTTATGAACCTTGGGTAAGGCATACATAGTAGGGGTTTTGTGATCTTTGATATTCAAAAATTCCCAAGTTTTCTTGTCTATCAGGGCTTTTGAATAGGCTTCAAAGATAAGCTGACGGTATTTGATGATTATTCTTGCTAGGAAACTTTCAGAAATTTTTCTATACCAATCTTTGTTATTCAAAATGTTCAAAACCATAGCTTCATACCCCAGTGTGTCCATTACAACGACGTTTCCGCCCTTATCTGAGGGTTTGATTGTAAGGGAGGAGTCGTTTTGGAGTGATTGAATAGCTCTAATCTGGCTATCATTAAGGTTAGAGGAATTCACATCTTTCCACTTAGTCTTCTGGATTTCCCTAATCACTTGTTGGGTAAAGGCCCAAATGTTAGGGTTAGATTGCAATATAGGAAAAAATTGGGACTTAGATTTGTATGAAGATGGAGGGGGAAAGATGGATTCCACTTCACAATTTTCTGGAGTGGCCATCTGATCAATTGGTTCATCAGAGAAAGGCCAACCTGATGAGTCTCCTTCTTCCCAGAGTTCCATCAAATCATTGAGTGCCTGCATTTCGGCCAGAGATAGTTCCTGGTCTTGTGCAGGTAGACAATTATATTTGGTCAGTTGATCTGCTATGGATTGATTTTCTTTGTCGTAAATTACTTTAAACATCAATCTACGAGCAAACAAGTGAACATCCTTAATTAGTTCGAAAGTATCAATTTTTTGCGTAGGACAGAAAG
Organism: Pelophylax lessonae; assembly: GCF_965119305.1. Taxonomy (NCBI): domain Eukaryota; kingdom Metazoa; phylum Chordata; class Amphibia; order Anura; family Ranidae; genus Pelophylax; species Pelophylax lessonae. Next base: position 69,592,393 of record NC_138777.1, read on the forward strand.
TTAGACCAAGAGATAAAACATATATTTGAGTTTCATCAAGTTTTTTACTGGATAAGTTAATAACTTTTAAGGCATCAGAGTCTGAAGTCTGAAGCTCAGAGGATAGTTGCTAACTAGATGGGTTTTTTGAGGGCTGAAAAATAGGTGCAGTACGAATTTCATTGTTCACTACTGTGCTGTGATTCATCTTAAGGGAATGTGTAGCATTAAGACTTGGGGTAGCTACTGAATTTTCAATGGCTAACTCACCAAGATTTTGTGATAATTGGGAAGGGGATTGGTGAAATTGTTGGTGATGTTCCGAAGGGAAAAGTGGAGTGCGTTTAGAAGAGGTGTTAGATTCTTTTTTATTTTCTATTTTGCGCTTGTGGGAACCATTCATTTTAATGTGACGTTGCAATTTAGTATGGGAGGATGATGTTGATGATTGAGATGATAAGTCAGAATCACTCACATCATTAGTGTTTGTTTGTGAATGAAAAGAGCTTGAGTGGGGATTTTTATATGTATTTTTTGTTATACGTTTGTTATTTCTTTCTCTGGTCTAGTGATAAGCTTCATCCTGTTGGTATGCTTGCTTATCTCTGGCAAATTTCTTTTCTTTAGTCTTAATTAAATTGCCTACAAAATTTTCTAATTGTTTTTGCATTTTGTTATCTCTCTGAGAGAAGGAGGGATCATTTAATAATGTTACACTATCTAAGTAGAGTTGTTTAATATCGTTATTCACAATTTCCAAATCTTTGGTATATTGTGAACACAATAAATTCATCATTTTTAGAGAACAAGAATGCAGATTTGATTCCCATTCACTTTTTAATTCGGCATTGACTGTTTTAATTAGGGGAAAAATCTGAATTCTTAGTCCCCAAGGGACCAATTTTTCATCAATATACTTCAAAAAATATCTCTCTATGGGTCAACTCTAGGAGTCTGAAGGTCTCGGTTCCCTTCCCCTCTGTGCTTGCTCAGGTGGCGTCACCTCTATTGCCTCCACCTTTGGCATAAGAAAGGGCTCAGGTTATCTTAAGGTACTTTATTTGTATCATTGTCCTTATAATTATGTAAATCAATTGGGCACTCAACATTAGGACCATTGAGATAAGCCCTATATACATGTACATGTCATGTCTTTTATGCTTTCTCCTTTTGTTACCCAGAAATGTTCACTCTCGAGAAATGTCTATGAAAACTCCTGAAGAAGCTATTATGAAGATGGCGAAACATGTAGAGTTGATATTTTCGAGTGCATTTTCTTGATTTTATCATTTTATATTGATGTATTGTCTTGTCCTCACTTTTGATGTGTAATAAAATGTACAATTTTTGAGAATTCAGATTTTTCTCCATCATTTAGCACCGTTAAAGTCCCACTTGCCCCCCTCCATTGTAGTTACTCAATTAAAGGGATGTGGTGCTTTTTACTTCATCTCTAGCAATATCTCTTTAAAAATTTACGATTAGGGATTACATTTCCCACTACCCCTGTATTGCTGGAGAAAAATGTGTATTCATTATATTAATTAAGATTAGCTTGTTCTTGTTATACATATTTACAATTTTTGTTTTTTCTATGAGGTATTTTGACTTGTAGACATTTCTTAGCTACGTTTAAGTGGTATTGTGACTTAGAAACCTCTCCCCCAGTGGCCCTGGTTTCCTTAACCATGGATGGCTACTGTGGGAAAGATTTCGATGGATTAATGGACAAGTTCCATCAGGCTCAAAGTTCATCAGTGAGAGGAATTACCCTTGACCACTTCTTCTTGAGATTGCGTAGATTATTGGAAAAAAAATCCAAGATATTTTGGAATAAAAAATATTTTTTGAAGTATATTGATGAAAAATTGGTCCCTTGGGGACTAAGAATTCAGATGTTTCCCCTAATTAAAACAGTCAATGCCGAATTAAAAAGTGAATGGGAATCAAATCTGCATTCTTGTTCTCTAAAAATGATGAATTTATTGTGTTCACAATATACCAAAGATTTGGAAATTGTGAATAACGATATTAAACAACTCTACTTAGATAGTGTAACATTAGTAAATGATCCCCCCTTCTCTCAGAGAGATAACAAAATGCAAAAACAATTAGAAAATTTTGTAGGCAATTTAATTAAGACTAAAGAAAAGAAATTTGCCAGAGATAAGCAAGCATACCAACAGGATGAAGCTTATCACTAGACCAGAGAAAGAAATAACAAACGTATAACAAAAAATACATATAAAAATCCCCACTCAAGCTCTTTTCATTCACAAACAAACACTAATGATGTGAGTGATTCTGACTTATCATCTCAATCATCAACATCATCCTCCCATACTAAATTGCAACGTCACATTAAAATGAATGGTTCCCACAAGCGCAAAATAGAAAATAAAAAAGAATCTAACACCTCTTCTAAACGCACTCCACTTTTCCCTTCGGAACATCACCAACAATTTCACCAATCCCCTTCCCAATTATCACAAAATCTTGGTGAGTTAGCCATTGAAAATTCAGTAGCTACCCCAAGTCTTAATGCTACACATTCCCTTAAGATGAATCACAGCACAGTAGTGAACAATGAAATTCGTACTGCACCTATTTTTCAGCCCTCAAAAAACCCATCTAGTTAGCAACTATCCTCTGAGCTTCAGACTTCAGACTCTGATGCCTTAAAAGTTATTAACTTATCCAGTAAAAAACTTGATGAAACTCAAATATATGTTTTATCTCTTGGTCTAACTTTCTGTCCTACGCAAAAAATTGATACTTTCGAACTAATTAAGGATGTTCACTTGTTTGCTCGTAGATTGATGTTTAAAGTAATTTACGACAAAGAAAATCAATCCATAGCAGATCAACTGACCAAATATAATTGTCTACCTGCACAAGACCAGGAACTATCTCTGGCCGAAATGCAGGCACTCAATGATTTGATGGAACTCTGGGAAGAAGGAGACTCATCAGGTTGGCCTTTCTCTGATGAACCAATTGATCAGATGGCCACTCCAGAAAATTGTGAAGTGGAATCCATCTTTCCCCCTCCATCTTCATACAAATCTAAGTCCCAATTTTTCCTATATTGCAATCTAACCCTAACATTTGGGCCTTTACCCAACAAGTGATTAGGGAAATCCAGAAGACTAAGTGGAAAGATGTGAATTCCTCTAACCTTAATGATAGCCAGATTAGAGCTATTCAATCACTCCAAAACGACTCCTCCCTTACAATCAAACCCTCAGATAAGGGCGGAAACGTCGTTGTAATGGACACACTGGGGTATGAAGCTATGGTTTTGAACATTTTGAATAACAAAGATTGGTATAGAAAAATTTCTGAAAGTTTCCTAGCAAGAATAATCATCAAATACCGTCAGCTTATCTTTGAAGCCTATTCAAAAGCCCTGATAGACAAGAAAACTTGGGAATTTTTGAATATCAAAGATCCCAAAACCCCTACTATGTATGCCTTACCCAAGGTTCATAAAAATCTTAAAAAAACCCCTGGGAGACCAATAGTCTCAGGTAATGGCTGTCTAACGGAACGAGCGAGTCAATTGGTGGATGATTACCTGCGTCCCCATGTACTGGCTTTACCTTCCTATATCAGGGACACCAGTGATCTCATCAAAGCCATTGATGGCATCCAGGTCCCTGAGGAGGCGTGGCTAGTGGGTATTGATGTAGAGGCCCTCTACAACTCCATCCCACATCATTGTGGGGTTCGAGTTGTGGAGGGCTTCTTATCAGAAAGAGGAGGTTCTTCAGTGGAATATAATGCCTTTGTCATCTCACTTCTTAGATTTATTTTGTCCAATAATGTCTTCTTGTTTAATGGCTCCCATTACCTCCAGGTGCAGGGTGTGGCTATGGGGACCAAGTGTGCCCCCTCCTATGCCAACCTGCACCTGGGGGGATGGGAGCGTGACCTTTTTTCCAGGGTTAACCTGGAGTCTTTTCTATCCTATATACTCCTTTGGAGAAGATTTATTGATGACATTTTTATGATTTGGACAGGCCCTTTGAGTATGCTTTTGAGATTTTTTGAGGTTCTGAAAGTCAATGACTTCAATCTCAAATTTACCCACACTTATAGCCAGAGGTCTTTGGACTTTTTGGATATTACTATTTATGTAGATGAAGATGGCATTTTGGGTTCCACCCTCTTCCGAAAAACCACTGCAGGCAACACTATATTGAGGGCAGACAGCTCCCATCCTCAACCTCTGGTATCTAGTATACCATACAGCCAGTATTTAAGATTACGACGTAATTGTACGAAATCTGAAGATTTCGAGAGAGAAGCTAAGAGCTTACAGAGGAGACTCTTGGGAAGAGGCTATAGTAGGGCCTGTTTGAAAAAGTCTTATCATAGAGCGAAAAAATGGAACAGGACTGATTTGATTTTTGGCAAAAAGAAGAATAAAACTAATACTGATGGGGTACGTCTAATTACACGATATTCTGGTCAACATGACCAGGTACGGTCAATTCTTAAAAAATTTTGGTACCTTCTAGAGGCAGATGAAAAGGTATCTAAATTTATTGATGTTCGCCCCCAGATAACTTTTAAAAGGTCTCGTTCTTTAAGGGACCAATTGGTTCACAGTCATCATGCCCTTCCTAATAAATCCACAAAAACACTTACAGGCACATATTCCTGCAGAAAATGTAATTTCTGCAGATATCTGCCTAATTTAAGTGAAATCATTCTCCCTAATGGAAAACCGTATAGACCGAATTTCTATGCGAATTGTCAAACAGTAGGAATTGTCTATATAATGTATTGCAGTTGTAAAGCCTTTTATATAGGCAAAACAAAAAGGCCTTTTTTTAATCGAATTCGTGACCATGTCAAACTTGTCAAAAACAAAAAGTTCATAAGTCCCATTAGCCGACATATGGGTTTATACCATGGCTTTAATGATAGGATGATGACCTTTTTTGCTTTGGAACACATCCCACTGAATGAAAGAGGTGGAAGTGTAGATAGAAATGTATTGCAACGTGAAACCAAATGGATATTTAACTTATCAGCTATTCAGTATCCAGGTATAAATGAATCCATCAGTTTCAAACCCTTTCTAGGCTAGTTAATGTCAATTGTATTCATTGCTGATTCAGCACAGGATTTCTGATGCTGGCCAGCATTTTGGATTTTGTACTTTTGTTACAAAGTCCTTTTTTCTAGGTGCCTTTCATTGGCACAACACATATATTTTGGCAAAATTGCCTACATGTGTTTATTTTTGTAGATGTGGTTTATTTACCGTTTGAAGAACAAGAATATTCTGTGATTTGTCCATTGTATATATTTTTTCCTGACCCCCGCCATTATGTGGATGCGACTATAGGTGGCACACCCCGGGGTAGGCACATTGGGGGACCCCATGGATTCAAGCCTATTTTTCAGCCTCTGTTATGGTTGCCCATATGGGCACCCGCGGTGCCCTACACTTATTTTCCAGGGAAAATGGTCCAACCTGGTTAGTAGCAGCACCGCTTTAAAACACCCAGCTGTCCTTCTATGGAGTTTCATCAAATCTTTTTATTTAATTGTCATCTGCATTACAACACTGACTGATTCACTAGATGGGGTAATTTTCCCTTTTTCTATGACCTTTTCGTGTCTTTGGATTCTTTCCCCATTGTATAGGCATTACGGATATATTCCTTTGAAATCCAGTCTTTAACAATGCTGTCAGTTTCATTTGGATCCTTCTTAGATTGCTTTTTGGCAATCTGTTACCTCCTCTGCATACATTCATGTCCGGACCGGATGTTGTCATCCCCGACCTTCCGGTTCCGGCGGAATAACGTGATGCGGTCGCGTCTTAATGACGTACTTCCTCTTCAGCCTCCATTGGACCACTGGGTGTACCTCGCTCTCACTCCCTCGGTGACGTCAGACGCCGAGGGAGTGGAGAGGGTGTATAAATGCTGGCGCCACATGGTCAGTATTACACTAGACCACCGGGGAACGACACATGATCTTTGAGACCATTTGCGGTAAATGAAATCTTTCAAACCCTGCTTCTCTCCTTACATCTTTGGTAGATTCCAATGCTGACTATGTCCTTCCATGCCTTTTTCTTTCTCCTTTCGTGCAGTCTCTTTCATTTTTGAGTGTACTATTGGAAAATTTGTTGAATTGAAATGGCGGTGAACTTTTGAATACTGCATGACAATTTAGGTGCTGAATCTTGTCAATTTTGGGTAAGTATTCATACCCTCAAAATTTGACAGACCCTACATTATATTTATTACTATTTTCAACAAATTCCATTTCTTTTTGTTTCAAGGGATACTTCCCATTTGGGGGTTATTAAGGGGACTCCATTTTCCCTTCCTGTCTTTGTTACATTGAGGTACCTAATGAATCAACTGCACATTCATCCATAATCAGGTGACTATTTTGGTAATTTTTTCTACCTGATATTTAGTCCCATACCAATTGGAGACATAGCAATTTTTGGGTTGAAATGTATTCCTATGCTCTGGTTTTACTATCTTTACCCATCATTTCTAGCCTGGCTGTCACCCTCTCTATGGGTCAACTCTAGGAGTCTGAAGGTCTCGGTTCCCTTCCCCTCTGTGCTTGCTCAGGTGGCGTCACCTCTATTGCCTCCACCTTTGGCATAAGAAAGGGCTCAGGTTATCTTAAGGTACTTTATTTGTATCATTGTCCTTATAATTATGTAAATCAATTGGGCACTCAACATTAGGACCATTGAGATAAGCCCTATATACATGTACATGTCATGTCTTTTATGCTTTCTCCTTTTGTTACCCAGAAATGTTCACTCTCGAGAAATGTCTATGAAAACTCCTGAAGAAGCTATTATGAAGATGGCGAAACATGTAGAGTTGATATTTTCGAGTGCATTTTCTTGATTTTATCATTTTATATTGATGTATTGTCTTGTCCTCACTTTTGATGTGTAATAAAATGTACAATTTTTGAGAATTCAGATTTTTCTCCATCATTTAGCACCGTTAAAGTCCCACTTGCCCCCCTCCATTGTAGTTACTCAATTAAAGGGATGTGGTGCTTTTTACTTCATCTCTAGCAATATCTCTTTAAAAACTCCATAACACACTCCATGCACCCCCATACACTCTCCTATACTCCATAACACACTCCATGTGTCCCCCATACACTCTCCTATACCCCATAACACACTCCATGTGTCCCCATACACTCTCCTATACTCCATAACACACTCCATGCACCCCCATACACTCTCCTATACTCCATAACACACTCCATGCACCCCCATACACTCTCCTATACTCCATAACACACTCCATGTGTCCCCATACACTCTCCTATACCCCATAACACACTCCATGCACCCCCATACACTCTCCTATACCCCATAACACACTCCATGTGTCCCCATACACTCTCCTATACCCCATAACACACTCCATGTGTCCCCCATACACTCTCCTATATCCCATAACTCTCTCCATGCACTCTCCTATACTCCATAACACACTCCATGTGTCCCCCATACACTCTGCTATACTCACAGCACACTTCATGCAGTCAATAATCCGAGTCCTTACTCCTCGTTCTTCCAGGCCCCGCCCACATACACCGCCCCCTCCCGGCTCTATCTGGCCAGTAGTAGTTCTTCCCTGAGATGTGACACCCCGCCCCTTCTGCTGAACCAGCCACTCACAAACTTCTTGAAAGTGTATATGTGAATGAATACATGTTTCCTGATACAAGCTATGGCATTCTGGGAAATGTAGTTCAGATCTGCGCCAGCCGCCCCAGCACAGAGGAGGACCTGAGCCCAAAGGACTACATCTCCCAGAGTGCAGTGCGGCGCCCCTTGTTCTGTATTGGGCGGACATCAGGCGGGTGATTGGTTGGTGTCGCAGACGTCGCTGTGGTGGGATGGAGTGCCACCCTCTGCGGAGTTCTTTTCAGCGGAGCCTCTCTGGAGAAGAATCACCGAGACCGGACAGAATCCGCTTCTTCCTGTGGAGGGAGAGCCCCGGTGTAGTGTGTAAGAACTAGCCGCTACCTATATGGTGTCTGTCTGTCCTCTGTCTGCACACTATGGGCAGGAAGGTGACCCTGGCTACCTGTACATTGAATCAGTGGGCTCTGGACTTTGATGGGAACCTGCAGAGAATATTACAGAGTATGTAATCCCTCATTATACCTAACCTCCTAAAACCTAATCCCCTGTCTGACCCCATCAGTGCTTCCTCATATATATATATATATATATATACCTCTATACAAGAAATGCAGAGTGTACCCCCCATGTGTCATACTACACTTAGTATGATATTATATTTATAATGTGACTACACTCAGACCGCATACACAGCGGTGGGAAAAACGCGTCCAAATCTGCACAGTATTTAGTTTTATTTTTTCCTATCTGGATGTGGCAGAATATTACCGCCCCATTATATTATTATTATTATTACATGGGAGTTTTATAACCCCAACAGTTTGCACAGTGCGGTGTAAATCGCATACACACTGAGGTAAAAACGCTGCGTTCAGATCTGTGCGCCGTACCCGGTCATGGCGGTATGGTAGATTACAGGCCTATGCTCACAGCTGCGTTGTGCTCAGAAATCCGCGTTCCGTTGTGTAAAATCTAAATAGGAAATTCTGTGCCCAGGTTCATTATTCAGCCCCGGTCCACACTGATGCAATGCGGGAAACGCACAAGAGACGCTGTGTTTTCCCCCCGTGTCGCACTGCTTAGCAATCTCACAGCGTCCGTACAATCTGCTGGGGGGGGTCAATGTTAGATTAACGACACCCCCGAAACAGATTGCATAATGCAGTGCGATCGCCAGAATTGCATCGCAGTTTTGGTGCGGATGTGATTTTCAGCCATACAAAAATGTATAACCATACAGACATCGCATGTGATGTGCATAGGAATGCGGTGCGATTCCTGGGCCAATCACATGCGGTGTTTTGCATGCACCAGTGTGAACCTAGGATCACGCATAATATTATGCAAGAAGAGTTTTATGGGTGTGATCCTTTTATAGGCATTCAGTCCCAGGCTCACATATGTGGGATGACTGACATTGCATGTGATTCGGAGCGCACTGCTTTGCAAATCACATGCGATGCCTGTGTGATGCAAATTCAGCCATACAGATTGTTTGGCTGAATTCGCATTCAGACACAACTTGCACAGGACCCTTTTTTGGGTCCGCACCAGAATCAGATCGCATGGGTGTTCACATCTATGCGATCCAATTCATGTCCAAACTGACAGTTCGCACTGCGATATGCGAACTGATCCGGGGGTGTCGTTAACTTTGTATTGACACCCCCAGCGATTTGCATATGGCAATGTGAACTGCCTGCTTGTTTAATGCAAAGAAGAAACCTGCAGTGGATTCGCAGGGTTCCCGCATCGCATATATGTGAACCGGGACTTATGTATTTAAGAATTCGCAATTGAGTGTGTGGTTCTGTTCTGCATGTGTGTTTATATGTATGTGTAATACATTTGCATCGTTTTGTTTTACTGAGTTGCATTTAAGAGCCCATTCACACTGCTGCGACTTGTCAGCTTGACAAGTCGCGATCCATTGACTGCTACAGGAGCCGTTGTAATAGGAGCGACACAAGTCACTCCGACTTAGAAAAAGGGTCCTGTACTACTTCGGGGCGACCTCGGAGCGACTTGCATAGACATTCATTATATGAAGTCTGTGCAAGTCACGGTGCACGCGACTTCACAGGTCGCCCCCCGAAGTCGTGCCGCTTCAGTGTGAACCAGCACTAAATGTGTTTGTGGTGCCTTGCAATGCATACAGATGCAGCATGCTGGACTTTTTTTAATGCATATAAAAACCCCACAATGGTGTAATGAAGGCTCATTCAGAAACGTTCATTTTTCCTGCATATGCACTCATTCTCTCATTCTACTGCATCTGGTGTAAGGGCTCATTCACATCAGGACAAGGTGCATTTCCCGCATCCTCTTCAAAAAGCACTGCACTTGCGATTTGCAGCAGATGTCAGTGCAGTGCTAACGACATCCCAAATGTAGGTCACAAATGCAATGTGCCGGATGTTTGCATTGTACAGAAGTAGTAGGCAATCTGGTTGCAGTTTTTAAACATAGTGCATGCGCTACTTTTGCTGCAGTCTGGCATGCTTTCAGCCTATTTAAATCAGTAGTATACTCCGCTATTTAACTTTTACCTGCAGGTAAGCCTATAATAAGGATTACCTGTAGGTACAATTAATATCTCCTAAACCGGCACAGTTTAGGAGATATTCACCCTGCATGCAGCCACTGACGTCAGCGGCGCATGCACCCTGAAGGTCCGGTGGACCTTCAGAGCTCCTTGCCGGAAAGTGAAACTCCCACTGGCATGTACGGGAGTGACGTCATCGTGGCTCCGGCCACTCACAGCACCGAAGCCGCCGAACCAGGAAGAGACGCCGAGGGAGCATGTCAGCGCCCTCAGCGTTGTCCAGACGACCGTGTCGGGGCTTCGTTCTAAGGTAAGTATTTCATAATGTGCTTGTATGCCATTCATACTAGCTCATTATGCCTTTGTCCTGCAGGTTTTTTTTTTTCATGAGTATACAACCGCTTTAAATGAATGGGCTGAAATTGCACTGCACCCCGATCGTATGTGAATTGCACTGGAACACACGTCGCGTTCCTTTTGTGATTCATGTTATAAACGGGTTCTTACGCTAGGCTCACATCTGTGTGGGTGGTGCCGCTGCGGGACTCACACAAATACCAGCAGCCGCAACCACCCACACAGAGAAATGCGGGACCCACAGGTGAGTGCCAATAATTCTAATTGCATGCCACCCGCACTGGAAATCGCACCCCATACTGGGAACCTCAGGCTGCAATTAAAAAAAATAGAGCAGGGGCTTCTTTCCTGTGCGTCGCGGGGCACGGCAGCCCATTCAAATAAATAGGCTCTCATTCCTGCGCAAACCACGGGCCACACAGGTGTGAACCTGGCCTAAATGATCCCTGTGTGCAGTTTTGCACATGCGTTTGCAGGCATTTGTAATGCATTAGTGGTGCATTCTGTAAATGAGTCTAAACGCATGTGAACAGTAGCACTACCATAATACAGTATGTGCGTTTTTTTTTTTTTTTGGCTCTGCCAGCAAGATCCTGCATAGATATCAATATTTTCTTCTGCCCGTGCATATGAGCCCTAACCACCCTGTACAGGGCACAGAGCCTGTGTTCTGGCATTGCCAGGGCCTGCTGCCACCATCTGCACCAGCCCTTTTCAAACATGGTGCTCAGGCACCCTGGGGCACCTTGAGGTTTCTTCAGGGGTGCCTTGGCAAAATGTCTAAACATTGCCCAAAAATAGTCTATAGTTCCCACATGGCACCAGTGTAAACCAAGCCTTTGCCCCCGTTCACTTTGGAGGTGGGTTTTCTCCTGCAAGTTCAACTGAACTTCATTGCGAGTTCGGGGGGCGATTTGAAAAGCCATCTGTGCAGGTTCATGCACACGTCTATTGAAATCGCCCCCCGAAGTCGCCAAAAGCAGTGCAGAATCTATTTTTGGAAAGCGGTGCGGCGTCGCACCATTTGTGATGGTGCCCTTGCCAGCAATGGGCTGCGATTTGGCATGTCAAATTGCCCTGATGTGAACCGGGGCTAAGGCAGGATAAAAAGCTTGATGCACCTAAACGCGTGCAATTGTGCATTAATGCCAGCCACCTTTAGCACTCGAGGGTTTATTCATTTAAATGCCCAGAATAAATTATTATTCTGGCCAAAGAAGTGAATTAACGCCCAAGCACAATACACACATTTACAAGCGTCAATCGATTTTTCTGCCAAAGTGTCGCTGCCTGGAGGAAAGTGGTTTAGAAACGGCTAAGGCGTCCAGTATGCAATAAGGCCTTACTATCTAAAAGGTTTGGAAGCTAAATGAAGGCAACGTTCAAACCTATGAAAGTGCAACACAGGGCATGTGTTTAGGGCAGCCCAATCATTTCAATGGGCTGCCCTGTGTGCGACAATCACACAAAAGTGCTGGCTATTTTTTTTTATTTTATTATTGCGTGGCAAGAAGCTACCATGCTTGTGGTGTGAGTTTGCACACTTGTATTGGTTGGTTCATCTGGGGTGTGTTTCTGCATCACAGTGGTGTGAATGGAGCGTATCGGAACTCTGTAAGGCTGTGTGTCCACGCTGTACCGGGGCGGTGATGCACCCACATTGCGGGTTACATCAAGGCAGCCTATTTGTTTTTAATAGGCAACCAACACACCCCATTGTGCAAGAAAAACTGCACCTGACCTATTTTTGGGATCACAGCATACGGTGGCCCCCATTCACATTTGCGTGTAGCCAGGTGATTTTTTTTTTTAGCTTGACTTGCAGTACATGAGCTCAATCTTACATTTTTGTCCCCATAGACTTTTATATAAGTGTCACCCCAGTGCACTGTCACATATAACATACATTATTGCAACACCGTGCAATAGCGTGACCCAGCCCTGTGTGTAAGACCCAGGGCACACTTGAGAGTATTGGAATCGTGGTTCTACCCACGATTCCAGAATCACAGCGAGACACGCTTGCGGTGGCATTATTTTTTTGTCTCAAGACCCCAAATTTGCCAGGCACTGTGCCAAAAATTGGTCCATGAACTTCTTTGGTGCGTTCTTGGAGCCGAAGGAGGCCCATTGGAAATGAATGATGCCGCTCCAAAAACGTGCAGCAAAAAATGCAACATGTTATCACACAAGTATTGAAGTCTGTGTGTCTGCTTTACCTTGGCACAACCTACAAGTCTCTCTGCTGCTTGGGAAGATGGGACTTGTAGTCTTTCCAGTCACAGAGTCCATTGAATGGATGGTAGTGGCTGTATAGGTGGAGCCATGAGTAACCATACAGAATTCAAATAACAAAACATCAGCACAGGAAGGAACACCCTGGCCCGGATTTCAGATAAGTGGGGTGGGGGTGGGGGTGTTGGATAATTTGACCACATTTCATGTTACACACTAAATATGGGTAGAATATGAAACCTGGTATGGAAAGTAAACTGTTCCTTGAACCCTTGTTGGTTTTATATGTTTTTATATTTTGCCTGCATACCTGCCTTAAATGTCTGATTTTTCCAGGTATAAAGATTGCCAAAGAGCAAGGAGCTCGATACCGGCTCGGGCCAGAACTGGAAATATGGTAAGATGTCTGTTTACTGAGAGGTCATGCCAAGCCTGCGTCATCTGTTTTGTAGGGCCAATCCTTCACCCGTATGCCTAACACCCTCCCCCCCCACTCACATATGTAACCCTGCTCCTCCGCACAAAGCTGGCTATAGGTCAAAGTCTCACTCAGCAAGTAAAATTACAGCTTTGTTGCTGTTGCAGAAATGCCAGAAACTGTGATTTCTGAAAGTCTCTTTAGTTTTTGGTCATATTTTTTTTTTTAAAGATACATTTTTTTTATTCTACCAAACCCAAACATTCCAATAAAAAAGACAGGCACTGCTTTCCTGCTTATGCCTGTGCATAACTGATAAGTGAGTGGTCGGGCTCTGCCGGTACCGAGTGAGGGGTCGGGCTCTGCCGGTACCGAGTGAGGGGTCGGGCTCTACCGCCTCTGCCAGAACCGAGTGAGGGGGTCGGGGCTCTACCGCCTCTGCCGGTACAGAGTGAGGGGTCGGGCTCTATCGCCTCTGCCGGTACCGAGTGAGGGTGTCTGGGCTCTACCGCCTCTGCCGGTACCGAGTGAGGGGGTCGGGGCTCTACCGCCTCTGCTGGTACCGAGTGAGGGGGTCGGAGCTCTACCGCCTCTGCCGGTAGCGAGTGAGGTAGGGCTGCACGATATTGTGGAAAAAAAGTACATTGCGATATTTGTTTTTCAACTATATATATTGCGATATTTAACTGGGTGGAATGCAGACGACACTGACAGTGGTGGTAGGAGGTAGAAGAATCCCCCGGTGTCCCGACTTCTCCCTGCCTAATGCTGTAGAGCGGCTGCTAAGAGTTCTATGCAAGGGGGGATTGCTGAACAAGGTGAGAGAGTTGCAGTCTGCTGTGGATCTGTGTCCCCCGGTGCAGCCAAGATGGCAGTCGGCACAGCTTGCTGAGGGATATGAGTACACTGGGGTCCTTTTTGTGAAGATTAGGAGGTCTGTGTATGGCTTTGGGGGCACCCGGGGGATGGAGGGAAGTCCCGAATGAGTGCGGAGTAAGTAGGCCTTACCGGGAACCACGAGCGCGCGATCGCGCTCCAATCTAGGCAAGGCCGCGGCTTCTGTGCCTGTGTAGGCCTCAACTCTGCGCTCCTCAGAACGGATTCTTTCCTCCGCAATACCGGGCAGCATTGACCTCTGCCGGTACCGAGTGAGAGGGTCGGGCTCTACCGCCTCTGCCGCTGTACCGAGTGAGGGGGTCGGGCTCTACTGCCTCTGCCGGTACCGAGTGAGGGGGTCAAACTCTACCGCCTCTGCCGGTACCGAGTGAGGGGTCGGGCTCTACCGCCTCTGCCGCGGTACCTAGTGAGGGGGTCTGGCTCTACCGCCTCTGCCGCGGTACCGAGTGAGGGGGTTGGGCTCTACCGCCTCTGCCGGTACCGAGTGAGGGGTCGGGCTCTACCGCCTCTGCTGGTACTGAGTGAGGGGGTCGGGCTCTACCGCCTCTGCCGGTACCGAGTGAGGTGGTCGAGCTCTTCCGCCTCTGCCGGTACCGAGTGAGGGGTTGGGCTCTACCGCCTCTGCCGGTACCGAGTGAGGGGGCCAAGCTCTATCGCCTCTGCAGGTACCGAGTGAGGGGGTCAAGCTCTACCGCCTCTGCCGGTACAGAGTGAGGGGTCGGGCTCTACCACCTCTGCCGGGACGGAGTGAGGGGTTGTGCTCTACCGCCTCTGCCGGTACCGAGTGAGGGGTCGTGCTCTACCGCCTCTGCCGGTACCGAGTGAGGGGTCGTGCTCTACCGCCTCTGCCGGTACCGAGTAAGGGGTCGTGCTCTACCGCCTCTGCCGGTACCGAGTGAGGGGGTCGGGCTCCACCGCCTCTGCCGGCACCGAGTGAGGGGGTCGGGCTCCACCGCCTCTGCCGATACCGAGTGAGGGGGTCGGGCTCCACCGCCTCTGCCAGTACCGAGTGAGGGGGTCGGGCTCCACCGCCTCTGCCGGTACCTAGTGAGGGGGTCGGGGCTCCACCGCCTCTGCCGGTACCGAGTGAGGGGTCGGGGTTCCACCGCCTCTGCCGGTACCGAGTGAGGGGGTCGGGGCTCCACCTCCTCTGCCGGTACCGAGTGAGGGGGTCGGGGCTCTACCGCCTCTGCCGGTACCGAGTGAGGGGGTCTGGGCTCTACCGCCTCTGCCGGTACCGAGTGAGGGGGTCGGGGCTCTACCGCCTCTGCCGGTACCGAGTGAGGGGGTCGGGGCTCTACCGCCTCTGCCGGTACCGAGTGAGGGGTCGGGCTCTGCTGCCTCTGCCGGTACCGAGTGAGGTAGGGCTGCACGATATTAGGGAAAAAAAGTACATTGCGATATTCGTTTTTCAACGATATATATAGCGATATTTAACTGGGTGGAAGGCAGAAGACACTGACAGTGGTGGTAGGAGGTAGAAGAATGCCCCGGAATCCCGACTTCTCCCTGCCTAATGCTGTAGAGCGGCTGCTAAGAGTTCTATGCAAGGGGGATTGCTGAACAACGTGAGAGAGTTGCAGTCTGCTGTGGATCTGTGTCCCCCTGTGCAGCCAAGATGGCGGTCGGCACTGCTTGCTAAGGGGGTTATGAGTACACTATGGTCCTTTTTGTGAAGATTAGGAGGTCTGTGTATGGCTTTGGGGGCACCCGGGGGATGGAGGCAAGTCCCGAATGAGTGCGGAGTAAGTAGGCCTTACCGGGAACCACGAGCGCGCGATCGCGCTCCGATCTAGGCAAGGCCGCGGCTTCTGTGCCTGTGTAGGCCTCAACTCTGCGCTCCTCAGAACGGATTCTTTCCTCCGCAATACCTGGCAGTATTGGTCTCTGGTGCCTCGATGGGTCTCCCCAAGCTGTTTTTTCTCTCTGAATAGGGGAGATTTAGGAGGATTAAGAAGATAGGGGTGACCAGCGCTATGGAGTAAGAGATCCTAAACAATTGAAAATGTGTAAGCTGCCAACAACCGAACCCACAAGGGGTTAAAGAGTGAAAATAAATACAAGGAGGTTGTAACGGCGCTACCTTTAAAGTGAATAAGTGCTATATAAGTGCCAACTTAGAATAAAGTGCCAGTATATTAAAAATGATATTAAAAATTATATTAAAAATAAACCATATAAACGTTGGGTCCAAAGTAAAGTGCACTAGTGACTTGTGATGTGACAAGGATAACCAATTATTTATCCTGGACTTAGGATTTAGGAGGATTGCTGAGGATTCTGTACGGCGGTATCGGAGCTCTCACAAGCCGCGTCCGTCCCGCATGTCTTCCGGCCATGCCCCTTGCCTAATGCTAAATATCGTGTCTTCGGCGATATTATTATCGCCCACGCCCGCAGAACGATAGTCGATATCATATTGACTATCGTTCAGCCCTAGAGTGAGGGGTCAGGCTCTACCGCCTCTGCCGGTACAGAGTGAGGGGGTCGAGCTCTCCCGCCTCTGCTGGTACAGAGTGAGGGGGTCGAGCTCTCCCGCCTCTGATGGTACAGAGTGAGGGGGTCGAGCTCTCCCGCCTCTCCCGGTACAGAGTGAGGGGGTCGAGCTCTCCCGCCTCTCCCAGTACAGAGTGAGGGGGTCGAACCCTACCGCCTCTGCCGGTACCGAGTGAGGGGGTCGAGCCCTACCGCCTCTGCCGGTACCGAGTGGGGGGGTCGAGCCCTACCGCCTCTGCCGGTACCGAGTGAGCAGAGACAGGGCGAAATTTGAACCATGTATGGGCAGGCTGATTGTACCTAAATTGAGTGATCAACTTTGGTACAACCAGCCTGTCAGCTATTACAGCCACTAGCAGTAATCACCGTGTGGGGATGGCTCCCCCTACTGGGAGGACACAATTACTTTGTGGAAGGGATTCCCCCATCAAAACATGGTTGCAGGAAAGAGAATTGCTCCATTTATCACCGGCTTAAGCCATCCTGCAGTGTATAGATCTTGTGAAGGAAAATGATAGATATGCAAACAAAAATCAATCAAGACCACGAAAAAATAAAAATATATATATATCCAGACACAGTAATTTTATCCAAAGATAAATTGATTCAGTTACGATATCTACATCACACATATTTTACTCCCAAAAGGCTTTTCTTGAAGCTGCTTGCTATGGGGGCACTCAAACATGCTCATTTCTGAGCCCTGCTCTCTGTGTCCATAAGACACAGTAAGTGTGGCTCAGCCCTGCCCCCGTTCCGTCCTCACTGGCTGTGATTGGTAGCAGCCGAAGCCAATGAGAAACGAGAGACATGGGTGAGCCTCGGCTTTCGTGCACGTCACTCATTTGAGATCAGGCTTAGGTAAGTAATGGGGGGCTGATTTGGAACCTGCAAACTGAATGAACATAGAATGCATGAAGATAAAAAAACCTTCAGCCTTGAAAACCACTTTAAGAGGTGAGTAATAATTGATAATGAAATGAAGTTGTGGAAGCAGAAGAGAGTGAGCCAGAGCGCAAGCGGGCGACCCAAGAAGAGGAGGATCGGGTCTGTTTTGTGCAAAACCAAGCGGCTTGTGATGGGGGCGCCCAGAGTGCCAGCAGGGGACCATTAAACAGAACAGGTATATATAACATTATTTAAAACAAAAAACTGATTTTATAAACCTTTTAATGATACTGAATGTGACTACCGGTACTTTTGTGAATTTGGCTGTTGCCTTTATTGAGAAGACCTGGTTTCTAACTGTAACCTCAGACGTGCGTTACCAAAAAGCAGCCTGAGAGCCACCCTGCGGATGGATGGAAAGCGTGGGATTTGTGACTTTTATTGTATTTTTTAGTGACCTTTCTGTAAACGTAATAACCATTACTGCTGATAAGCTTAGCCCCATTCTGACCAGTTATTACGAACACAAGACCTTGCCCCCCAGAAAAGACACACAGACTTGTTTAAATTAGAATTAGGGCAAGGCCACAGCTTTATTGAACTTACCAACTGTAACAATATTAAATTTCCACATAACAATGCTATTAGGTTTTGTAGGGGCCTGCTTCTTGTTCGAGTGGCCCTTGGCTGGCATGGATGGATCAGGGCTGGCTCGGTAAAGAAAGTTTGTAACGCCATGGATAGCTGGTCAGTTTCCACTGTCAGGGAGGCCTCATATTCTTCCGGTGACCTCTATTATCCAGGTCCTCTAACTTTCTCTGTAGTTCAATGAGCTGGCGAGAATACAGGAGAGAGTCTTCTTGAATGTCCCTGATGTCTTCATAATGGTGACTCACTTTCTCTTCCACCTCCAGGGGTGGTCTGCTACCCCTCTGAGCTAAACAAGGCAGATCACTGTTCTGACAGGGGAGAAGAGGGAGATCTTGTGTTCCTGCTAAGCAGGAACATGGATCTCTCTCTTCCCCCAGTCAGACCATCCCCCACACAGCAAGCACCCCATAGAGACACATTTAACCCTTTGATTGCCCCTGATGTTAACCCTTCCCTGCCAGTGTCATTAGTACAGTACCAGTGCATATTTTTAGCACTGATCACTGAAATAATGTCACTTGTCTCTAAATAATTGTCAAAAGTGTCAGGTATCCGATTTGTCCGCCGCTATGTCGCAGTCCCGGTAAAAATCGCTAATCCAAAATAAAAATTCCATATAAATATCCCATAGTTTGTAAACACAATATCTTTTGCGCAAACCAATCAATATACGCTTATTGGGATTTTATTTGTTTTACCAAAAATATGTAGCAGAATACATGTTGGCCTAAATTGATGAAGAAATTCGATTTTTTTCCATTTTTTTATTGGATATGTTTTGTAGCAGAAATTAAAAAATATTGTTTTTTTTGTTTTTTTTTTCAAAATTGTCACTCATTTTTTGTTTATAGCACAAAAAAAAACACAGAGGTGATTAAATACCACCAAAAGAAAGCTCTGTTTGTGGGGAAAAAAAGACAGAAATTTTAGTTGGGTACAGCATGTCACGACCGCACAATTGTCAGTTAAAGTAACGCCGTGCCGTATTGCAAAAAATGGCCTGGTCATTAAGGGGGTAAAACCATCTGGGGCTGAATTGGTTAAAGAGGAACTTCAGAGGTAGTGTTCTGCAATGCAAAGCCTGCCTGCTCACTGATTGTGGCAATGGGCCTTTAGATCCACATTAAAGCAGAGCTCCACCCAAAAGAGGATCTTCCACTTATCTGTCTCCTCTCCCCCTCCGGTGCCATGTTTGGCACCTTTTGGGGGGGGGGACCTTTTTTTTACCTGTCCCCACTTCCGTCGGAGCTCACCACGGCAAGGTACATCAGAAGTTTGGCCCCCTCCTCCTGCTCCCCTCTGCTGCCGGGCCAGTAAGCGAGTGCAGCGGACATCGGAGCTTGATTTGGCTGCTCAGCATGCACCCAAGTGTTTCCATGTGTGAAGGTAACCTGAAGGAATAAAGTTTTTTTTTTTTTTTTTTGTCATTGGGGTCAGCACCTCGTTTATTCGCTCAGCAGATGCGCTTTTGCCGAGCATTAAGAGATCCCAACACTCCCCTTTCTAGACGAGCACCCAAAAAGCTTGGGTCGCCATAAAGCCCCTTTCACTTTTTAAAAGCCCCAGATAGTCCTAACAGCACCTCTGTCTATTAAAAAAAAAAGAAAAAAACATCAAGCCTTCAAGACCTTATTCAAATAAAGTTTTAGTATGTTTTCTTTAATCATGACAAGTAGATTGGGACCCCGGTTTAGTACCATGCAAAAGTAATTTTTAAAAAAATGTCCACACCCCTGGGAAACAGTTTTCTATGTGCCCTGTTCACACCATACATGTGCAGTGCTTTGCAGTAAAGTGCAGCTAAAAGGACATTGTATGAACAAGGCCTAAATGATAAAAATAGAAAAAATCTAGCCTCTTCCTCACCATATAGCTGGCTAATCAACCTTCTTTTTCTTTTTGAGAGATGTGTTTAAAAAAAAAAGAAAAAAAAATCTGGCCTCCTCCTGCCCTTATAGCCGGCCAATCATGCTCCATTTTCTTTTTGAGAGATGTGTTTAAAAAAAAAATCTGGTCTCCTCCTCCCCTTATAGCTGGCCAATCACGCCCCTTTTTGTGAGATGTGTTTTTTAAAAAAAATCCAGCCTCCTCCTCCCCTTATATTTGGACAATCATGCTCCTTTTATCTTTTTGAGAGATGTGTTTAAAAACAAAAAAATCCGGCCTCCTCCTCCCCTTATAGCCGGGCCAATCACGCTCCTTTTTGCGAGATGTGTTTAAAAAAAAACAAAATCTGGCCTCCTCCCCTTATAGCCAGCCAATCACGCCCCTTTTTGTGAGATGTGTTTTAAAAAAAAAAATCCGGCCTCCTCCTCCCCTTATATTTGGACAATCATGCTCCTTTATCTTTTTGAGAGTTGTGTTTTAAAAAAAAAAAGAAAAATCCGGCCTCCTCCTCCCCTTATAGCCGGGCCAATCACGCTCCTTTTTGCGAGATGTGTTTAAAAAAAACTAAATCTGGCCTCCTCCTCCCCTTATAGCCAGCCAATCACGCCCCTTTTTGTGAGATGTGTTTTAAAAAAAAAAACCTTATAGTATTCGTGTATATATATATATATATGTGTGTTTCGGGAGGCACGCTCTCTTCCTCATATATACTAAGCATCTAATTTCTACAACATTTCCCCCCTGTTTATACTCATTTATGACAGTTCTGTCAGCACCTCAGCTTTTAGGAGTTCACCAAGGTCCATCATATAGTTCATACATGAGAGTCTGGGGTATGATTCTTGTACTCGTCCTCATCTAGTTCAGAGTGAAGTCCCAAATATAGTTCATTTAAATCCTTTTGGAGAAACATAGTTTTTGTCAAAGATGAAATTAATGAATCGCTGAAGGAGTCCTCGGACACAGGGAATGCAACAGCAACCACACAGGGTTAGCACAGTGGCGGCCATTACTATCGAGATCAACATATATTCCTTATCAGCTCACCCCACTTACCGAACCATGAAAGAGTCCAGTCAGGGGGTTTTCCACGCCAGAATTTTTTTGCCAGTGCTTCAGACAGCATCTGCAATCCTTGCAGGGCCTTCGTTATGCTACCATCGGGGGCTGTATTGTTAGGAAAGAAGGTGCAACAAAAGGCCTTGAACATCTTGCACACACCTTCCTTCTCTGCTAACAGCATATCAAGAGCAATACGATTCTGCCAGGCTTTCAATAAGGTTGCATCCAGTTGGCTGGCCACTCCTAGAATGGCATCTCTGGTGTAGTTCACAAACATTTGCTGATTATAATAGATGTCGTTTATCCAATCGACATTTTTGTTAGGTTGAACCCCCAAGAAGATGGAGGTGAATCCGGCTGATATCTTGTCCTGTGCTTTGAATTCATCAGGGACTCCTCATGGTACTCCGATAAAATCAGTGTAGACTCGATTCGATTGTCAAATGATCCTTGTAGTGCGTCTTTCTTTATTCGAAAGTGTTGTTTCTTCAACTGCGGCATCTTCATCTCATCACCGACAGGTATCCCTTTCCATTTGGGAGGGAGTTTGTTTCTAAGTTTCATATCCCCACACAGCCACCAAACATCAGCTAACTGTTTCTTTTGGTTCTGAAACCAATCTGCTGGTAAGGTGGGTTACTGGTTAATATATTTTATAAGCAGTAAGTCCGGGTGTAAGTCTCCTACATTTCACTCTACGTGCTGACAAAGCAGATAAAATTTCCTAAAACTGCCCTAACAGAGGGGGGTATGCTCTGCATCTTGGTGACTGAATACAATTTTTGCTCTTCCCTACACTCAGTGTTTGTGAGTTTTTCCTTGAACTTTCTTATTATACATATCACATCATATTATACATATCATATTATTATACATATCATATTATTATACATATCAGGTTTGTTTCATCCGTTAGGAAAGGAACAGTCGCTAGCTGGGGCCTTGAGTTGGCACATGAGATACAATTTCCCAGCCCTTTGGTTTTGGTTGTCCATCTGACCCATTCTACACACTAATTTTTATCCCCAAACCCTGTTTCTATACTTAACTGTTCTTTGTAAATAAAATTAGTTTTAAACAAGTCTGGACAAAACCTTATTAATAGCATGCTAATCACTGAAAGTGCAACTTATATACCTAACTTATAGGTTCCTGAATCCTCCTTTGTTGCATTTTTCAAAACCAATAACAGTTGGTTATAGCTATTCCCCTGTGGTGGCAGTTTATGCAAACTTAAACGCTGCACTAAACTTTTTTGTTGGGGAGTCTGGGCTGAAGAGGTTAGGTAACCATCTAAATCTGTAATCCACCATACTCCAGACCATGAAAAACAGGTGGCAGTTTCACACACATATATTTTTCGTAATTGCTATATCTAAATATCCAGTTGCGTGAGCATTCTATTACCTGACAGACAACAAATTTGACTGCTATAATAGATGCTTCACTTATGGTGATGGTTAGATCACCATTGGGCATTTATGGCAGTTCTCTCTTGTGTAACCCTTTATCCTGTTTTTGGGTCCTAGAGTTTAGATCCAAAAATATTAGTGCTAATGCTATAATACTTCCCACTATCATTATCCCTATTAGGAATCCGCCCATCCATGTTTTGATAAAGCACCCTGGTTCTAACAGTACCGCCCCTATGAGCCTATATTGTGCCATGTTTCTTCACCGGGTTTGAGACGGGTGGTCCCTATTGGAGTCACCCCCTTTTGTAGCCGGACTTTCACTGAAGACTCTGTGGGCGTTCCCAGGTCTGGCCCTAGAATCTTTGCCTCTTTACAATGTGAGAGGTGGATCCAGGGTACTCTTTCTGCTATCTTGACTACTGTGGGCTTAGGTACATTGGGCAGAGGTCCCTTACCAGGGACTTTACCCATCGTAAACAGAACAACAGTTAAGCAAAGCACTAAATATTATGGTGTCAGTGTCTATTCTTTACTAGATGGCTGCCATGCACTGGCAGACACTGCTGATACCTTTTTTTTTTTTTTTTAGTTCAGAAGTTTATCACTTAAAGACGCAGACACCACAATAAACCTATTCTACTTAAATTCAGATAACATATATTTGGTATTCTCACTTATTTCTTCTTGTTTCACACATCTCTGGGCCATATTAACGTGCGCACGGAGTTAGTTAAGGTCTTCTCACACAGACACTTATACACAATACTTTTGTTAACTCGCAGACATACACAGACTCTGAGCGGTTTACTGCACTTCTTCAACCCTCCTAGTTCTGTGTTCTACTAAAAAATATTGATATTCTTACACTTATACACAATATTTTTGTTAACTCGCAGACATACACAGACTCTCTAAGAGTTCTGTGTTGTACTAAAAAATATTGGTATTCTTATGAAGATCTTCTCACACAGACACTTCTACATACACAGACTCTCTAACCAAATTAAAACAAATTATAAGTCACTCTTACCTTGAAACAGAATGGGTCTTTTATTTGGCCAATTCTTGGGAACCCGTCACCTGATAGGGACCAGTTGGTAGACCGGCCTCTGTTGACTTCAATTCAGACGGAAGACTTCTGCAGTAAAAGAATCCCATGTGTTGGGACTCCCCGTACGGTAACAGTCACCTGTGATCTGGTCCCATCACAGGATCTTGAGTCCTGGCTCGAAGGACAAAGTTTGTGAGGGAAATTGACCTTAGACCATACTCAGGATCAAGTTAAGAAGTTTATTTACTGGTACGAGGAGACAAGGTACAAAAGTACTAACTTGTCTAATTATTCCAAAATTCCTGATCCAAAAATATTAGTACTAATGCTATAATACTTCCCACTATCATTATCCCTATTAGGAATCTGCCCATCCATGTTTTGATAAAGCACCCTGGTTCTAACAGTTGTCTTTCCCTAAGCTGTTTTACCGCCCCTATGAGCCTATATTGTGCCATGTTTCTTCACCGGGTTTGAGACGGGTGGTCCCTATTGGAGTCACCCCCCTTTGTAGCCGGACTTTCACTGAAGACTCTGTGGGCATTCCCTGGTCTGGCCCTAGATTCTTTGCCTTTTTACAATGTGAGAGGTGGATCCAGGGTACTCTTTCTGCTATCTTGACTACTGTGGGCTTAGGTACATTGGGCAGAGGTCCCTTACCAGGGACTTTACCCATCTTAAACAGAACAACAGTTAAGCAAAGCACTAAATATTATGGTGTCAGTGTCTATTCTTTACTAGAAGGCTGCCATGCACTGGCAGACACTGCTGATACATTTTTTTTTTTTTTAGTTCAGAAGTTTATCACTTAAAGATGCAGACGCCACAATAAACCTATTCTATTTAAATTCAGATAACATATATTTGGTATTCTCATTTTTTTTTTTCTTGTTTCACACATCTCTGGCCCATATTAACGTGCGCACGGAGTTAGTTAAGGTCTTCTCACACAGACACTTATACACAATACTTTTGTTAACTCGCAGACATACACAGACTCTCTGAGCGGTTTACTGCACTTCTTCAACCCTCCTAGTTCTGTGTTCTACTAAAAAATATTAATATTCTTACACTTATACACAATATTTTTGTTAACTTGCAGACATACACAGACTCTCTAAGAGTTCTGTGTTCTACTAAAAAATATTGGTATTCTTATGAAGATCTTCTCACACAGACACTTCCACATACACAGACTCTATCCAAATTAAAACAAATTATAAGTCACTCTTACCTGGAACCAGAATGGGTCTTTTATTCTGCCAATTCTTGGGAACCCATCACCTAATAGGGACCAGTTGGTAGACCGGCCTCTGTTGACGTCAATTCAGACGGAGGACTTCTGCAGTAAAAGAATCCCATGTGTTGAGACTCCCCGTACGGTAACGGTCACCCGTGATCTGGTCCCGTCACAGGATCTTGGGTTCTGGCTCGAGGGACCAAGTTTGTGAGGGAAATTCACCTTAGACCGCACTCTAATTTCACACACATCTAATTTCATGACGACCTATCATACTTTGAAGGCACTGGAGCACCAGTACAAAGGAAACGCCCATAAAATGACCCCATTTTGAAAAGCATACACCACAATGTATATTCTATGAGGCAATATGAGACTTTTTAACATGTCATTTTTTTTCCACAAGTTTTTTGAAAATGTGGAAAGAAAATTAAAACTTTTTTTTTCACACAAATTTGTCCATTTAGCAGGGATACTGTCTGCAAAGCCAAAGCATTGGTCCAGGTAGCAGGCAGAGATATGATCTATAAAGTCCTGGGTCATTACATGCAGCGATATGGTCAGCACAGCCAAAAGATTGATCCAGGCAGCGGGAAGGACCATCAAGCTTAAGGCCTCTGTCAGAAAGGAATGGGGACAAGGGTAGAGGCTTCTCCCACCCAAATCTCTTTGAAGCCTCCGGATTCCAGACCCTGTACTGGGAACACAGAAAACCAAAAACAGTTTTTCTATACTCCAAAGACTATTCTGAAACCCCTCACATATGTGAGACCCCTGTGTACTAAAGTAGAAGGGCATAGGATCATTCCAAGTGGCAGGCAAAAAACATGGTCGATTAGCAGGCCGAGGTCGGTGCACTTGGAAGTCAGAAACTTGTTTTAAAACGGCAGACAAAAGCATCATCGGTAAACAGGCCAGGGTCAGTTAACGTGTAAAAGCAGTATATATCCTAACTTATCTATATATCCTATCTTATCTATATATCCTATCTTATCCTAACTAATTTTTTTTTGTTTTTTTTTTTTGTTTGTTTTTTTGGGGGGTTTGGGTTTTTTTTTTGTTTTTTTTTTGGGGGGGGGTTTGGGTTTTTTTTTTTTTTTTTTATTTGTTTTTTTTGTTTTTTTCAAACATCCATGCAAGGATGGCCCTCTGATGCTGGCGTGGATCACACTGTTGTCGCCTTCTTCATTCCCTCGCTCATGTATGTAAAGTCTTTGAAAAACTCCTGCTCAATTGAGCAAATTGGTATCTCCAGGTCCTTGGACAAAAATGTATTCACTTCAATGATTTCTTCCAGTGGTTCCTCAAAAATAGGCTCTGATATAGTTGGTCCTCTTTCTATTTCTGCCCAGTCAATCCCCTTGAAGAAAGAGTGTGATCTGAGATTGCGCACTAGGTATGCACGTTCCTCTTGGTCATGCCAAAAAAGTCTGTGTATGAGTTCATACAGGGGAAAGTCCATGTCGAATGGGAAACTGGTTGACATGGTGTGAATGTTGTCAGCCAACTGCTGTCGATTCTCCACTCCAGTATAGAAAGGATGGAATCCTACGGCCATCTCATATACTATTATCCCAAATGAGAAATAGTCTGCTGGGTAATAGTATGGCTTATAAGCATAGACTTCAGGGGCCATGTAACTTGGTGTCCCCACACGCTCTCTGACTCTGTTGGACTCTGTGACACAAGTTGCCGCCAAACCAAAATCGGCAATTTTGGCAACACCTTCATTATCCAGAAGAATGTTCTCCGGTTTTAGATCCCTGTGAAGAATCTGAAGAGAATGAAGGTATTGCAGTCCACACAGAATTTCGGCAGTAAGATGTTTTAAGGTCACTTCTTTAAATGGAGCTGAAGACTTTATGAATGCACTGAGATCCCCTCCACCCAGGAACTCCATAACAAAGACCAGATGAGCCTTTGTTTGAAAGGAGCAGTAGAGATGTGCAAAAAATGGGGAGCCGCTGCATGTTTCCATTATGTAGCGCTCTTCAAGGGCACAGCTAGGATCTTCAGCAAGTAGTTTTTGTTTTTTAACAATTTTTACTGCCAGCTTTTTGTCAATGAAGGGATGAGAGGCCAAAAACACTTTTCCATAGGACCCCTGTCCAAGCATTCTATGAAAGGTGAAACTTTCCATGGTAGGTTTGTCAGACTCGTAGGTAGGTGAAGTATCGTCGCCTTCACTGTTGTCCGTTTTGTTGTCCTTATTGGATTTGGTCAGTGAAGTCTTTATGATTTCACTGGTGACTGGTTTGTTGTCCTTGTTACTTGCAGCCAGTGAAGTCTTCTCATCCTCACTATTGGCTGATTTTTTGTCTTTGTTGGATTTGGCCAGTGGAGCTTCCTCGCCCACACTGGTGACTGGTTTGTTGTCCTCCTTGGATTTTGGCAGCGAAGTCTCCTCGTTTTCACTGGTGACTTGCTTGTTGTCCTTGTTAGTTGTAGCCAGTGAAGTCTTCTCATCCTCACTGTTGGCTGATTTTTTGCCCTCATTGGATGTGGCCATTAAAGCCTCCTCGCTCTCACTGGTAACTGAAGTTATGGGAGGTTTCTTGTCCTCCATGGATGTAGCCGGTGGAATTGGCTTTGTGTCTTGGTTGGATGAGATAACATTTTTGCCTGGAGAGAGAGAAAAAAAAAGTATTACTTCTACTTGAACATCATTTATATGAAAAATAATATACAGTCATTTAATTGTGTCATGTAAGTGACTCTGTGTTGTGACACTAATATTGTGTCACACATTTCTCTTTTATGGCAGTTTTATACATACATGGACAATATGGTGATTCTCAGCCCTGGATATCTATTCTCAGTACATGGCATTTATATGCCCCCATGACACCACTAAAAGCTATTAAACACTGAGTAACCATACTTAACCCTTTCACTGCCAGGTCCGTACATCATACAGGCTTGACAAGAGGGGGTGGGTGTAAACCCCTCAATGTCAGATCCATAGGACACAGGGAGGCGCTCACACTGACTTTGTATTCATTCATAGACCATGTATGTCTCCTGCACACCTGACCCCTGCAGCCCAACTGTCCCCTGCAGCCCAACTGTCACCTGAATTCACATAACGGCAGGCTGACAAATGTAATAACAAGTGCTATTACTGGCTGGACCTCCAGGTATGAGACTTTACAACAGATTCATAAAAACTCATCCCCCATCCGTATTCTCCATGGAAAGATTTCCCCTCTATTCCTGTCCTGATGGCAGCCCACAATGTTGGCTTTTCCATTTCTTTCTATCATCCTAGTGACATTGGTGATCAGAACAAATATAGAAGGAGAATCTCTGTAACGGGACATAAAAAGTGTTAAAAACCGGACAGAGGTTCTAACCTTTCCCTACTCTCTGTCTAGTGACCTCCTATGTATATATATATATATATATATATATATAGTGTCCCCAATATATATGTATGTATTTGGGTGATAAATGTTGTATTGTGTGCTTTGCATTTTATCTCATTATTCTAATACTTACTATCTGTGTCTTCCAACTTTGTGTGAAGAAAGGGGCAAAATCTACCCAGAAATTTCCAAATTCTCTTCCCATTTGCCCTAAGTCTATCCCTTTTAGGGGCAGACTCTTGGGGCTGTGGGGTTGGTCTGTGGTCCTCTGTTAAGAGTCCCGCTCGTAGTAATATTACAGAATCCTCCTTGTTGGTTTTCAGGAGATCCATCGCATCATATCCTCTCTTTCTCACAGTCAGCCAGTTCATGATTACAAATCACAAAGCAAAGCCTCAGAGAGAAAGAGAACACAACCACCTCTAGCAGAGTACAACGATGGAATGGCTCAAGGATGCTCTGCGAGCTCTATTTATAGGCAGCAGCTGATCACATGGCGGAGCCATGTGATGACAGTTAAGAAAACAAGGTCACATGACCTTTTTTTTTTTTTTTTTTTACCAGAGACATGACTATATAGGGAAAAAACATTGTTTATCCTATCTGGTGTTTATATGTCAGATTTTTTTGGCAAATTTTTTTTTAACTAAAAGAAATATGGAACATCTTTGCTCAGCTTACATCTGAATTATTCATTTTTTCTGTATCCGGCACATAATAAAATCATTTTATTTCTGTCTATGGACACAATTCACAAAGCTATAACATTAGGACAAGGTTGTATTTTTATCCCTGTAACAGTCATGTTCAGATCTGCTGGCTCCCAACTGAAATTACTGGTCATGTGATCTTAGCCTGGTGATGGAAATACAAAATGTTGGCCATATAGTTTTTAACCCTTTGAGTGCCAGTCTGTAATATTCCCTCATTATAGGGACATTGTTCAGATTTCAGCACTGTGATAGTGTGAATGCCAATCGGTTATGTAATACTGTACACTAATGGATTTCATATCTTTTTTCCTTCTTTGATAAATAGAACCTTATTTTGGTGGTGTTTATTATCCTTTTTTTTTTTTTTGTTACTATATAATAAAAAAGAAAAATTTAACAATATGATAGTTCTTCAGCCCTGGGGATCTAGTCTCGGTACATGGCTTTTATAAGTCCACATCCCTAACAGATATTAAATGCTGAGTAACCATACTTAAATTTTCAGGCCTCAAAACATAGGAATCCTAATGTGATATCTGACCACACTGAGATCTTAGTGCCAACGACCACAGATCAGCTACAAAGAGGAAGCCATACTGGGCTCATTACATACTGTGCTTTCTGCTAAGTAGCTCTTGTGCTCTAGGGCTTCTTCACACCATATCCATTGAGCTGTGTTTTTCTGCACACCACCGCGCATGTATGGTGTGAAAAAATTCCTATGCCCAGTACACATAAGAGACATCGGCTGCTTCAATAAAAACCGGCCAACAGGCTTTACTGTCCTCCCTCTCAATGCAATCCCATTTGCAGACCCCGGCTGTTCCTTTATGTTCCGTACAGAGATTACTTCAGTCCTACCCACATGGAAGAAAAATATATTTAAAATATATTTTAAAAAAACATTTTTTATTTTTCCCAAATATATCGGACATATATTTAAAATGCTACAATTTTGGCCATATTCAATATATTTCTAAAATTTTTATCCCAAATATATCGGAAATATATTTGAAATGCTACAATTTTGGCCATTTTCAATATATTTCAAAATATTTTTTCCCTAAATATATTGGAAATACGTTTTTCTTCCATATGGGTATTGAGGAGCTGCCACTAAAGTATATGGACTATTACAGACTCTTATGGACATTTAGGGTATTTTTACAAATCCAATTATTATTTTTTATCGTATATGCATTATGACAAGTAGTTGCTTTTGATTATTCTATACTCCTCTTTGCACCATTTTCACTTATATCCATTCCATCATTCTGCTTATTGTATTTTGAAAATATTTCTAATCTTCTGTATTTGGTGTTCTCTCAGTAGTTGTAATTTAATCAGAGTATAGCATCAAGTCAGTTAAACTCCCGGAATATTGATCTGGTCAGTTAAGTGGCAGATGGGGTTGTTAATCAGTTTCAGCTGCTTTGGTGTTAATGAAATTAACCTCTTGCAGACCGCTGCATGACTATATACGGCGGCGGTCAGCCCCTCCTAGGCAAAGTGACGTATATATACATCACTCGCCTGCGAGCCAATAGGGGGCAAGCGCACGCTGCTGGAGGCGCGCTCCCGCCCCCGCTCATTCTCGGATAACTCCAGCGCGAGTGACCGCCGGCTCGGATGTCCGCCGGTCATTTGCGATCATCCGTTACAGAGGGTGAAAGGCAGTCAGCCAATGTAAACAATGCCACCCGTCATTCTCCCTGGTGTAACTGCAGAGATCATATGATCCTGCTTTAGGATCGTTTGTCTCTGTGGTTACTTGAAAAGCCACGCCCCTTTACAGTAAGAAGCACGCCCCTAGGGACACATTTAACCCCTGCCTCTTCAATAAAGTTAACCCCTTCCCTGCCAGTGTCATTTTTACAGTAACAGTGCATATGTATAGCACTGATTACTGTAGTAATGTCACTGGTACCATCAAAAATGTCAGTCAAGGGTCCGATCTGTCCGCCGCAATGTCGCAGTCCCACAAAAAAATCGTAGATCTCTGCCATTACTCGTTAAAAAAAAAAACACAAAAAATGACAGAAATCTTTCCCTTAGTTAGTAAAGGCAATAACTTTTGCGCAAACCAATCAAAATACGCTTATTGCGATTTTTTTTTTACCAAACATATGTAGCAGAAAACAAATTGGCCAAAAATGTTAAAAAATTTAGATTTTTACATTTTTTTGGGGGGAATTTCATATAAAAAAAAATGTGAAAAATATTGTTATTTTTGCAAAATTGACGCTATTTTTGTTTAAAGCGCATGATCAAAAAATCGCACAGGTGATCAAATACCACCAAAAGAAAGCTCTGTTTGTGGGAAAAAAAGGACATCAATTTCATTTGGGTACAACGTCACACGGCCACGCAATTGTCCATTAAAATCACACAGTGCCGAATCGCAAAATAGGCCCTGGTCAGGAAGGGGGTAAAATCTTCCGGTGCTTAAGTGGTTAACAGGTGCACTAGATGGGCAACAATGAGACGACCTCCAAAACAGGAAAAGTTTTACAGATGGAGACCAGTAAAAAAAAATCCCTACTCATCTTTTCTGATTGTTTTTCACTAGTTTTGCGTTTGGTCAATGTCAGTATCACTGCTGGTAGCATGAGGTGATACCTGGACCCTATAGAGGTGTATATGTATGTAGGTATGTATATATATATATATATATATATATGTGTGTTTGTGTGTGTGTGTGTGTGTGTGTGTGTATATATATATATATATATATATATATATACTTACATTGTAGCGGGCCTCATTCCTATTGATTGTATACACGGCCTGTCACTGGGGAGGCGCTCACACTGACTTTGTATTCATTCATAGACCATGTATGTCTCCTGCACACCTGACCCCTGCAGCCCAACTGTCCCCTGCAGCCCAACTGTCACCTGAATTCACATAACGGCAGGCTGACAAAAGCTGCTGCTAATCACAAGTGCTATTACTGGCTGGACCTCCAGGTATGAGACTTTACAACAGATTCATAAAAACTCATCCCTCATCCGTATTCTCCATGGGAAGATTTCCCCTCTATTCCTGTCCTGATGGCAGCCCACAATGTTGGCTTTTCCATCACTTTCTATCCTGGTGACATTGGTGATCAGAAGAAATATAGAGGGAGAATCTCTGTAACGGGACATAGAAAGTGTTAAAAACCGGACAGAGGTTCTAACTCTTCCCTACTCTGTCTAGTGACCTCCTATGTGTGTGTATATATATATATATATAGTGTCCCCAATATATATGTATGTATTTGGGTGATTGATATATGTTGTATTGTGTGCTTTGCATTTTATCGCATTATTCTAATACTTACTATCTGTGTCTTCCAACTTTGTGTGAAGAAAAGGGCAAAATCTACCCAGAAATTTCCAAATTCTCTTCCCATTTGCCCTAAGTCTATCCCTTTTAGGGGCAGACTCTTGGGGCTGTGGGGTTGGTCTGTGGTCCTCTGTTAAGAGTCCCGCTCGTAGTAATATTACAGACTCCTCCTTGTTGGTTTTCAGGAGATCCATCGCATCATATCCTCTCTTTCTCACAGTCAGCCAGTTCATGATTACAAATCACAAAGCAAAGCCTCAGAGAGAAAGAGAACACAACCACCTCTAGCAGAGTACAACGATGGAATGGCTCAAGGATGCTCTGCGAGCTCTATTTATAGGCAGCAGCTGATCACATGGCGGAGCCATGTGATGACAGTTAAGAAAACAAGGTCACATGACCTTCTTTTTTTTTTTTTTTTTTTTTACCAGAGACATGACTATATAGGGAAAAAAACATTGTTTATCCTATCTGGTGTTTATATGTCAGATGTTTTTTGGCAAATTTTTTTTAACTAAAAGAAATATGGAACATCTTTGCTCAGCTTACATCTGAATTATTCATTTTTTCTGTATCCGGCACATAATAAAATCATTTTATTTCTGTCTATGGACACAATTCACAAAGCTATAACATTAGGACAAGGTTGTATTTTTATCCCTGTAACAGTCATGTTCAGATCTGCTGGCTCCCAACTGAAATTACTGGTCATGTGATCTTAGCCTGGTGATGGAAATACAAAATGTTGGCCATATAGTTTTTAACCCTTTGAGTGCCAGTCTGTAATATTCCCTCATTATAAGGACATTGTTCAGAATTCAGCACTGTGATAGTGTGAATGCCAATCGGTTATGTAATACTGTACACTAATGGATTTCATATCTTTTTTCCTTCTTTGATAAATAGAACCTTATTTTGGTGGTGTTTATTATCCTTTTTTTTTTTTTTGTTACTATATAATAAAAAAGAAAAAATTAACAATATGATAGTTCTTCAGCCCTGGGTATCTAGTCTTGGTACATGGATTTTATAAGTCCACATCCCTAACAGATATTAAATGCTGAGTAACCATACTTAAATTTTCAGGCCTCAAAACATAGCAATCCTAATGTGATATCTGACCACACTGAGATCTTAGTGCCAACGACCACAGATCAGCTACAAAGAGGAAGCCATACTGGGCTCATTACATTACATTGCTTTCTGCTAAGTAGCTCTTGTACTCTAGGGCTTCTTCACACCATATCCATTGAGCTGTGTTTTTCTGCACACCACCGCGCATGTATGGTGTGAAAAAATTCCTATGCCCAGTACACATAAGAGACATCGGCTGCTTCAATAAAAACCGGCCAACAGGCTTTACTGTCCTCCCTCTCAATGCAATCCCATTTGCAGACCCCGGCTGTTCCTTTATGTTCCGTACAGAGATTACTTCAGTCCCATTGAGGAGCTGCCACTAAAGTATATGGACTATTATAGACTCTTATGGACTTTTAGGGTATTTTTACAAATCCAATTATTATTTTTTATCGTATTTGCATTATGACAAGTAGTTGCTTTTGATTATTCTATACTCCTCTTTGCACCATTTTCACTTATATCAATTCCATCATTCTGCTTATTGTATTTTGAAAATATTTCTAATCTTCTGTATTTGGTGTTCTCTCAGTAGTTGTAATTTAATCAGAGTATAGCATCAAATCAATTAAACTCCTGGAATATGAATCTGGTCAGTTAAGTGGCAGATGGGGTTGTTAATCAGTTTCAGCTGCTTTGGTGTTAATGAAATTAACAGGTGCACTAGATGGGCAACAATGAGACGACCTCCAAAACAGGAAAAGTTTTACAGATGGAGACCAGTAAAAAAAAAACTCCCTACTCATCTTTTCTGATTTGTTTTTCACTAGTTTTGCATTTGGCCAATGTCAGTATCACTACTGGTAGCATGAGGGGATACCTGGACCCTGTAGAGGTGTATATGTATGTAGGTATGTGTGTGTATATATATATATATATATATATATATATATATATATATGTATATATATGTGTGTGTGTGTATATACAGCTGCAAGAAAAAGTATGTGAACCCTTTGGAATGATATGGATTTCTGCACAAATTGGTCATAAAATGTGATCTGATCATCATCTAAGTCACAACAATAGACAATCACAGTCTGCCTAAACTAATAACACACAAAGAATGAAATGTTGCCATGTTTTTGTTGAACACACCATGTTAACATTCACATCGCAGGTGGAAAAAGTATGTGACCCCTTGGATTTAATGACTGGTTGAACCTCCTTTGGCAGCAATAACTTCAACCAAACGTTTCCTGTAGTTGCAGATCAGACGTGCACAACGGTCAGGAGTAATTCTTGACCATTCCTCTTTACAGAACTGTTTCAGTTCAGCAATATTCTTGGGATGTCTGGTGTGAATCGCTTTCTTGAGGTCATGCCACAGCATCTCAATCGGGTTGAGGTCAGGACTCTGACTGGGCCACTTCAGAAGGCGTATTTTCTTCTGTTTAAGCCATTCTGTTGTTGATTTACTTCTATGCTTTGGGTCATTGTCCTTTTGCAACACCCATCTTCTGTTGAGCTTCAGCTGGTAGACAGATGGCCTTAAGTTCTCCTGCAAAATGTCTTGATAAACTTGGGAATTCATTTTTACTTCGATGATAGCAATCTGTCCAGGCCCTGACGCAGCAAAGCAGTCGCAAACTATGATGCCCCCACCACCATACTTCACAGTTGGGATGAGGTTTTGATGTTGGTGTGCTGTGCCTCTTTTTTCACCACACATAGTGTTGTGTGTTTCTTTCAAACAACTCAATTTTGGTTTGATCTGTCCACAGAATATTTTGCCAGTACTGCTGTGGAACATCCAGGTGCTCTTGTGCAAACTTCCTCTGTGGTATCCTCCCATGAAATCCATTCTTGTTTAGTGTTTTACGTATTGTAGATTCGCTAACAGGGATGTTAGCATTTGCCAGTGACTTTTGTAAGTCTTTAGCTGACACTCTAGGATTCTTCTTCACCTCATTGAGCAGTCTGCACTGTGCTCTTGCAGTCATCTTTACAGGACGGCCACTCCTAGGGAGAGTAGCAGCAGTGCTAAACTTTCTCCATTTATAGACAATTTGTCTTACCGTGGACTGATGAACAGCAAGGCTTTTGGAGATACTTTTATAACCCTTTCCAGCTTTATGCAAGTCAACAATTATTAATTGTAGGTCTTCTGAGAGCTTTTTTGTGCGAGGCATCATTCACATCAGGCAATGCTTCTCGTGAAAAGCAAACCCAGAACTGGTTTGTGTTTTTTATAGGGCAGGGCAGCTGTAACCAACACCTCCAATCTCATCTCATTGATTGGACTCCAGTTGGCTGACATCTCACTCCAATTAGCTCTTGGAGATGTCATTAGTCTAGGGGTTCACATACTTTTTTCCACCTGCACTGTGAATGTTTACATGGTATGTTCAATAAAAACATGGCAACATTTCATTCTTTGTGTGTTATTAGTTTAAGCAGACTGTGATTGTATATTGTTGTGACTTGGATGATGATCAGATCACATTTTATGACCAATTTGTGCAGAAATCTATATCATTCCAAAGGGTTCACATACTTTTTCTTGCAGTTGTATGTATGTATGTATGTGTATATATATATATATATATACACACACACATTGTAGCGGGCCTCATTCCTATTGATTGTATACACAGCCTGTCACTGGGGAGGCGCTCACACTGACTTTGTATTCATTCATAGACCATGTATGTCTCCTGCATACCTGACCCCTGCAGCCCAACTGTCACCTGAATTCACATAACGGCAGGCTGACAAATGTAATCACAAGTGCTATTACTGGCTGGACCTCCAGGTATGAG
Organism: Pelophylax lessonae; assembly: GCF_965119305.1. Classification (NCBI taxonomy): domain Eukaryota; kingdom Metazoa; phylum Chordata; class Amphibia; order Anura; family Ranidae; genus Pelophylax; species Pelophylax lessonae. The sequence goes on from NC_138777.1 coordinate 69,628,484, forward strand.
ACTTTACAACAGATTCATAAAAACTCATCCCCCATCCGTATTCTCCATGGGAAGATTTCCCCTCTATTCCTGCCCTGATGGCAGCCCACAATGTTGGCTTTTCCATCACTTTCTATCCTGGTGACATTGGTGATCAGAAGAAATATAGAGGGAGAATCTCTGTAACGGGACATAGAAAGTGTTAAAAACCAGACAGAGGTTCTAACTATTCCCTACTCTCTGTCTAGTGACCTCCTATGTATATATATATATATAGTGTCCCCAATATATATGTATGTATTTGGGTGATAAATGTTGTATTGTGTGCTTTGCATTTTATCTCATTATTCTAATACTTACTATCTGTGTCTTCCAACTTTTTGTGAAGAAAGGGGCAAAATCTACCCAGAAATTTCCAAATTCTCTTCCCATTTGCCCTAAGTCTATCCCTTTTAAGGGCAGACTCTTGGGGCTGTGGGGTTGGTCTGTGGTCCTCTGTTAAGAGTCCCGCTAGTAGTAATATTACAGACTCCTCCTTGTTGGTTTTCAGGAGATCCATCGCATCATATCCTCTCTTTCTCACAGTCAGCCAGTTCATGATTACAAATCACAAAGCAAAGCCTCAGAGAGAAAGAGAACACAACCACCTCTAGCAGAGTACAACGATGGAATGGCTCAAGGATGCTCTGCGAGCTCTATTTATAGGCAGCAGCTGAGGGGGGCGGAGCCAGGTGATGACAGTTAAGAAAACAAGGTCACATGACCTTTTTTTTTTTTTTTTTTTTTTTTTTTTACCAGAGTCATGACTATATAGGGAAAAAAAACGGAAAATTTATATCAAATACTTACCATAATTTTCCTTTCCTGATGGACTCCATGGCAGCATACGTATCGGGTTTGGCCCCGCCTCCAAACCTACCCATAGGACCTCACTCCCATAAATCTTTGCTCCTGTTCAGCACACGTGTTCTGTAACTATCCTCCACAGAAATCCGGGAGGGAACTCCTGCTGCCATGGAGTCCATCAGGAAAGGAAAATTACGGTAAGTATTTGATATAAATTTTCCGTTTTCCTGACAGACTCCATGGCAGCATACGTATCGGGAAATAACTCGCCGTACACACAGGGTGGGCAGGTGCTGAACAGAAAAGTTTAATGCATTTTGTCAAACAGACAGGACTTGCAAACCGAAATTCACAGAAGAAAGAGCCGCTGGCTCAACACAGTAATGGGATAAGAAAGTGTTAATAGAGGACCACGACGCTGCTCTGCAAATGACTTCAGGAGCCACATGTCTGGATACTGCCCAGGAGGTAGAGATGCTCCGCGTCGAATGAGCTGTAACTACTGCTGGAGGGGTCAAGCCCTTAGCCCTATAAGCCCACTGGATGGTCTGGATGATCCAAGAGGAAATGGATCTCGTCGAGGCTCTTGAACCTTTGTTTTTTCCATAGAAGGTAACAAAAAGATGTTCTGATTTTCTGAAAGAGGAAGTGGCATCTAAATATTTCTTAATACACTCTCCAACATCCAGCGGATGAACCGAAGATTCTTCCTCTTCCTGTCTAAAGGTTGGTAATACTGTTTCTATGTTTTCATGGAAGACAGAGGTCCTTTTTGGTCTCGCATCCAGCATGGGGATGAGCACCACTCTGTCAGGAAAAAAGGTTAAGAAAGGCTCTTGTGTCCCAAAGGACCCAATTTCCGACACTCTTTTTGCTGAGGTTATAGCTACCAGAAACACTGTTATCAGTGTAAGCTCTCTTATGGTCAAAGAATCAGACATGTCTTGAATCTGACTCGCCAGGAAATCCAGAACTAGTGGCAGATCCCACTTGGGAAACCTGGGTTTTCTCTGAGGTCTGATTCTCACTGCCCCTTGGAAGAACTGACGAATTAGGGCATGAGTGGCCCAGGAGATCCCTGTAAAAGCGGAAATAGCCGAGACCTGGACTCTGAGCGAACTCACTGATAGAGGCAAATCCAGTCCTGATTGGAGAAAGCTCAATACATCCTGGATCTTAATTGAAGATTGAGGATCAGGCCTTGTATTCAGTTGTGCAGAAAATTTTTCCCAGATTCTCTGATATACCCTGTTCGTTGAGCTTCTTCTAGCACTAAGTAATGTCGAGATTGCCGTTTCTGGACAGCCTAAAGCCTGTAACCTCCTCCTCTCAACATCCAGACCCTGAGATGTAAACGGTCTGGGCACGGATGGAGTACAGACCCCTGGGACAACAGATCCGGTCTGAAGGGTAGCGGGATTGGGTCTCGGACACTGAGTAGCGTCAGAAGGGGAAACCATGGCCTGTTCGGCCAGAAGGGAATCACCGCCACTACCTCCACTGGCTCCGACCTGAGTCTCCGAAGGAACTGCAACACAATCGGAATTGGTGGGAAGGCGTATGCCCTGTGGAATCTCCACTGATCCGAGAGTGCATCTATCCCTGATGCTTGTGGATCTCTGAATCTTGAGTAGTACTTCGGCAGTTTGTGATTGCAGGGGGAGGCGAAGAGGTCTACCTCTGGAGAAAGCCCCAATGTTAGGATCCAGTTGAACGTTTCCTTGTGAAGGGACCACTCGTTGTTGTCCAGATCCACTCTGGACAAGAAGTCTGCTTTGACATTCTGGACTCCTGGAACATAAACCGCTGAAAGATTCGAGAGATTTTTCTGTGCCCAGGACATAATCGGCTCCACTTCCCTCAATAGGGACCAGCTGCGTGTTCCCCCTTGTTTCCTGATGTATGCCACTGCTGAGGTGTTGTCCAGGCGCAGCATGACAGGTTGGTCTTTTGTCAGGTGAGCAAATGCTCGAAGAGCTTGGAATGCTGCTCGGAGTTCTAGTATGTTGGATACTATTCCTCGAGTGGAAAACTCCCACCTGCCCTGTGCCACCTCCGACAGACAGTGGGCACCCCAGCCTATGTTGCTGGCGTCCGAGGTAACCACTACCCACGGAGCTGGCCTCAGAGAGTGGCAGTTCAGCAGGTGGTCTCTGCATAACCACCAGGGGAGACTCGCTCTCATTGAAGGGGTTAAGAAGATGCGTTGATCCAGATGCCACGTATCCCATTGCTGAAGGAATCCCTTCTGAAAGGGTCTCATCCTCCACAGGGCCCACTTCACCATGGGGACTACTGCGACCATAGTCCCGATCACCTTCAGGCATTGACGTGCCTGAAGATGAGAGGATGAGAGGGCAAAGCGAATCCTGTCTCGAAGAGTCCCTATCTTTTCCTCTGGAAGAGAGATAGTCGCCTTCTCTGTGTCGAACAGAGCGCCCAAGTAGATCAGGGACTGAGTTGGAATCAGGTGACTCTTCTCCTTGTTGAGTAACCAACCAAACTTCTGGAGAGTGGACACGACCTGCTCCAGATGAACTAATAGTTGGTCTCTGTCTTGGGACAACAGGAGTAGATCGTCCAAATAGTGGTGAAGACGGATACCTTTCAATCTCAGTAGGGCTACCACGGCCAATAAGATTTTTGAAAAGGTCCGTGGAGATGTTGAGAGCCCGAATGGGAGACAGATAAACTGAAGATGTAATCCTCCCACTTCGAACCGGAGAAACCTTTGAAAATCTTCGTCCACAGGGACATGAAAGTAGGCGTCTTTCAAGTCGATGGACACCATCCAATCTGCCGGCTGGACTGACTGCTGTATGGACAACAAGGTCTCCATTTTGAACCTTTCTTTTTTTATGAATTTGTTCAAGAAGGTCAAATCTATTACTGGTCTCCATGATCCGTTCTTCTTTTGGACCAGAAAGAGCGGAGAATATATTCCTTGGCCTCGCTCGGACTCTGGAACGGAGATGACAGCCCCTTGAGCAATGAGAGCTTCGACGTAAGAAAACAAAATCTGACGCCTTTCTTCTAGGCATGGTATGGCAGTAGGCAGGAACCTTGAGCCTGGCCTCTCCTTGAAGACCCACTTGTGGCCTGAAGACACCGTCCTGACGGCCCAGGGGTCCTGAATCGAAGCCGCCCAGACATGTCGGAAGGAGCGTAGACGCGCACCCACCCGACATGTCTGAGCGGGCCCACCTTCAAAAGGACTTAGTGGGCTCACGGTCCCCCGAGGAGACGTTCTTTGTCGTCTTCCTGGTAGACTGTCTGGATCTCCAGTTCCGGTTGAACTCCCGACCAGGTCTATAAGAACGAGCTTCCCTGGCCCGGTCAGGCACAAATTTTCTGGTAGGCTGTCCTTTCTTGACGTTGAACTGGCGCCGATCCTGGGGAAGAAACCCAGACTTACCGCCTGTAGCCCGGGTTATGGCCTCATCAAGTTTATTCCCGAAAAGGGAGGACCCCTCAAAGGGAATACGGCACCAAACTTGCTTTGATGCCGGATCCGCAACCCAAGGGCGGAGCCAAAGAGCTCTCTTAGCTGTGACCGAGGACAGCATAACTCTTGCCAATAGACGGATCAAGTCTATGGAAGCCTCCCCAAGGAACGACGCGCCCAGCCTAAGCTCCTGGATTGGAGCGCTTCTGGCCACCTCCTCCGAAACCGATCTGACCGATTCGTCTACCACATCAGCCCAAGACTCCATGGCTTTGGATAGAGCAGCCAAAGCCAGGACTGGTTTACAGGCCATACCTGCTGTAAGGTAGATTCTCTTCAAATCAGAGTCCATCCTTCGGTCCAACGGGTCTTTAAATGAGACCGTATCCTCTAAGGGAAGGGTCACGTGCTTGACCAGTCTCATGACTGCTGCGTCAACTAGGGGAGGAGACTCAAGATGTTTCACATCATCCTCTTTGAAGGGGTAAAGTTTAGCCATCTTGGATACTAAGGAATTCTTTCGTTCCACCTTTTTCCACTCCTCCAAGATGATTTCACCCAACTCTCCCAGGAAGGGAAAATTAACACGCTCCTTATTGAGCTGTTTAAAGTACTTCTTCTGCTTGGGAGGGGGAACAGCTGACTCTTCCCAATTTAAGGTCTCTCTGACCGCTTTAACCAGGGAAGGCACCAAGGTATATTCAAAACCCAAGCAGGGATCTTCATCTTCAGAGTCGCTACCCGACAAGAGCATCGACTGATGGCTTGTGTGGGCCGACTCGAAATCTTCCTGTACCTGTAGTGCTACAGGGGAAGGGCTTGGGGAAGCCGTTGCAGTGTCTTGAGAACGACTGACACCCAACTCTGCCAAAGAGTCCTTTACCACTCTCTTGACCAAAGCCTCAATGCGTTGATCGGAAGTATCCCTTTCTCCCGCAGCCTGGGAGAAACATCTGTCACAGAAAAGCTTCCTCTCCGGGACACTAGCGCCACAGCCCCTGCAACCTGCTTTGTCAGGTCTCTGTGCGTGGCTGGCTGAAGTGGACGCTTTACGATGATGTGAGCCCGAACGGGACTTTCCAGTAGAGTGCCGGTGGCGAGAGCTTGAGCGCCTTTCACTTCTTTGAGAAGAGTGCCTAGTCTCTGAGCGAGGAGGGCTGTGAACAAGAGAAAAAACAGAAAACACAGACAGGAAGCTAGGAACACTTGAGTTCCTACCCCCACCCCCTATAACCCACAACCCCACCAAGAAGCCCCAAATACCTGTTAGGGGCGGGCTGACCACCGGAGGGCAAAGTAGCTTCCATTCTGATGCTGACCTACAAGAATGAGCCGGACAGCATGTCAGAAAAACCAGCAAAGCGGGGGGGGGGGGGGTTGCTCCCAAACTGGGGCCAGTACTCACCAGGAACCAAGGTTAGCAGGCAGAGCGGCAGCGCACAGCAAAATGACCACAAAAACGAACGATTTTCGTATGTGTAACACCCAGTATCAGCAGTGTGTACAAACACAACACTGCTGACAGCTCTGGGGTTTAAATATGGCGCCTGGTGACGTCATCAGCGATCGCCACCGACGCCAGCTTACTGCGCATGCGCCGTGCTTACACTGCGCATGCGCGAGAACCAAGCCTCGTTCCCGAGGCGCCGCACATGCGCAGTAGCGCGCACCGGAGGCCGGTCAGGAAGTGAATCGCTGACCGGCCCCGGACCACTAGCCACCAGGGAAGGCAGGAGAAAAACCAGGTAAGACATAAAGGCACGAGCAAGCAATAATATAAACAAAATAGCTGCCATGGAGGACTTTGTACTCACGGACCGCAGATCACCAAGGATGGATGCACACACCGGACTTATCTCATTCTTAGGGTACCGGCCACCCGCAGCAGCTGGGCTTTTTGGCCAAGGCTGCATACATCTTCGCCCCTACTCCATACCCCGCAGCAGCTGGGGCTTATTGGAGAGCTGCATACCCGACTGGTAGAGCCATCCATCACCCGGAATCCATCTTCAGGTAGGATATCAGGTAATCCTTTGGAGGACAAAAAAAGAACACGTGTGCTGAACAGGAGCAAAGATTTATGGGAGTGAGGTCCTATGGGTAGGTTTGGAGGCGGGGCCAAACCCGATACGTATGCTGCCATGGAGTCTGTCAGGAAAACATTGTTTATCCTATCTGGTGTTTATATGTCAGATTTTTGGCAATTATTTTTAACTAAAAGAAATATGGAACATCTTTGCTCAGCTTACAAGACTCTAGTAGACATCCCAGATGTGATAAATTTGAAACACAAACGCATGAATTATAATCTAATCAATAATATAATTTTATTATATAATATATATAATAAAATTATATTATTGATTAGATTATAATTCATTCGTTATATATTATATATATATATATGTGTGTGTGTGTATATGTGTGTGTGTGTATATATATATATAATATAAATGTGTTATGTGTTTGTGTTTTGTGCAACGTTTGAATTTCCCTCCCAGTTCTGCTCCCATGCAGCATTGCTGCTGCAGGGAACGGAACTAGGAAGTCATCTTACCAACGGACGAGGGGCGGGGATCTCGGCTGGCGGTCACAGCAATGAGAGATCATCGCTGGATCGCCAGGAGAAGGTAAGAGACACCGCTGCGCGCTCTGCACATCTATCCCGAGCGTGACTCGGGGATACCGATTCTAGTCTAAAAAATCCACCCTGAGTCACGCTCGGGGATACCGCCAGGGAGGTTAATGCATTAACCACTTAAGCCCCGGAAGATTTTACCCCCATTCCGACCAGGGGGTATTTTGCGATTCGGCACTGCGTGAATTTAACGCACAATTGCGCGGTCGTGCGACGCTGTACCTAAACGAATTTGACGTCCTTTTTTTCCCACAAACAGAGCTTTCTTTTGGTGGTATTTGATCACCTGTGCGATTTTTTGATCACGCGCTAAAAACAAAAAAAGAGCGTCAATTTTGCAAAAATAGCAATATTTTTCACATTTTTTTATATGAAATTCCCCCAAAAAAAAATGTAAAAATCAAAATTTTTAAAAATTTTCGGCCAATTTATTTTATGCTACCTATGTTTGGTAAAAAAAATCGCAAAAAGCGTATTTTGATTGGTTTGCGCAAAAGTTATCGCGTTTACTAACAAAGGGAAAGATTTTTGTCATTTTTGTTGTTTTTTTTTTTAACGCGTAATGGCGGCGATCTGCGATTTTTTTTGCGGTACTGCGACATTGCGGCGGACAGATCGGACCCTTGACTGACATTTTTGACACTTTTGGGGTTACCAGTGACATTTCTACAGTAATCAGTGCTATATATATGCACTGTTACTGTAAAAATACACTGGTAGTGAAGGGGTTAACTTTATTTGGAAGGGAGGGGCTGTGTGTGTCCCTAGGGGCGTGGTTTCTACTGTGATTGGCTGTGGCTCTAGCTGTAAAGACACTGATCAACGGATCTACATACCAGATCCGTTTTATCAGTGTCTTTGCAGCGAAGAGAATGACAGGCAGTTTGTTTACACAAGCTGCCTGACATTCTCCCTCTCCCCCGCCGATCGCCGAGTGACCGGCGGACATCGGGTCCGCTGGTCACACGCGCGGGGGGGTCCGTGACCACGCGGGAGCGGGAGCGCGCCCCGGGGGGCACGCGCTCGCTCCCTAGACCCTCACAAGCAAGCAACGTAGCCCTACGTTAGTTTGCCTGTGAGGGGCTGACCGCCGACGTAGATAGTCGTGCGGCGGTCGGCAAGTGGTTAAACACTTTACGACCGGCTCACGAGGATTTACTGCGGTACTCTTAAAGGCAACGTGACGTAGACCTACGTTGCTCGCCCACGAGCCTCCAGCGGCGGCGTGCTCCCATCCCCGCTCTTTCCATGGGGAGTCAGCGTGTGTGACCGGTGGCCCTGATGGCCGCCGGCCCACTCGCGATCTCCCACAGGAGAGGGAGAAAGACAGATGGCTGATGTAAACACAGCCGTCTGTCATTCTCACTGATGTAAGCACAGAGGCTATGCGATCCGGCTATATAGGATCACATGTCTCTATGTGTACTTTACTAGCTATGCCCCCTGACAGTTAGAATCACACCCCTAGGGACACACTTAACCCCTTGATCACCAATAAAGTTAACCCCTTCCCTGCCAGTATCATTAGTACAGTAACAGTGCAGATTTGTTTAGCACTGATTACTGTAGTAATGTCACTGGTACCCCCAAAAGTGTAAAAAATGTCAGTCAGGGGTCCGATCTGTCCGCCGCAATGTCGGAGTCCCACAAAAAAAATCGCAGATCGCCACCATTACTAGTTAAAAAAAAAACAATAAAAATGACATAAATCTTTCCCATAGTTAGTAAACGCAAACCAAACAAAATACACTTATTATTATTTTTTTAACCAAAAATATGTAGCAGAAAAAAAATTGGCCTAAAATGTTAAAAAATTTTGAGTTTCTACATTTTTTTTGAGAATTTCATATAAAAAAATGTGAAAAATATTGTTCTTTTTTCAAAATTGTTGCTTTTTTTTTTTGTTTATAGCGCAAAAAAATAAAAATCACACAGGTGATCAAATACCACCAAAAGAAAGCTCTGTTTGTGGGAAAAAAAGGACATCAATTTAATTTGGGTACAGCGTCTCTCCCTCCTGATTGGCTGAGACACAGCAATGGTGTCATTGGCTCTCACAGCTGTCAATCAAACTCAGTAACTCAGGAGAGAGAAGAGGCGGGGGCCAAACGGCAGCTCCGTGTCTGAATGGATACACAGAGTTGCAGCTCGGCTTGGATGCCGTCATGACAAGTTGCTTGCTGTGGGGGCACTCGACAGGGGGGAGGGACTAGGAGTATGGAAAAGGGAACCGGGAAAAGGAGGATTCAAACCACCCTGTGCAAAATCATTTTACAGGGCAGTTTGTTTATTTTGTTATTTATTTTTTTAAACAAGACTTTACAATCACTTTAAGAGCCGGTTCACACTGCTGCGACCATAAGTCCCCCCCATGTCGGAGCGACTTTTTACCGCGACTTGTGAATTATTTTGCGCGACTTATATGACAGACGACTTTGTTTTTGGCCAATCAGAATATGATGTGTTGTGACCTAATTCTCATTTTCTGTTTTTTTTTTACTCATTTCCTCATTGCCCACCAGTGCCACGTATCAGTGTCACCAGTGCCACTGCCCACCAGTGCCACGTATGTGTCCACCAGTGCCACTGCCCACCAGTGCCATGCATCAGTGTCCACCAGTGCCACTGCCCACCAGTGCCACGTATGTGTCCACCAGTGCCACTGCCCACCAGTGCCACATATCAGTGTCACGAATCAGTGTCCACCAGTGCCACGTATCAGTGCCACGTATCAGTGTCCACCAGTGCCACATATCAGTGCCACGTATCAGTGTCCACCAGTGCCACGTATCAGTGCCATGTATCAGTGCCACGAATCAGTGTCCACCAGTGCCACGTATCAGTGGCACTAATCAGTGTCCACCAGTGCCACGAATCAGTGTCCACCAGTGCCACGTATCAGTGCCACGTATCAGTGCCACTAATCAGTGTCCACCAGTGCCACGTATCAGTGCCACATATCAGTGCCACAAATCAGTGTACACCAGTGCCACGAATCAGTGCCACAAATCAGTGTCCACCAGTGCCACGAATCAGTGCCACTAATCAGTGTCCACCAGTGCCACGTATCAGTGCCACGAATCAGTGTCCATCAGTGCCACGTATCAGTGCCACGAATCAGTGTCCACCAGTGCCACGTATCAGTGCCATGAATCAGTGTCCACCAGTGCCACGAATCAGTGTCCACCAGTGCCACATATCAGCGCCACAAATTAGTGTCCACCAGTGCCACGTATCAGTGCCACGTATCAGTGTCCACCAGTGAGACTGAGAGGACCCTGCGCTTATGGAAAAAGTGCTTGAGTGCAACAATATACTAGTGAATTGTGTGTAAAAAGCTGCTAGCTGCAGTGTAAAAGTGCTGAGTGCTCTTTTGAAATGTGTACAACTGTGATTTGCAGCGCTGCTTAAATTGGTTTATAAATATATCAAAAATTCATATAAAATAATAGAATGAATGAAATACTTCATATAAATTAAATAAATAATACAATACATAAAACTCATAAAGTGCTGTAGTATTGGTGAAAATAAATATATGGCTCAATGTCCATTATATCATCGTGTTGCCGTGACTACCATCTATCGGTGAGTAGATAACCAAAGGGGGAGACCCCGAACAAAGCACAAATCAAGCACTTTAGCACCTGCATGAGTTCAAGTGAAAAGATTCATCACGGCAACACGATGATATAATGGACATTGAGCCATATATTTATTTTCACCAATACTACAGCACTTTATGAGTTTTATGTATTGTATTATTTATTTAATTTATATGAAGTATTTCATTCATTCTATTATTTTATATGAATTTTTGATATATTTATAAACCAATTTAAGCAGCGCTGCAAATCACAGTTGTACACAGTGTCCACCAGTGCTACGTATCAGTGCCACGAACCAGTGTCCACCAGTGCCACGTATCAGTGCCATGAATCAGTGTCCACCAGTGCCACTCACACAGACCAAGCAGAGATAATGGGATATATATACCATTATTTATATATATATATATATATATATATATATATATATATATATATATATATAATATATATATACCATATAGGCATGCCTGGCTAATCTCTTTCTTCCTCCTGGAAAGTCTGATAACAAGTCGCTTTAATTAAGATAAGTATTTGAAGTATATGGGACAAGTCGGATCACAGGTCGCCTCAAAGTAGTACAGGACCCTTTTCTAAAGTCGGAGCGACTTCAGTAGTGCCAATTAAGACGGCACTGATTGATTAACATTGCTTTTGTTATGTCAAGCGAACTGGGGCGACAAGTCGCCTCACAAGTCGTTCTAGTGTGAATGGGCTCGAAGTCCCTAAACCAGGGGTCTCCAAACTTTCTAAACGAAGGCCCAATTTACTGTCCTTCAAACTTTAGGGGAGCCAGACTGTGGCCAGTGGGAGTAGAAAATGTCCTGGTACCAGTGGAAGTAAACCATGCCCTGTCTTTGGTGTCAGTGAGAGGATTAGTGCCCCATCATTGGTGTCACTGGGAGGAATAGTGCCCCATCATTGGTATCACTGGGAGGAATAGTGCCTCATCATTGGTGTCGGTGGGAGGAATAGTGCTCCATCATTGGTGTCAGTGGGAGGAATATTTCCCCATCATTGTTGTCAGTGGGAGGAATAGTGCCCCATCATTGGTATCATTGGGAGGAATAGTGCCCCATCATTGGTATCATTGGGAGGAATAGTGCCCCATCATTGGTGTCAGTGGGAGGAATAGTGCTCCATCATTGGTGTCAGTTGGAGGAATATTTCCCCATCATTGGTGTCAGTGGGAGGAACAGTGCCCCATCATTGGTGTCAGTGGGAGGAATATTTCCCCATCATTGGTGTCAGTGGGAGGAACAGTGCCCCATCATTGGTGTCAGTGGGAGGAACAGTGCCCCATCATTGGTGTCAGTGGGAGGAACAGTGCCCCATCATTGGTGTCAGTGGGAGGAACAGTGCCCCATCATTGGTGTCAGTGGGAGGAATAGTGCCCCATCATTGGTGTCAGTGGGAGGAATATAGGGCCCCATCATTGGTGTCAGTGGGGGGAATATAGTGCCCCATCATTGGTGTCAGTGGGGGGAATATAGTGCCCCATCATTGGTGTCAGTGGAAGGAATAGTGCCCCATCATTGGTGTCAGTGGGAGGAATAGTGCCCCATCATAGGTGTCAGTGGGAGGAATAGTGGAATGGGAGATTGGCATCATGGATATGCAGCCGACAAATCTGTAGCAACTGTGTGATGCTATCCTGTCACTATGGTGCAAAATCTTTGAGGAATGTTTCCAACACCTTGTTGAATCTATGTGTAGCACCCTCCTAGATGCTAGGTGCTAGGTAGGGAGTGTATTTGCGCTGCCTGCTTATCAGGGGAGTGGCAGGTAAAACCTAGTTGCTCTTCTGCTTATCAGGGAGCAGGATTTGTAGTCAGGCCTGTTGCATGTGCTCAGGGTGTGATTCATCTGGGCTGAAGGAGTGTCCCCGCTGTATCCAATAGGGAGGCCTGTTGGACAGTGGAGGACACTCGGCCAGTGACACACAGGCTTTTGTGGCTGTCCCAGTGGGTCGGCACAGACAGTGGTGCATCCTGGGATTGGCTATAAAAGCCAAGGGCACATGTGGCAGGGTGTCTTTGGGCGGGAAGCCAAGTCCCAGAAGGAGGGTACGGCTGTTTCTCCTTCTGCAGTTGTGAAAGGTGGTCACAGGCAGTCGGCCTGGTGAACCTGAAGGTGTTGCTGAACGCAGAGGTCCAATGGATACTGACAAATGGAGTTTGGCGGTAACGGTGACTCTGGAAAAACAGTGTCCGTGAGTACAGAGGAACTTGCCCAGGGGTCTGCCAGGAAGAGGACCACTCCAGAAGCTAGGGTCAGCGGACGGGTGTCAGCACACCGGTATTGAGAGAAAAGGGGGTGCCAGTTTCAGAACCCTGAAGAGAATATTTACAAAGGAGCATTTAAAGTATCTTCACTAAGTGGCAAAGTGAGGCAGCGGCCTTGCTGCATTCTACAGTAAGCTGTCCTTCAGACTGTGAATAGTTAATAGTTGGAGTATCCCACTCATCCCTTCTCCTATCCAAGTTCTCAATAAAACCACAAAAACCAACATCCCCTGGATTGATTATTGACTGAGCCAAGAACTTTTAATGCTGTTATCTGCTGTCTGTTGCTAAGGATAACCCAGGGTAATCCAGAAAGTGTAATTCTCAGCAGTCCTCTAGAGGGCAGTGCTACATATGCCACAAAGAATGGAGGCAATCCTGAAGGCAAAATAGGGTCCAACCCGGTACTCGCAAGGTGTACCTAATAAAGTGGAGGGTGAGTGTGCATTATACTTGTGGAAAAATATATAAAAAGATGAGATTGTGCCAAGTACCTAGATATTTAACATGTCAAGTTGTAAATTTGCATGTTTCCCTTGAAAGATGACAAATTTTGGTACCCCAAATTGTCCGCTTCTGCTGCGACCATTTCTAGATGGATCAGACAGACATTTTCAAGCCTATTCAATTAAGGGTCAGGTTCCTCCTTTCCCTGTTACGGCGCACTCTACTAGGGCTCAGTGCCTCCTGGGCCTTCACTTATCAGGCGTCAGTGATGCAGGTTTGCAAGGCGGCTACCTGGTTGTCTGTTCACACCTTTACAAAATGTTATAAAGTGGATGTGTTGGCATCTGCAGATGCTTCTTTTTGCCGCAAGGTTTTGCAGGCTGCTGTTTAGAGGACCTGATCCTCTTTGAGTGTGCATTGTTTTTATCAGGCGAGCTCCAGTTCTTGCTTGAGCTCCATGTTACCTGGTTGGCTATGGTTTAGCCTTTGAGAATTTATTTCTGCTGTTCTCACCCCTTATGTTTAATACTGCTTTGGGACGTCCCGATGGTTAAGAAGATCAGGAGCTGTGTCTGTCAATGAACGATAGAGAAAATGGGATTTTGTCTTACAGTAAAATCCATTTCTCTGATGTTCATTGATGGACACAGCACCCACCCCTCTGTGGAGTTGTAATTCTTCTGACACTGCTTGTAACAAAACTGAGTGCATATAGCTGAGAGTGGGAGTATACCCCCTGGGACTGCCCATAGGTGTAGTCAAGCTTTTTTTCTGCCTAGTGTCCTATCCCTGTAGGGGGCAGTATAAACCAATGGTTAAGAAGATCAGAAGCTGTGTCCGTCAATGAACATCAGAGAAATGGATTTTGCGATAAGTCAAAAATCCAATTTTTCCCAGCAAGATATATTTTCTTTTTTGGAGTAATTAATGATGAAGAAATTGGCATTCATTAACCCCCTTAGCGGTGTCCCCGAGCGTGACTCGGGGTGGATTTTTCATGCTACTATCGGTATCCCCGAGTCACGCTCGGGGTGGATGTGCAGAGCGTGCAGTGGTGTCTCTTACCTTCTCCTGGCGATGCAGCGATGATCTCCCATTGCTGTGACCGCCAGCCGAGATCCCCGCCTCTCGTCCCTCGGTCTGATGACTTCCTGGTTCAGTTCTCTGCAGCAGCAATGGTGCATGGGAGCGGAACTAGGGAGGGAAATTCAAATGTTGCACAAAACACAAACACATAACAGCGTCCTATGGTATACCCAGCCATAAGGCAGCATAGGAGCTCAATAGCGATTTATTTGCACATTGGTCCCATTATTTTTGGGGCATTTTGTTTTTTGTTGCTATGTCACCTACGTTCTATTTGGAGTGTTTTTATCACCTGGGAGGTTTTTAAGAGCATCAGCTGCAGTCTTTGATCGGGGGATTTTTTTATGGAGTTTTTACATGGACATTGTTTGTGAAGATTGATGTGAGTTTTTATGCAAGTTCAATAAAAGGAAAACCTTTTTTCACTATGAGAAGCATATTTCTTTTTCTTCCATGCTGAGTGTCCACCCCTACCCATAAGGAGAGCATCCACCCTCGTATCCACATACAGGAACAGCAGCATAAAGCGCTTTAGATTCCATTTGGCGTACGCCATTGGAATCCACACCATCTGGTAAGTGTGATACCTTACCCCATTTGGCACAGAGTGGTAGAACCCTTAAGAACCACCGTCACGCACGATTCTATCCAGCACACCAGAGACTTTTTGAGCACGATTTTGCACTTTAAAGATTTAATTAATTCACGGACTATTTTTGTTGTTAATTTTTATGTCACAATTTTTTATGTATATTTTATACTGCATATATTCTGCACTATTTGCATTGTATTTATTGTAAACATTTTCCACAAGTTTGCATACGCACTTTAGTGGATGATATATCACTATTGGAGTTCATTGTTTACAAGTTCATTATATATTCCATTTTTCTATTAGGATTAATTTATTTAATATTTAAGAATTGATTACACGTTTGCACGTGCACTTTTCTTGGTATAATAATATTAGGTTAGCGCAGTAAATACACCCATACATAACATTTATATTATATTACATATATATATATATATGTATATATGTGTGTGTATATATATATATATATATATATGTATATATATATATATATATATGTGTGTGTGTGTGTGTGTGTGTGTGTATATATATATATATATATATATATATACATACACACATATATATATATATATATATATATATATATATATATATATATATATATATATATATATTATATAACGCATGAATTATAATCTAATCAATAATATAATGTTATTATATATATATATATATATATATAAAATAAAATTATATTATTGATTAGATTATAATTTATGCGTTTGTGTTTCAAATTTATCACATCTGGGATGTCTACTAGAGTCTTGTTTTGGTCAGGTTTAAGTCAGTAATTACTTTTTTTTGAAAATTTGTTTTTATTGAATTTTTGCACAAAAAAACAGACAAGACAATGCCACGCAGGGCAACAACCATAAACAGTGACAACAGGTCAAACCCCTCCCATACCACCCCCCACCCACCCCCCCCCCCCCCCACCCCAGGCTCCATCCAGCACGTCCAGTGGAAAAACAAAGCATCCATCAGTAATAAAGATACCCCTCAAGACTGCTCCAATTATCCAGTAGTAAGGTCATAGAACATTATAGATTAGTCCAGCACAGAGCCCACTAGCAGCAACCCCATGGCTTAGTCAAAAAAATAGAGAGACTTCTATACATGCAGTAAGAGCACAATGAACAGGAATATATCACCGACCGGCATGGCCATCCCCCCCCCCCCAGACAATCCCGAACAGTAGCACATAGAACACTAAAGCTGATCAACGGAGGTCGAGGCCGGAGAGTCTATCCATGTTTTCCATACTTTATCAAACTTGCGGGGGCATCCCCTACTGAGATACGTGGCCTTATAGAGCGGAGTCACTTTATTAACCAAGCCTTTCCAGAAAAGGATCGTGGGAGCCAAGGGACTCTTCCAGTGTAAGAGCAGAGCCTTGCACGCATAGAAAAGCAGCAAGCTGACCAGAGTACGAACGGCCCTCGCAGGGGCCAAGCCATCCACCAACCCCAAGAGGCAAACCTCCACGGAGCTGGGGACCGGAATCTTAACCACCTCCACAATACAAGCTAAGACGGATGCCCAATATAAGTCAGTAATTACTAAGAATTGTAGGCCTATAATACATAACGCCAAATTTCCATGCAAAAAATTGTACCGCTTTTGGTACAGAATTCCTGACAAAATCATACCGCCAGGGAGGTTAATAATATATATTTTAAATTGCATTTTTTTATTTTTGGTGTCTTCTCTTGAACGTAAAAAGGAAAATGTATCTGAAGAGTTTGAATGAAGATATCCATGTCCATTCATCTTTTTCTTCTTCTTATAAGACCAGAGGGGTCACCACACTGAAAATTGATATTTAACCACTTAAGCCCCGGAAGATTTTACCACCTTCCTGACCAGGGCCTATTTTGCGATTCGGCACTGCGTGACTTTAACGGACATGCGACGCTGTACCTAAACTAATTTGATGTCCTTGTTTTCCCACAAACAGAGCTTTCTTTTGGTGGTATTTGATCACCTGTGTGATTTTTACTTTTTGCGCTATAAACAAAAAAACCGCGTCAATTTTGCAAAAATAACAATATTTTTCAAATTTTTTTATATGAAATTCCCCCCAAAAAAAAGTAAAAATCAAAATTTTTTAACATTTTGGGCCAATTTTTTTTTTTAACCATATGTTTGGTAAAAATATCTCCTAAAGGGTATTTTGATTGGTTTGCGCAAAAGTTATTGCATTTACTAACAAAGGGAAAGATTTTTGTCATTTTTGTTGTTTTTTTTTTTTAACGCGTAATGGTGGCGATCTGCGATTTTTTTTTTTTGCGGGACTGCGACATTGCGGCGGACAGATCGGACCCTTGACTGACATTTTTGACACTTTTGGGGTTACCAGTGACATTTCTACAGTAATCAGTGCTAAACATATGCACTGTTACTGTAAAATTACACTGGCAGTGAAGGGGTTAACTTTTTTTGAGAGGGAGGAGTTATGTGTGTCCCTAGGGGCATGATTCTAACTGTGATTGGGTGTGGCTTGAGGTGTAGGAACAGTGATCAGCGGTCCTACATAGTCGAACCGTATGATCACTATTCTTACACAGGGGAGACTGACAGGTGGCTTGTTTACATTAGCCGCCTGCCTTTCTCCCTCTCCACCCGACGATCGCGAGTGACCGGCGGACATCGGGTCCGCCGGTCACACGCGCGGGGGGGGTCCGTGACCACGTGGGAGTGGGAGCGAGCCTCCGGCAGCGCGTGCTCGCTCCCTAGACCCTCACAGGCTAGCGACGTAGCCCTACGTCGCTCTGCCTGTGAGGGGCTGACCGCCGACGTAAATAGTCATGCGGCGGTCGGCAAGTGGTTAAAGTACAACCACAGCCAAAACATTATGTTTCTAGTTGTGGGTAGAGTGGTGGGGGGTTACAATCTGTTTCAAGCTTTTATTACTATTCGTACCCCCGCTGCAGGAATTTGACATCTCCATTAGTCCTAGTGACGATTGGCATTGGGAGAGAGTGCAGGAAAATTCAGAATGTAAGTTCCTGTGCACATTAGTGTGTTGAGGTAAGGGGCTCACGTTATTCATGCGTTACGTTAGGCAGCCTATTTACTTTGAAGAGTCATCCAATGCACCATGTGCCACATTCATTATTGTCCATTGAGGGACACAGGGAGGTCTTTCACTTCTGTGGGGGGATTTGACACTGCCTCTTCTTCAGTTCTGCAGTGTTAAAAGACTTCCCTATCTGACACTACACTTTTTTTTAATTTGTTTTTTTTTTTTTTCTCTTTCTTTAAGTCCCGTCTCTAAATTGCTGCTGGAGCCTTGTCAGTTTGCATGTGGTGCGATTGTCCTCAGCCTGGCTTTTGGAATACCGTATCTGCACCCTGCTGGACTGTATGTAGAGATCGCCTGGAAGTGATCTTCAGACACTGGATTCCATGTGGGCCACTTTCCAGACTCTGCTCTGGCAAATATTAGCTGTGGAGCAGTGTTATGTCCAGGTTCAACAACAAACTGGACAGGTTTATCTACAGGTACAGGGATCCATTCACTCTCTGGTTGCTGACTTTAGTCCTCAAGTATCCCCAACAAGCCATGTCATGGAAATTTCCCTTAGGACCCACCCAGAAGTGCAGCAGTCCTTGCCACCCTTCTGAAATGAAATCTGCGTTGGATGGCTTTTCAGAGGATGGTTGGCAGGTGACTGAGAGGTGATATGTCTCTCTTTTTTAACTTTAAAAAGCCCCTTAATTGGTTGGGGGGTGGTAAAATATTTATCAAAAAGATGAAACACCATTGACATTAATTTAAAGCATGTGTGGAGTGTGTGGGTGTGAAGGCCTCAGGAAGACCCAGTGCCTTATTTAGCTGCGGGGATTCAAGAGGTCCCCCATTAATGATGGAATATAAATATTCATATATAATATGTCCACCACTACCCACTAACTTCTTTCATCTCTTATGGACTCCTGTGGTGAGATATGGACTCTCCTGCTTCTCCTGCTGTAGAGGTCTCCTTTGTGATGCAGTACTGTCCTGAAGACAAATCCGGGAAATAAGACCCCTCATAATGCCTATGGCAAGTGGGAGGAGCTGTGAACACAGCCATTGAGATTTTGTACCCAAGGGACAGAATAGAACTAGTCAATTAACCCCCCCAGCATCTACCAAAATGGAAATGTCATTTTTAAACACTAACCCTTCAGCTGAATGAGAACCTAAAATGCATCATTTTATATTTTCTATCTATGATATAAAATTGTGAAATGTTTAAATAGATGTCTGGTTTTCCTGTCTGTCTGTGTTTGTATCCTTTTTTTTAAACGAATACTTGAGAAAATATACCAAATTCAATTGTTCAAATGTGTGTCCATCTCCGCTTGGTCTCTGGCAGGCCATGATACTCCTCTGAGCATGGCACAGCCCGATAGTAAATAGGGTTGATTTTACTACATTTGGAGAGTGCAAAATCTGGTGCAGCTCTGCATAGAAACCAATCATCTTCCAGGTTTTATTTTTAAAGCTTAATTGAACAAGCTGATGTTAGAAGCTGATTGGCTATCATGCACAGCTGCACCTGATTTTGCACTCTCTGGTTTTGGTAAATCAACCCCTATGAGTTTTCCAGAACAGGAACAGATGTCATCTCCCACCATATAGACCAGACCAATACTGGATTGAGCACTCCCGGTCCTTAATGACAATATCTTTCTTTATCCTGGAAAAATCTCAGGAGATTCTATCTGCTTGGTACCCTGGTTTTTTTTTTTTCCAAATATTTTATTTATTGAGAAAGGCAGTACAGTGGGAAAAACAAACATAAATACAACCGTGATCGAAAAATACCCCAGTCAAATAGGGGAAGCATATTCCATACAAAATAAACAGTCAAGAATGGTAGTACATTAATGCAAGAGAGAACTGGAAAAACAAGTCTCCACATCCAAAAGAGGGGGCAAAACACCCCCCCTCGGGACTCGTCCGAACTACAGTAGCTCAAGACACCCGGAGAGGGATACAAGATATCAGCAGGGTATCAACAACTCTTCCCAAACTGTCACTACCCAACCTTTTATAGAACGTTGAAAATACAAGATAAGGAAGTGCAGAGCAGGAGTTCCAAGGGAGGGGAAAGAGTGAAGGAAACAGAGGGCCGAAGGCGAAAAAAAAAAAAAAAGGTACCCTGGTTTTTACAGTGAACTTTGAGTGCCTTAAACCTGGTATTTGTCTGGCCTGTATCAGTGGCTCTAGTTTCTATTGTGACCAGGGCCCGGTACATTCTTCTGAAACCTTTTCTGCTTCAACAGTGAAAAAAAAAACATTCACACAATAAATGTATGGGGATACAAAATATTTATTCAAATTCTGAAAGGCTTTGATGTGGTTGGGTGTCACTATGGGGGGGGGGGCCCTGGAGGGAGCTGAGGGTGATGGGATATCTGGAGGGGGTTGAAGATCTCTCCGGGAGGCTGGGGGCTTTGCAGGAGCAATGTGGGGGACTGGAGGGTACCGTTGGGAGCACTATGGAGGGCTGAAGGCTCTGCAGCATGCTAAGTGCTCGGCTTGGGGGGGGGGGGGGGCACTGTGGAAATTGAGTCCTCTTTAAGTGGCCTGGGGACCCCTGTACGAGGTTGAAGGCCACTGCAAGCCCCTTTTGGAGATTGGGTGGCACTGTGGAAGGTGGGAGGTTCTGTGGGTGATTAAGGGATCTGCAGCTAGCTAGTCTAGTTCTTCTACAGCATCATTGTACCCTCCGGTTCCATGGCACTCTATTGAAGTAACTCTTGTTTCTCAAACAATCCTGGCAACTGCATCCTGTAATAGAAGAAGCTAAATACCTCTCCAGCAGGCATCAGGGGAAATCTTCGCTCTCTTGGAAAGCTAACCGATATCTGCCACCTACTGGGTGTGCCAGAGAGCGTGCCTGCGGCAACTCCATGGCTGGTGGAAGGAACCACAGCAACCAGCAAGGGACACGCTATCTGACACACCCAGGAGGTGCTGCTAACTCTTCAAGAGAGCGAATACTTCACTTGTCATTCACTGGAGATGTAATCTATGCTGTTATATGTTGCAGAGAAACAGGGTCACTGAAAACATTCTTCATACATTGACTAAACAGGTCTGTAATGGTTGACTTCCGCTGAAAATCCTGGTTGCCTGGCTGTCCTGTGCTCTTGCATAAGTACTTTAAACCACTGACCTGGAATAATGGACTAGATAAGTATTTCCATTTCTTTACACCATCTTCCCTGGTCTGAAACCTTTTTCAGGAAAGTAATTTGAAAGGTTTTAGGCTAGAGGGTGGCAAAATCAGGCAGTTGAGTCGTGGGTGTTATTGCGCACATCCCCAATCCACCCACAACCAGGGCATACAGCTGCTTAAGGCTGTACATGTGCTGTGGCTTTGGCAAGATTTAAACAGTATGTTGCATTCAGCAGGTGTCACCAGTCCAAGTCTCTGGGGCTGCACTGCAACCACCCTGCAGCTGTGTGCAATGCTTGCAGTTGGGCTTGGTGGTGGGGCATTTACAAGATTAAATCAGGCAGTGGGGTGGCGACATATCTCTTCTCCATGCCCTGTCAAATTCCCTCTGCAAAGTGATCCATTGGTCACCGCTTTTCAGAGGGGTGACATGGGCCTGCTGCACATGGGAACGCACCCTTAGAGCCAATGTTATAGCACTACAGCCAGGCAGCAAACAAACCCTGTATGACTTTTTGCCTGACTTTTAGACGCTACAGGTCCCCTTTTATTCTTAGAGAATTCCAGCTGCTCAGTTTATTTGAACCATGCAATATATTCACATAGCCTTCTCTGGGGCTGGGAGACAGAGCTAATCAAGCTGGATGGACCTTTGGCAAGTGGTCATGAGGAAGACAAGAGAGCTTGACTGTTGAGAAGCTCAGGCATACCAATTATCTGATCAATTCTATAAATGACCGTAACCCTATTAATGACGCTTTAACTCTTCTTAGTTGGAATGGCAAGTCCACAGCTTTGACTCACATTGCACACTTGTTCTGTCCATAACTTGCTGATAAATTGATGACCAAAAAAAAACAGTGCCAGCCATGATGGATGAATTATGAGCACCCAACAAAACATGTTTTCAAGGCCTCCCCTAACCATAGGTCCACAACAGACATCCAGCTAACCTACTGTAGGCCACTGAGGGAATTAGACAGATATAATAATTCAGAAGGAGTCAGGTAATCAATGAAGCAAAGCATCGGGCAGTGATGGGAGATGTCACTTCTGGTATTGATCGAGACCAGAAATTTGGTGAGCAGAATTGCTGTGCTTTATTTCTAATGCATATTAACCACTTAAGCCCAGGAAGATTTTACCCCTTCCTGACCAGGGCCTATTTTGCGATTCGGCACTGCGTGACTTTAACGGGCAATTGCGCGGTCATGCGACACTGTACCTAAACGAATTTGGTGTCCTTTTTTTCCCAAAAACAGAGCTTTCTTTTGATGGTATTTGATCACCTGTGCGATTTTTTGATAATGCACTATAAACAAAAAAAGAGCGTCAATTTTGCAAAAATAACAAAAAAAAAAAATGTAAAAATCAAAATTTTTTAACATTTTAGGCCAATTTGTTTTATGCTACATATTTTTGGTAAAAAAATATTTGCAAAAAGGGTATTTTGATTGGTTTGCACAAAAGTTATTGCGTTTACTAACTAAGGGAAAGATTTTTGTCATTTTTGTTGTTTTTTTTTTTAAACGCGTAATGCTGGCGATCTGCGATTTTTTTTTGCGGGACTGCGACATTGCGGCGGACAGATCGGACCCTTGACTGACATTTTTGACAGTTTTGGGGTTACCAGTGACATTACTACAGTAATCAGTGCTATACATATGCACTGTTACTGTAAAAAGACACTGGCAGTGAAGGGGTTAACTTTTTTTAAGAGGGAGGGGTTGTGTGTGTCCCTAGGGGCGTGATTCTAACTGTGATTGGCTGTAGCTTGAGCTGTAAGAACAGTGATCAATGGTCCTACATAGAAGAACCGTATGATCACTGTTCATACACAGGGGAGAATGACAGACGGCTTGTTTACATTAGCCGCCTGCCTTTCTCCCGCTCTAACGGACGATCGCAAGACATCGGGCCCGCGCGGTCATGGACCCCCCCCCTGCGCGGGAGCGCTCCTCCGGCGGCGCGCGCTCGCTCCCCAGAGCCTCACAGGCTAGTGACGTACCCATACGTCACTTTGCCTGTGAGGGGCTGACCGGCGCAGTATATGTACTTGCAGCCAGTGGCGTAGCGTGGGGGGTGCAAGGGGGGGCGGCCGCACCGGGCGCAACATTTGGGGGGGCGCATCGACAGTGTCACTCTGTCTGTCTGACTCTGACATACACAGTTCACACACTGTCTGCGGCTGCCTCCATCTTTAGGCTGGGAGATGTCCAGCGCAGCCGCCCTATGGCTGAAAATGGCGGGTCGGGTGGGGCTGGACTGTGCCTTACCTGTCCATTGGTGTAGGGTGGGGTGGCGTTGCAAGCTAAGCCCCACCTATACCGACTCTCCTCACTGCTCAGTCAGTTTAGCAGCGAGTGAGTCAGCAGCCTGGCGCTGTCACAGAGTGGGGTTTTTTTTAATCACCTGATTAGAGCCAGAGGCTCTAATAGACTTCAGCCAATCCGAGACCCGCTTCCTGATTGGCTGAAAGGCGAACGCATGCCATTGGCCGAGGAGGAGGCGGGAGGACTCTAGGAGACGCGTGGGAACTGAGGAGAAGCCGCCTCTGCAGGTAAGTCTCTCTGCATTGAAAGGGGGGCACGATGATCTCTCTGCATTGAAAGGGGGCACGCTGGTCATTCTGCATTGAAAGGGGGAACGCTGGTCATTCTGCATTGAAAATGGGGCAAGCTGGTTATTCTGCATTGAAAGGGGGCACGCTGGTCTCTCTGCAATGAAAGGGGGCACGCTGGTCTCTCTGCAATGAAAGGGGGCACGCTGGTCTCTCTTCATTGAAAGGGGGCACGCTGGTCATTCTGCATTGAAAGGGGGCACGCTGGTCATTCTGCATTGAAAGGGGGCATGCTGGTCTCTCTGCAATGAAAGGGGGCACGCTGGTCTCTCTTCATTGAAAGGGGGCACGCTGGTCTCTCTTCATTGAAAGGGGGCACGCTGGTCTCTCTTCATTGAAAGGGGGCACGCTGGTCATTCTGCATTGAAAGGGGGCACGCTGGTCTCTCTGCAATGAAAGGGGGCACGATGATCTCTCTGCATTGAAAGGGGGCACGCTGGTCATTCTGCATTGAAAGGGGGCACGCTGATCTCTCTGCATTGAAAGGGGGCATGCTGGTCACTCGGCATTGAAAGGGGGCACACTGGTCATTCTGCATTGAAAGGGGGCACACTGGTCATTCTGCATTGAAAGGGGGCACACTGGTCACTCTGCATTGAAAGGGGGCACGCTGGTCTCTCTGCAATGAAAGGGGGCACGCTGGTCATTCTGCATTGAACGGGGGCTCGCTGGTCTCTCTGCATGGAAAGGGGGCACGCTGGTCATTCTGCATTGAAAGGGGCACGCTGGTCATTCTGCATTGAAAGGGGTACGCTGGTCATTCTGCATTGAACGGGGGCTCGCTGGTCTCTCTGCCTTGAAAGGGGGCACGCTGGTCATTCTGCATTGAAAGGGGGCACGCTGGTCTCTCTGCAATGAAAGGGGGCATGCTGGTCATTCTGCATTGAAAGGGGGCACGCTGGTCTCTCTGCAATGAAAGGGGGCACGCTGGTCATTCTGCATTGAAAGGTGGCACGCTGGTCATTCTGCATTGAACGGGGGCTCGTTGGTCTCTCTGCATTGAAAGGGGGCACGCTGGTCATTCTCCATTGAAAGGGGGCATGCTGGTCTTGCTGCATTGAAAGGGGGCACGCTGATCATTCTGCATTGAAAGGGGGCACGCTGGTCACTCTGCATTGAAAGGGGGCACGCTGGTCACTCTGCATTGAAAGGGGGCACGCTGGTCACTCTGCATTGAAAGGGGGCACGCTGGTCACTCTGCATTGAAAGGGGGCACGCTGGTCACTCTGCATTGAAAGGGGGCACGCTGGTCTCTCTTCATTGAAAGGGGGCACGCTGGTCATTCTGCATTGAAAGGGGGCACGCTGGTCTCTCTGCAATGAAAGGGGGCACGATGATCTCTCTGCATTGAAAGGGGGCACGCTGGTCATTCTGCATTGAAAGGGGGCACGCTGATCTCTCTGCATTGAAAGGGGGCACGCTGGTCACTCTGCATTGAAAGGGGGCACGCTGGTCATTCTGCATTGAAAGGGGGCACGCTGGTCTCTCTTCATTGAAAGGGGGCACGCTGGTCATTCTGCATTGAAAGGGGGCACGCTGGTCTCTCTGCAATGAAAGGGGGCACGCTGATCTCTCTGCATTGAAAGGGGGCATGCTGGTCATTCTGCATTGAAAGGGGGCACACTGGTCATTCTGCATTGAAAGGGGGCACGCTGGTCACTCTGCATTGAAAGGGGGCACGCTGGTCTCTCTGCAATGAAAGGGGGCACGCTGGTCATTCTGCATTGAACGGGGGCTCGCTGGTCTCTCTGCATGGAAAGGGGGCACGCTGGTCATTCTGCTTTGAAAGGGGCACGCTGGTCATTCTGCATTGAAAGGGGCACGCTGGTCATTCTGCATTGAACGGGGGCTCGCTGGTCTCTCTGCATTGAAAGGGGGCACGCTGGTCATTCTGCATTGAAAGGGGGCACGCTGGTCTCTCTGCAATGAAAGGGGGCACGCTGGTCATTCTGCATTGAAAGGGGGCACGCTGGTCTCTCTGCAATGAAAGGGGGCACGCTGGTCATTCTGCATTGAAAGGTGGCACGCTGGTCATTCTGCATTGAACGGGGGCTCGTTGGTCTCTCTGCATTGAAAGGGGGCACGCTGGTCATTCTCCATTGAAAGGGGGCATGCTGGTCTTGCTGCATTGAAAGGGGGCACGCTGATCATTCTGCATTGAAAGGGGGCACGCTGGTCACTCTGCATTGAAAGGGGGCACGCTGGTCACTCTGCATTGAAAGGGGGCACGCTGGTCACTCTGCATTGAAAGGGGGCACGCTGGTCACTCTGCATTGAAAGGGGGCACGCTGGTCACTCTGCATTGAATGGGGGCACGCTGGTCTCTCAGCATTGAATGGGGGCACGCTGGTCTCTGCATTGAAAGGGGGCACGCTGGTCTCTCTGCATTGAAAGGGGGCACTCTGGTCATTCTGCATTAAAAGGGGGCACGCTGGTCATTCTGCATTAAAAGGGGGCACGGCACGCTGGTCTCTTTGCGTTGAAAGAGGGTACGTTGGTCATTCTGCATTGAAAGGGGGCACGGCACGCTGGTCACTCTGCATTGAAAGGGGGCACGCTGGTCATTCTGCATTGAAAGGGGGCACGCTGGTCATTCTGCATTAAAAGGGGGCACGGCACGCTGGTCTCTCTGCGTTGAAAGAGGGTACGTTGGTCATTCTGCATTGAAAGGGGGCACGGCACGCTGGTCACTCTGCATTGAAAGGGGCACGCTGGTCATTCAAACTTGTATTTAGATGCATTTTACTTTAATTACATCAGTATTTTCATAACAAACAGTACATGTGCTTAGGGGGTAAGGGTTTCTTTAACTAATCTAGTGGAAGAGACTCAAATGCTAAAATCCCGTGGGTTAGGGGGCGCAAATTACTTGCCTTGCCCCGGGTGCTGACAACCCACGCTACGCCACTGCTTGCAGCGGTCGGCAAGCGGTTAACACTGCCTAAGTGATTCTTTTTTTTATATGTGAGTGCAATTTTAAAGAATAATCAAATGGAGTTTTAATTTTAAAGGGCAAATAAACTTCTATCTTTAAGTTTTACCTAAAGGTAACGCACATGAAACAAACAAAGATAAAATTCCCAGTTCAATTTGCCAACCAGTCTGCTTACCAACCAAATTGGCCTGTCTAACAGTTTGCGTCAATACAGGGGTTTAGTTAGCACACATTTGCAAACGCATGTGAAAGCTGCAGGGCCACGTCAAGGCTCCCTGTTACCTGCAGTCCTAACTCTAATGAATTTTAAAGAGTCTCCACAGTGGGAGCACATGCAAGCTAATGGATAGATAGGGGGCAGGTGAGCCTGGAGGTGGCCCATCCCTCCTGTAAGGTAATTGGGGGCATAATGGAAGCCCAGCTGATAGTATTACAGCAAAGGCACCCAGTATGTCCACTCACCAGTACACATATACAACAAAGAAAATGGCCTCTGCCCCCACCTATAACTGGCCTTCATAGCAAAGAACACATGGAAGGGCAACGCACATGAAACAAACAAAGATAAAATTCCCAGTTCAATTTGCCAACCAGTCTGCTTACCAACCAAATTGGCCTGTCTAACAGTTTGCGTCAATACAGGGGTTTAGTTAGCACACATTTGCAAACGCATGTGAAAGCTGCAGGGCCACGTCAAGGCTCCCTGTTACCTGCAGTCCTAACTCTAATGAATTTTAAAGAGTCTCCACAGTGGGAGCACATGCAAGCTAATGGATAGATAGGGGGCAGGTGAGCCTGGAGGTGGCCCATCCCTCCTGTAAGGTAATTGGGGGCATAATGGAAGCCCAGCTGATAGTATTACAGCAAAGGCACCCAGTATGTCCACTCACCAGTACACATATACAACAAAGAAAATGGCCTCTGCCCCCACCTATAACTGGCCTTCATAGCAAAGAACACATGGAAGGGCAACGCACATGAAACAAACAAAGATAAAATTCCCAGTTCAATTTGCCAACCAGTCTGCTTACCAACCAAATTGGCCTGTCTAACAGTTTGCGTCAATACAGGGGTTTAGTTAGCACACATTTGCAAACGCATGTGAAAGCTGCAGGGCCACGTCAAGGCTCCCTGTTACCTGCAGTCCTAACTCTAATGAATTTTAAAGAGTCTCCACAGTGGGAGCACATGCAAGCTAATGGATAGATAGGGGGCAGGTGAGCCTGGAGGTGGCCCATCCCTCCTATAAGGTAATTGGGGGCATAATGGAAGCCCAGTTGATAGTATTACAGCAAAGGCACCCAGTATGTCCACTCACCAGTACACATATACAACAAAGAAAATGGCCTCTGCCCCCACCTATAACTGGCCTTCATAGCAAAGAACACATGGAAGGGCAACGCACATGAAACAAACAAAGATAAAATTCCCAGTTCAATTTGCCAACCAGTCTGCTTACCAACCAAATTGGCCTGTCCAACAGTTTGCGTCAATACAGGGGTTTAGTTAGCACACATTTGCAAACGCATGTGAAAGCTGCAGGGCCACGTCAAGGCTCCCTGTTACCTGCAGTCCTAACTCTAATGAATTTTAAAGAGTCTCCACAGTGGGAGCACATGCAAGCTAATGGATAGATAGGGGGCAGGTGAGCCTGGAGGTGGCCCATCCCTCCTGTAAGGTAATTGGGGGCATAATGGAAGCCCAGCAGCTTTCACATGCGTTTGCAAATGTGTGCTAACTAAACCCCTGTATTGACGCAAACTGTTAGACAGGCCAATTTGGTTGGTAAGCAGACTGGTTGGCAAATTGAACTGGGAATTTTATCTTTGTTTGTTTCATGTGCGTTGCCCTTCCATGTGTTCTTTGCTATGAAGGCCAGTTATAGGTGGGGGCAGAGGCCATTTTCTTTGTTGTATATGTGTACTGGTGAGTGGACATACTGGATGCCTTTGCTGTAATACTATCAGCTGGGCTTCCATTATGCCCCCAATTACCTTACAGGAGGGATGGGCCACCTCCAGGCTCACCTGCCCCCTGTCTATCCATTAGCTTGCATGTGCTCCCACTGTGGAGACTCTTTAAAATTCATTAGAGTTAGGACTGCAGGTAACAGGGAGCCTTGACGTGGCCCTGCAGCTTTCACATGCGTTTGCAAATGTGTGCTAACTAAACCCCTGTATTGACGCAAACTGTTAGACAGGCCAATTTGGTTGGTAAGCAGACTGGTTGGCAAATTGAACTGGGAATTTTATCTTTGTTTGTTTCATGTGCGTTGCCCTTCCATGTGTTCTTTGCTATGAAGGCCAGTTATAGGTGGGGGCAGAGGCCATTTTCTTTGTTGTTTACCTAAAGGTAAGCCTATAATAAGGCTTACCTATAGGTAGTGTAAATATCTCCTAAACATGCACCATTTAGGAGACATTTACTGTACATGCAGCCAGGGAAATCACTGGTGCATGTGCGCTGAAGGAATGGCCGTCTGTGCGGTTTCTTCAGAGCCCTGTGCCGTGACCGGTGGCTCCCGCTCGCATGTGCGGGAGTGACGTCATCGCGGCTCCAGCCAGTCACAGAGCCGGAGTCCGTGAACCCCAAAGGAAGAGCGGGTGAAGATGGACGCCGTCTCAAGTGATGACATCGCATCGTTTGAATGCTTCATTATGAGGTAAGTTTCACATAATGTGCAGCTGTTTACAACAGCTTTAGACGGGTATATTACTGGCGGTTCTTTACCTTCATTCAAGCACCATTTGCAGTTATTGAGATTGTGGTCGTTCTCCTATAGGGGCCTGCACATGTGTTGATCTGGGTCCAGGAGCTTACATATATGGGGAGATTACATTTATCTTATGATAGAGAATTAAGCGCATGAGAACTAAATGTTATCAAGAGTCAACCATAGAGGTGAGCGTGCCATTTACACAGAGGTGGAGCTCTGACAAATTTTGAGAGTGGAGTGTGGTACAAAACTGGTATTGGCCAGGGGGCCATCAAATATGGAAGAGCACACCGACTATTGGATTGTATGAACTGATACACATATTGATTCACTGAGGTATGGTAGTGAATGCACAGGAACAACAACAGTATTTAAAATTACTACTCATGCCAGAGTAGACGCTGTATAGATTTATATACAGTATCTCACAAAAGTGAGTACACCCCTCACATTTTTGTAAATATGTTATTATTATATCTTTTCATGTGACAACACTGAAAAAATTACACTTTGCTACAATGTAAAGTAGTGAAAGTACAGCTTATATACCAGTGTAAATTTGCTGTCCCCTCAAAATAACTCAACACACAGCCATTAATGTCTAAGCTGCTGGCAACAAAAGTGAGTACACCCCTAAGTTAAAATGTCCAAGGTGCCAATATTTTGTGTGGCCACCATTATTTTTCAGCACTGCCTTAACCCTCTTGGGCATGAAATTCACAAGAGCTTCACAGGTTGCCACTGGAGTCCTCTTCCCTTCCTCCATGAGCTGGTGGATGTTAGAGAACTTACGCTCCTCCACGTTCCGTTTGAGGATGCTCCACAGATGCTCAATAGGGTTTAGGTCTGGAGACATGCCTGGCCAGTCCATCTCCTTTACCGTCAGCTTCTTTACCAAGGCAGTGGTTGTCTTGGAGGTGTGTTTGGAGTCGTTATAATGTTGAAATAATGCCCTGCGGCCCTGTCTCCGAAGGGAGGGGATCATGCTCTGCTTCATTATGTCACAGTACATGTTGGCATTCATGGTTCCCTCAATGAACTGTAGCTCCGCAGTGCCGGCAGCCTTCATCCAGCCCCAGACAATGACGCTTCCACCACCATGTTTGACTGCAGGCAAGACACACTTGTCTTTGTACTCCTCACCTGGTTGCCGTCACACACTCTTGACACCATCTGAACCAAATAAGTTTATCTTGGTCTCATCATACCACAGGACATGGTTCCAGAATTCCATGTCCTTAGTCTTATTGTCTTCAGCAAACTTTTAGAAGAGGCTTCCTTCTGGGATGACAGCCATACTGACCAATTTTATGCAGGGTGCGGTGTATGGTCTGAGCACTGACAGGCTGACCCCCACCCCTTTAACCTCTGCAGCAATGCTGGCAGCACTCATAGGTCTATTTCCCAAAGACAACCTCTGGATATGACTCTGAACACATGCCCTAAACTTTTTTGGTCGACCATGACGAGGTCTGTTCTGAGTGGAACCTGTCCTGTTAAACCGCTGTATGGTCTTGGCCACCTTGCTGCAGCTTAGTTTCAGGGTCCTGGCAATCTTAGAGCCTAGGCCATCTTTATGTATCGCAAAAATTCTGTTTTACAGATCCTCAGAGAGTTCTTTGCCATGAGTTGCCATGTTGAACTTCCAGTGACCAGTATGAGAGAGTGAGAGTGATAACACCACATTTAACACACCTGCTCCCCATTCACACTTGGGACCTTGTAACACTAACGAGTCACATGACACCAGGGAGGGAAAATGGCTTCTTGGGCCGAATTTGGAAATTTTCACTTAGGGGTGTACTCACTTTTGCTGCTAGCGTTTTAGACATTAATGGCTGTGTGTTGAGTTATTTTGAGGGGACAGCAAATTTACACTGTTATACAGGCTGTACACTCACTACTTTACATTGTAGCAAAGTGTAATTTCTTCAGTGTTGTCACATGAAAAGATATACTGAAATATTTACAAAAATGTGAGGGGTGCACTCACTTTTGTGAGATACTGTATCTATGCATAAATTATGAGATCATTTACAGCCCTGGGATTGTGGATTCATTCACCTAAAATGTATAGAGTTGTGTGTGGCCATGTCTAATGATAACTTTAACAAAAAATCTGGTACCTACATCCCGATCAGAAATACATAGAAAAATTGGTGTGTGGTCCGTGATCTGCCCCACTCCCTGCAGTCCCAAGAGGGGATGTCGAGTAAGGTAGGCAGCTACAGGGACCACTGGGGGACTACTGGGACTTTTTTTTCTAGACCCTGTCACATCTAAAAGGATGTCCCACTGAGTGATTTTCCTCACCACCTACCCCCCCCCCCCAACATGGATCCTCGGCCCTGTCACATCTAAAGGAGTTCCAGGGATGTGTCGCTCCTAGACTGTCATAACTAAAGGAGTCCTGGGGGTGTGCTCCTCCTAGGCTCTGTCACATCTAAAGGAGCCCCGGAGATGCGTCCCTAAAAATTGCACAAGCGACAACTCAATGACTCCCACATCGCATGCGGGATCTCTGGCTGCAGCGCCATACAACGGGAGGAAAAGAAGCGGCTGTTTCAAAAGGCATCAGGGACAAATCCGGGAAGTCTGAACCGGTATGGAGGAAGTAAGTAGCCCCAGTAATCACAGAAGTGAGATATCAATTCTTCTATTGAACACTTTCCTCTGGTTGGCCATTACCAAATAATCCTTCACTGCTATTCTCCACATATACTTTATTGTATTTATTCTTGGGGCAATCTATGGCAGCCTGTGTGCCATCTAGTGGCCAAATAGAGGTGGTGAAAAAGTTTACAGCCAATGTACTATTGTTGCACCCTAATAGTAGAAATGAGTGCTTAGTCTATTAGCCACTTAAAGCGGAGTTCCAGTCTTTTTTGTGTTTATAAAAGTCAGCAGCTACAAGAAGTGTATCTCACCTGTCCCAGGATCCAGCCATGTGGTCACCCAAACCACCGCTTGTTTCCCTCTCCCCATCCCAGCGCTGGCATTGCATATGTGGACACCCGGCTGAGACAGCTTGGAAGTTGGTACCTGTCAAAACTAGGTACCCGCTCCCCCCAAAAAAAAGTTACATGCCAAATGTGGCATAGGAGGTGGAGAGGCATGCTTAGAGCGGAACTTCCTCTTTTGGGTGG
Organism: Pelophylax lessonae; assembly: GCF_965119305.1. NCBI lineage: Eukaryota > Metazoa > Chordata > Amphibia > Anura > Ranidae > Pelophylax > Pelophylax lessonae. Next base: position 69,661,009 of record NC_138777.1, read on the forward strand.
AGCTCTGCTTTAAAGACCAGGCCTTTTTCTGACATTTGTTGTTTAGAAGTAAAAATCATTTTTTTGTGCTAGAAAATAGAATATAAAATATGTTTTTGCTAAAAAAAAAACAGACCCTAGAGAATAAAATGGTGCTCATTGCAATTTTTTATGTCGGACTGTATTTGTCACACCGTTTTTCAAACGCAATTTAAAAAAAAAATAAAAAAATAGTTCCACCCAAATTTTTGTTTTTTAGATAAGAATACCCCTAGAACAGTCAGGGCTAGTGCATTTGATAGCCTCTGATCTGTCCCCTGATTAGCTTACCTGCTAAATTAAATACTTACCTTGTAAATTTCTTGTCCAGCACTGCCATCTGCGGTGTGGGCAGCTGAAGCCGCAGTGTCCCTCTTCCTGGATGTCGGAGTCCCAGAATGCCAAGCCTCGTCACTTCCGGGGCAAGCGCATCATCCCACGGCTGGTTCTGCGCATACCCAGAAGCTGTTCTCATTCATTCAGCAGGGAATGACGCGCCTGGACCGGAAGTGACGAGGGACACAGGTGCAGGCGCATTGACACCTGGGATTGATGACACTTATCTCCCAGGAGTCAATGCAAAGAAGGAAGTGACGTCGGCGGCCCTAGAAGGAGGAAGTGGCAGGAAGGTAAGTTAATTTTCATTAGAAATAAAAGGTAAGTGAAACAAAAAAAAATAATTATTATCCAATTCTTTTTCAGGATGTTTTAATGTAACTGATGCTGTAAATTTAAAAATGAGGGTGGAACTCCGCTTTAATTAGTTAAAGACAAATACTACAATTACCCCAATTTTTTGTATATATTGGGAAAGATGAAGTTACCCTGAGTAAATTGATACCCAACATGTCATGCTTTAAAATTGCGCACGCTCGTGGAATGGCGCCAAACTACATAGGTGACTCTTTAAAAATATTTTTACAGGTTACCTGTTTAAAGTTACAGAGGAGGTCTTGCCCTAGAATTCTCACTCTCGCTTTAACGATCGCAGCGATACCTCACATGAAATACTCAGAGCAGCCCGCCTGGCACCAACAACCATGCCACATTCAAAGTCATTTAAATGCCCTTTATTCCCCATTCTGATGCTTGGTTTAAATTTCAGCAAGTTGTCTTCACCACGTCTAGATGTCTAAATGCATTAAGTTGCTGCAATGTGTTTGGCTGATTAGCAATTATTGTTACCAAGCAATTGAACAGGTGCACCTAATAAAGTGGCCGGTGAGTGTATATCTAACCTTCTAGGAATGTTGGTGTATATAACACGCGCTGGGCCCCAGTATATGAAGGATCAAATGGCGTATGTTCTATTCCCCGTTTTAAGATATATAATCAGAATTCATCCCCAAAGCATTACATGCTGTCAATGAAGAAACCAGGTGATCCTTCCAAAGATCCATTCACTTTCACATGACAGCCTCCCTCAACATTACAGCCATTACAGTGCCCCTTCACAGTGCAGTCCCCTTTACATCACAGTGCCCCTTTACATTAATGTAACTGGGACTACTCTGTAAAGGGGGCACTGTAATGTAAAGTGGGGGCTGTGATGTAAAGGGGGCACTGTAATGTAAAGTGGGGCTGTGATGTAAAGGGGGCACTATAATGTAAAGGGGGGCTGTGATGTAAAGGGAACTGCACTGTAAAGGGGACACTGTAATGATTATAGTCTATCGCAGTCACTACTCCTGTTGTGCAGCCCGGTCATCAAGAGGCTGTGAACCATCACAGGTCCATGGCCCGGGGTTGGGGCCCCTGCACTATAGGATCAAGACAGAACCGCAGTGCCATTTACAGAGAACTTCTAGAACGGGGGCTTCAACCATGTATCATGTTCTATACACACATGAGCATAGCCAGTCCCGCCTCAGGCATATGAACTAGAAATCCCATCAAAGGGAATAGTGGTATCCTCAAAGTCTGTGCGTACTTCAAACCAGGGGAGCCCAGGAATGGCGGCAGGAGGGAAAGAGATGTTCAGGTGGCTGTAGAGTCACTCAGATCATTTTTACATCATAGAGCATTGGCGGCACCATAAAATTATACCAGGATCATGGCTGCAGCCCGAGGACATGCAGGTATATCCTAGGGTCTGGAAATGGTTAAAGCCCCCTAAAGTCTAATCTGAATGGACACACAGAGCAGCGGCTCGGGTGTCCCCATAGCAAGCTGCTTACTGTGGGGGCACTCGGCAGGAGGGAGGGAGAGGCCAGGGGAGCCTAAGAGGGACCCAAGAAAAAGGAGGATCTGGGCTGCTCTGTGCAAAACCAACTACACAGAGCAGGTAAGTATAACATGTTATTGGTATTTTTAAATGAAAAAACTGAGTCTTTAGTATCACTTTAAATAGTTTTATTTTGGTAATAAGACAAATAAATCCACTGACAAGAGTTATAAAGCTATAGATTTTTACTATTTCCTGAAATGAAAAAACCAACAAGATCCTATAATAAAAATCACAAAGCAGTGTTATTTCCGCACATTTTTCTGTTTCCGCACTTAAGAAAGTTGCATATCCTCATTCTTCCAGCAGTGGCAGTGAGCAGTCCTTCCATTATACTGAAGGGGTGTCACATGAGCACCGTCCGGTGCTGAAATACTAAAGAAGGGCTTATTCACATCATGTCCATTGAGCTGCATTTTGCTGCCACACCTCCACACATGTATAGTATGAGCAGAGCCGGTACAGGGGGGGGGGGTTGAAGGGACAGGGTGCCCTGAGCGGTAACATCAGCGGGGACTCCGATGCACAGGGCAGGCGACTCCAATTGCCGCCTGACACCCGCGATCGCTCCCCACTGAGAGAGAACAACGGTCAGCTATTGTAAACACAGCTGACCGTTCTTCTCCCTGGAATGATCACAGAGCGCCTCTGATCCTTCTATATAGGATCACAGGTCTCTGTGATAATTTCACGCCCCCATACAGTTAGAAACACACCCCTTGATCACCCACAGTGTTAACCCCTTCCCTGCCAGTGTCATTAGTACAGTGACAGTGCATATTTATAGCACTGATTACTGTAGTAATGTCACTGGTCCCCCCAAAAGTGTCAAAAATGTCAGTCAGGTGTCCAATCTGTCCGCTGCAATGTCGCAGTCCCGCAAAAAATGACAGATCGCCGCCATTACTAGTGAAAAAAAAAAAAAAGAAAAAAACAATAAAAATTACATAAATCTTTCCCATAGTTAGTAGACGCGATAACTTTTGCGCAAACCAACCAAAAATATGTAGCAGAAAACAAATTAGCCTAAGATGTTAAAAAATTTAGATTTTTAAATGTTTTCTATTGAATTTGTATTGTTTTAAGTATTTTCTTGTTTTGAAACGACATTGACTCTTATATTACACCCGGGACGGGGATGGGATTGGGGATGGGGGGGCGCAGTTTGCCATCTTCGCCCTGGGCACCAAATGACCTTGTCCCAGCCATGAGTATGAGTAGGACCCATAGGAAACAATTGTTTTCTATGTGCCCTGTTCACACCATGCATGTGTGTTGTTGCTTACTTTATGTGAAATCCCCGGTGTTCCTGCCAGTCCCTCTGTTTTCCTATTATAAACTGTCCACACCAAGCAGAAAAGCACAGCGTGGTTAGTTCCCTAGCTGTGCTGAGAACTCAGTGTACTGTTGTCCTGACACGCCCCCATCTGCATAGCCATTCACTTGGAAGCCCAGTGTGCTGCTGCTTCTCCTCCCCCAGCTCATATGAAGCTGAGAACAGAGAGAATGTGATCACTTATAAAAAAGGGGAAAAGGTATTTATAATGTTTTTATATCTACACAAAAATGTTTTGCCTTTCTTTTTTATTTTCAACTGAATGGGTTGTCTTACTAGGTGATCGTTTACAATCACTTTAACTCAAAAAAAGTCCCTTCTGTTGGTCTCAGCCTCCTATTCTCCAAATTCCTTTTGTTTTCCCTGTGATGTCACTTCCTGTTAGATGGTGGCTACGTTCATTCTCCATGGTCCTCACAGTAAGTAAGAGCATTGCCTGTGCAATGATAATCAAAATGCAGTGTACAACACCACCGGTGCAAAATGATGAAGTGATACAATAGATAAAAAATTATCCACAAAAAGAATCCACAAACAAACCCAAATACTGTATAAAACACCAACTGTGCACTGTGATGAAGTGATGCAATAAATATAAATAGTCCACAAATTAAATTAATTAAAAAATAAAACAAGTGAGTCCACATAAGGTGATGATATTCCTAATCTGGAAATGCAGTGGTAAAGAAAGGGCTCTTTGTAGTGCAGTGTCCTCAAAGTGTGCAGTGAAATGGCTCCTTACCAGAATTAACCAGTAAATCGCATAAAGATGGATCCAATTACCACGACCCAAGCTATGGTGTAACCACGGCCCACACTAGGACACCTCGTGCAGATGGATAAAATGGTCTCTTACCAGATGGAAAGGAAAAGTCAGCCAATTAAAACTCTATCCAGAGTATGGATGGCCACAGACCAGCAGGGATGGATTATAAGGCTGAAAGACTGTTTCCCCCGTGCATGGTATCCCGGAGTTCTATCACCATGTAGGGCTGTAAACCTTCCTCCATGCAAGGCAAAGACTCATACAAAAAAGGAGGAAGACCAATCGTGTATTATGTACATATAGTAGAACACTTACATAAGCCCAATGATCAATTTCTTCCGATAATGGTATTCGTGGCCGCCTGCAGTGCGGACCGCAAAGATGTGACATTGCGGCCTCTCCTAGCCGACGTGTTTCCCCTTGAGAAAATCTTAATTCGTTTTTTTTTTGTACAAAAAGTTGTCACTAAATGATATATTGCTCACATGCCATTAGTATATGTGAAATGACACCCCAAAATACATTTTGCTGCTTCTCCTTAGTATGGGGGTACCCCATGTGTGAGACTTTTTGGCAGTCTAGCCGCGTAAAGGACCCCGAAAACCAATCACCGCCTTCAGACTTTCCAAGGGCGTAAATTGTTGATTCCACAAACTGTGATTCTATCACAGTTTTGGAGGCCATGAAATGCCAAGACAGCACAAACCCTCCCCCCCCCCCGCAAATTACGCCTTTTCGGAAAGTACACACCCCAAGCTATTTGCTGAGAGACATGTTGAGTGTTTTGCAGATATCGCTTTTTGTCACAAAATTTTGAGAATTGAAAAAAGAGAAAAAAAAATGCATTTTCTTTTTCTTCATTTTCCAAAATAAATGAGAGCTGCAAAATACTCCCCATGCATCTTAGCAAATACCTCAGGGTGTCTACTTTTCGAAAATGGGTCATTTGGGGGGGGGGGGGGGTTTGTGCTATCTTGGAATTTCATGGCCTCTAAAACTGTGATCGGTAGTGAGGAGTGAAATCAACAATTTGTGGTCTTAGAAAGCCTGAACGTGGTGATTGGTTTTCGGGGTTCTGTACGTGGCTAGACTGCCAAAAAGTCTCACACATGTGGTATCTCTGTACTCGGAAGAAGCAGTAGAATGCATTTTGGTATTTCATTTCAAATATATTCATGGCATGTGTGAGCAATATATCATTTCATGGCAACTTTGTGTAAAAAAAAAATAAAAAAAATAATAATAATTTCCCCGAAACTTGTGGCAAAATATAAAATATTCCATGGACTCACCATGCCTCTCAGAAAATAGGTTGGAATGTTTACTTTGCATAATGGGGTCATTGGGGGGGGGGGGGTTGTGCTATCTTGAAATTTCAGAGCCCCTGAAACTGTGATAGGTAGTGAGGAAGTAAAATAAGCAATTTACGCCATTAGAAAACCTGAAGGTGGTGATTGGTTTTTGGGGTTCCATACACAGCTAGGCTCCCAAAAAGTCTCACACTTGTGGTATTCCTGTACTCAGTAGAAGAAGCAGAATGTATTTTGGGGTGTCATTTCACATATATTGTCATTTTACCGAAACTTACCGGGCAAAATATAAAATACTCCATGGACTCAACATGCTTCTCAGGAAATACCTTTGGGTGTCTACTTTCCAAAAAGGGGTCATTTGGGGGATGTTTGAACTGTCCTGGCATTTTATGCTCAACCTTAGCCACACATCACCCACTCTTCTAACCACTTGAAGACCAATCCTTTTCTATGACTTTTTGTTTACATAAAAAATATTTTTTTTAGGGCTGCAACTAGCGACTATTTTCATAATCGATTAGTTGGCCGATTATTGTTTCAATTAATCGTATAAAATCATAAAAAAAAACTCAATATGCCATTTTTTCCCCCCGGCAACACCAATGATGGTGCACTATTCCTCCCGGCAACACCAATGATGGGGCACTGTTCCCCCCGACAACACCAATGAAGGGGCACTATTTTTCCCATTGATACCAATGACGGGGCACCATTCCTCCCGGTGACACCAATGACAGGGCACCATTCCTCCCGGGAACACCAATGACGGGGCACCATTCCTCCCGGGAACACCAATGACGGGGCACCATTCCTCCCGGGAACACCAATGATGGGGCACCATTCCTCCCGGGAACACCAATGACGGGGGGCACCGTTCCTCCGGAGAACACCAATGAGGGCACTATTTTTCACTTCTGTTATTCCAAATGCTGACATTTCTTTTTTTTTTTGCTGACTCTTGCAAACACATTTTAGCTATCAACCTGTACAGCCACCCTAATCCCCATATCCATAGGCTTTGGAATGATCCTTGAGCAAGTTTGGGAATAAAACCATTAAAAAGTAACCATTGCAGGGCACATAATGCTCACAGTACATTGATACCTTAGGCCCCTTTAACACTTGCAGCTCCGTCAGCGGACTCCCTTTTTCTCAGTGGGGGATCGATCCCCCGCTGAGCAGATGGATGGCAGCTCTGTCTCCGAGACGGAGCTATCAGGTTTCCGCTGTTCTCTATGGGGGAATCGGCTGAGAACGGACCGCCTGTCCATTCTCACCCGATCCCATCCGATCTGCCAGACAGATGGGAAATAGGGTTTCCATCCGTCCGGATTTGATGGAGAGGATCGGATCGGATGTCAGTGGACATGTCTCCGCTGACATCCGATGCCCAATAGAGATGCATGGGGGCATCCGTTCAGATCCACCTGAAAAACTGACAGGCGGATCTGAACGGTCTGCAAGTGTGAAAGGGGCCTTAACTGCTTTTTTTTTTTTTTAAATTATGCTGCTATATACTGTATAATATAACAATAAATCCTAATGGCAGCTTACAAAAAGTGCCTTTCACTAACCACAAACCAAAATTAAACAAAGAATCAATGCAGAGCCAAAAGCCTAATAAATATGTGCTTATCCGGATAAAATAGTTAATATTCCTTATAAGGTGCAATATTATAGTAGAAAAATAAGTGAATGAAAACGTCAGCCAGAGATATGCAAAGGATGTGAAAAATTATAATAGTGCAATTTCACTAATAAAATGAGGCTTCACTCCATAATAGGGAGCATAGAAAGACCCACTATATGTGCTAGAAGGACATTTTTAGTCACTTATAATAATTTTTCTATTATAATATTCCTTATAAGGTGCAATATTATAATATAAAAGAAGTGAATAAAAATGTCCTTATAATTTATTACTTTGAACCCCCAAACATTATATATTTTTTTCATAGCAGAGACCCTACAGAACCAAATGGTGGATGTTGCGATTTTTTTTGTCACACTGTATTTGCGCACAGATTTTCCAAACGCAATTTTTGCAAAAAAAAAAAAAAAAACTTTTTTTTTTAATTTAATGCACAAATACACAATATATTTCCTAATTGTTTGGTAAAATGTAAAAGATGATCTTACGCCAAGTACATAGATACCAAACATGACATGCTTTAAAATTACGCACGCCCGTGCAGCGGCAACAAACTACGTACATTTTTAAAAGCCTTTGTACGTCTAAAGTGGTAACCTTTAAGACTTTTAGAGGAGGTCTACTGCAAGAATTACTGCCCTTGACCTGGCGTTCGCGGCGATACCTCACATGCTGCAATTGCTGTTTACATATGACACTACACCGACGCTTACGTGCGCCTTTTCGCGCAAGCACGGGGGGAACAAGGATGCTTGAATTTTTTTTTTATTATTTACTTTGCTTTTTTATGTAATTTTGACACCTTCCCTTTCATTTTTTTTTTTTTTTTCAATTTTATTATTATCACAGTGAATTTAAATATCACCTATGACAGCAATCTGTAGTAACAGGTACTTTGAAATCTAAGAAGGTAGCCCTTGGATGTTGGGCGGCTAACATTCTTAGTTGGCTCTTTAGATTGTCTGTATTGACGCCTTCAATAAATTGTTCTTTCAGGGTATTGTCCTAATTCTCTGCCTCTGCACTCTCGGGTTACCCGGTGGAACAGGAGAGCCCGAGAAAAACCGCAAAAGGCGGTAGAAGGGGGGGGGGGGTGTCCTCTCCTACTGCTTGTATCCGCTAGGATTGCTTTTACATGTAAGCCGACCGCTGGCTGTAAAAAACGATACCAAGATGATGCCTAAATCTGCAGGCATCATCCTGGTATAACCACTCAAAGTCCAGTGACGTACCAGTACATTGCTGGTCCTTGTTCGGCATATATTGTAGATATATATTGTAATTCGGCATATATTGTAAAAAAACAATACCAAGATGATGCCTAAATCTGCAGGCATCACCCTGGTATAACCACTCAAAGTCCAGTGACGTACCAGTACATTGCTGGTCCTTGTTCGGCATATATTGTAGATATATATTGTATTTGGCATATATTGTAAAATATATATATATTTTTTTTCATGCAGCCTGTGGGCTGAACGAAAAAAGAGAACCTAACAGATTCCTCCATCCACATCGATCGATGTGGATGAAGAAATCTCCGCCAGAAAATAAGTGGTATACCCATCATTAGACCGCCCAACATCCACCCACTTCTAATGATGGGCATACATGATGAAAGCCATGTATTGCCTATTTTTTTGTGAAATCACCTCCTACAGCGCTGCCATAGTAGATTTCTATATATGCTGAGCGCACACGCTGTTGCTGTCAGAATATATAAATCAGTGTGGCAGCTGATGGGCGTACCTGCAAGGCAAACAATAATTAACAATAAAACAGTAAAAATAAAACATTACATTATAATAGCATGGAATATTGGTATCTGAAAAGTAACAAATGGTTAACAATGAAAAACCAGTAACAATAAAGTACAGTACAAGTAGAAGAGTAGAAGTAGAAGAGCAGAGTAAGAACAGAAAATTAACTCAATAAAACCACAACTATTTTTGTCTTTTTTATTTTATTTTTTGTCATTTTTTTTGTAACTTTTTTTTTTTTTTTTACACTTTTTTTTCTGTAACTTTAAAACTTTCCAGGTTAGGAGGGTCTCTCAAAATGCGATCGCCATTGAACATCTTTCGAGACCCTGTGTAAGTGTGCCCTAGACGGTACCATGCTGTACCCTATGCTAACACTCCACTAATATGTGGTAGCGATGGAAACATTCCCCCGATGCAGAGACCAGGTTGGCCAGGACAGGAGGGACAATAAATTTACAGGTACGTAGTGTGGCTAACAGGTAAAAAAGAACCTGTTTGTCGAGGACTGTTTGAATCGCTACGAAAAAATTAAACTGCTAGTGCTAGCAGAGATCAGGCCTGACTCTGCTAACGCTGCGGTTTTGTGTTTCGGAAGTGACAGTAATCTATTGATTACTGCACTTGCTTGGGTGGGGTGGGCTGGGCGGAGGGGCTAAACACAGATGCTGGCAGGTGTCGTGGCCGATCCTGCTAACGCTGCGTTTTGGGAACCCTAAACTATTGGGGACCCTAGTACAGTTCTGATCAGATCAAAGATATTGGGCCATTCAGACACTGTACTAGTAATGGAGGTGTGTGTATGTGTGTGTCACTGGCAATCAAAGGGTTAAATTATATTTCTAAATATGGGGCGGGGATCTGACGCTGTCCTAGATTGACGCTAACTAGCGTTAACGCTAACTAATGTCCCCTGTGACACTAATATAGTGATCGGAAAAAAGATCGGTACACTATGAAAGTGACACTGTGACAGGGTATGAAGAGGTTAACTGGGGCTGATCAGGGGGTTAAATCTTTATTGGGGGGGGATGGCGGGTACCCTAAACCTATTTGGGACAGAAACTAACGGTCGCTAAACCTAAATGAAGTCACAAGGCACACTATTACAGTAATCAGCAAAAGTATATAGTGTGCACTATGACAGGGCGTGGAAGAGTTAACTGGGGGTGATAAGGGGGTTAAATGTGCCTAACTGAGGTGGTGTATGTGTAGTGATTGGTATACTCACGGTTAGATGCTCTCTCCTCTCAAGCTGGAACCGAAAAGATCTCCAAGAGGGGAGAGAGCAGCATTTCCTGTGCCTGTGTTTACAAAACACAGGCACAGGATGGTCTGTCATTGGTCAGAACCGATTGCTAGGACCAGGCCAAAAAACATTGACTTGATGATTGATCGGTTCTGTACCGAATCAGACCATCGCGGAAACGGAGGGTGCGCTCACGCGTGCCCCCAAGCCATGCTCGCGACCGTCGTAGCCCTACTGTCTGCCGCAGTATATCTGCGGCGGGCGGCCCGGAACCGGTTAAAATATATATATTTAACTCAGGTATGTGTTCTTTATTATTATTATTAAGGATTTCTATAGCGCCAGCAATTTACGCAGGACTTTACAATATTAGAGGGAGACAGTGTTCTTTACCTATTAAAATACTTTTTACTGATCTCCGACTCCTCCACATATCTATTTATTTTATCTTTTTTCTGATCTAACTTCCTGAAATGGGTTTTGGGTTTTGGGCTGCGAGCTGTGGGTTTGGGTAGTGGTCTGCGGGCTTTGGGCTGCAAGTTTTGGGCTGCAGGTTTTGGGCTGCAGGCTGTGGGTTTTGGGCTGCGAGCTGTGGGTTTGGGCTGTAGTCTGCAGGTTTTTGGGCTGCGGGCTGTGGGCTCCAAAAAAGTGATTTTCACAGATCTCAGACTCCTCCAAATCTCCATATTTTTTTTGTTTTTCCGACTTCCTGCTGTGGGGGTAGGACTGTAGGGTATGGGCGGTGGGCTGTGGACTGTAGGCTATGGGCAGTGGGCCATGGACTGCAGGCTATGGGCAGTGGACTGTAGGTTATGGGCGGTGGGCCGTGGACTGTAGGCGGTGGGCAGTGGACTGTAGGCTATTGGCGGTGGGCAGTGGACTGTAGGCTATGGGCGGTGGGCAGTGGACTGTAGGCTATGGGCGGTAGGCAGTGGACTCTAGGCTGTGGGCGGTGGGCAGTGGACTGTAGGCTATGGGCGGTGGGCAGTGGACTGTAGGCTATGGGCTTTGCAGTGTACATGGAGCAGTGAACATAACTGTAACTAACGTGCACTGCTCGTTCCAAAGAAAAAGTGAAGGGGAAAAGGAGAGGTGTGGGATCTCATGGAGGATGTTACAGAACAAGGAAGCAGAAAAACAAGTAAGAAATTAGTTATTGAAAAATAGGTAACAGGGTCATTACCTACTGGATGTGTATGGATTTTTTTTTAAAAAAAAAAGAAGGATATTGTTTAGTGTTAAAAAAGTCGGCATCCTCCTCCCCTTATTGTCGGCCAATCATGCTCCTTTTTTTCAACATAAGGATGTTGAAGTGACACTTAAATCTAGTTTAAAAAATATACTGTGGGTTTTGGGCTGCAGGCTGTGGAGTGTGGCTTTTGGGCTGTGGCTTTTGGGCTGTGGCTTTTGGGCTGCGGGTTCCAAAAAAACAATTTTTACTGATCTCAGACTCCTCCAAATCTCCATATGTTTTTTGTGATCTGACTTCCTGTTGAGGGGGTGGACTGTAGGCTATCGGCGGTGGGCCTTGGACTGCAGGCTATGGGTTTTGGGCTGTGGACTGTAGGCTGTCAACGGTGGGCCGTGGACTGCAGGCTATGGGTTGTGGGCTGTGGACTGTAGGCGGTGGACTGTAGGCTATGGGCTTTGCAGTGTATATGGAGCAGTGCACATAACTGCAACTAACGTGTACCAACGTGATTTATTGAAAAACAGATAACAGGGTCATTACCTCGTGGATGTGTTTTTGGTTTTTTACAAAAAAAAAAAAAAAAAGGATATTGTTTAGTGTAAAAAAAAAAAAATCCAGCCTCCTCCTCCCCTATAGCTGGCCAATTCCGCTCCTTTTTTTGTAAGATGTTGAAGTGACACTTAAATCTAGTTTAAAAAATATATATCTAATTCAGGTATGTGTAGGGTATGGGCGGTGGGCTGTGGACTGTAGGCTATGGGCAGTGGGCCATGGACTGCAGGCTATGGGCAGTGTACTGTAGGCTATGGGCGGTGGGCCGTGGACTGTAGGCTATGGGCGGTGGGCAGTGGACTGTAAGCTATGGGCAGTGGGCCATGGACTGCAGGCTATGGGCAGTGTACTGTAGGCTATGGGCGGTGGGCCGTGGACTGTAGGCTATGGGCGGTGGGCAGTGGACTGTAGGCTATGGGCGGTGGGCAGTGGACTGTAGGCTATGGGCGGTGGGAAGTGGACTGTAGGCTATGGGCGGTGGGCCGTGGACTGTAGGCTATGGGCGGTGGGCCGTGGACTGTAGGCTATGGGCGGTGGGCAGTGGACTGTAAGCTATGGGCGGTGGGCAGTGGACTGTAAGCTATGGGCGGTGGGCAGTGGACTGTAAGCTATGGGCGGTGGGCAGTGGACTGTAGGCTATGGGCGGTGGGCAGTGGACTGTAGGCTATGGGCGGTGGGCAGTGGACTGTAGGCTATGGGCTTTGCAGTGTACATGGAGCAGTGAACATAACTGTAACTAACGTGCACTGCTTGTTCCAAAGAAGACGTGGAGGGGAAAAGGAGAGGTGTGGGATCTCATGGAGGATGTTACAGAACAAGGAAGCAGAAAAACAAGTAAGAAATGAGTTATTAAAAAATAGGTAACAGGGTCATTACCTACTGGATGTGTATGGATTTTTACAAAAAAAAAAAGGATATTGTTTAGTGTTAAAAAAGTCGGCATCCTCCTCCCCTTATTGTCGGCCAATCATGCTCCTTTTTTTCAACATAAGATGTTGAAGTGGCACTTAAATCTAGTTTAAAAAATAATACTGTGGGTTTTGGACTGCAGGCTGTGGAGTGTGGCTTTTGGGCTGCGGGTTTTGGGCTGTGGTCTGCAGGCTGTGGGTTTTAGGCTGCGGGTTTTAGGCTGCAGGCTGTGGGTTTTGGGCTGCAGGCTCCAAAAAAACGATTTTTACTGATCTCAGACTCCTCCAAATCTCCATATGTTTCTTTGTGATCTGACTTCCTGTTGAGGGGGTGGACTGTAGGCTATCAGCGGTGGGCCGTGGACTGCAGGCTATTGGTTGTGGACTGTAGGCGGTGGACTGTAGGCTATGGGCTTTGCAGTGTATATGGAGCAGTGCACATAACTACTACAACTAACGTGTACCAACGTGATTTATTGAAAAACAGATAACAGGGTCATTACCTCGTGGATGTGTTTTGGTTGTTTACAAAAAAAAGGATATGGTTTAGTGTAAAAAAAAAAAAAAATCCAGCCTCCTCCTCCCCTATAGCTGACCAATTCCGCTTTCTTTTTTTGTAAGATGTTGAAGTGACACTTAAATCTAGTTTAAAAAATATATATCTAATTCAGGTATGTGTAGGGTATGGGCAGTGGACTGTAGGCTATGGGCAGTGGGCTGTGGACTGTGGGCAGTGGACTGTAGGCTATGGGCGGTGGGCAGTGGACTTTAGGCTATGGGTGGTGGGCAGTGGACTCTAGACTATTGTTTAGTGTAAAAAAAAAAAAAAAATCCAGCCTCCTCCTATAGCTGGCCAATTCCGCTCCTTTATTTGTAAGATGTGTAAGTGACACTTAAATCTAGTTTAAAAAATATATATCTAATTCAGGTATGTGTTCTTTACCCAAATAAGTATTTTTACTGATCTCAGACTCCTCCATATACCTATTCATTTTATTTATTTTCTGATCTAACTTCCTGAAATAGGTTTTCGGTTGAGGGCTAAAAAAGAGGTTTGGGAGGTAATGGAGGAGGATGACAGAAGGAGGCAGAAACATACAGAGACAATTTCATGAGAGTCGCTGGTGCCTCAAGGATAAAATGTTATATCCTACAAATCTTTCTGTGGCATAAGCCTGGAGTGTTCACCTGAGAGGCGGTGCCATCATCAGGATGAAAGGACTCCTTTCTGCGGTAAATGCCTGCAGTGTTCACCTGAGAGGCAATGCCATCATCAGTATGAAAGGACTCCTTTCTGCGGTAAATGCCTGGAGTGTTCACCTGAGAGGCGGTGCCATCATCAGTATGAAAGGACTCCTTTCTGTGGTAAATGTCTGGAGTGTTCATCTGAGAGGCGGTGCCATCATCAGGATCAAAGGACTCCTTTCTGCGGTAAAATGTCTGGAGTGTTCACCTGAGAGGCGGTGCCATCATCAGGATGAAAGGACTCCTTTCTGCGGTAAATGTCTGGAGTTTTCACCTGAGAGGCGGTGCCATCATCAGGATGAAAGGACTCCTTTCTGCGGTAAAATGTCTGGAGTGTTCATCTGAGAGGCGGTGCCATCATCAGGATGAAAGGACTCCTTTCTGCTGTAAATATATACACACATACATACATACACACACATATATATACATTTTTTTTTCCAAGCATTTTCTACTATAAGCAGAAAAAAGCTAAAATATACATATTGGTCTCCATTAGTCCATGTTGTTTTCCAGGCATCTGAGGAGAAAAGTGTTATTTTATACTTACATGAAAACCATTTGGCGGTCTCCATTTTCATCAAACGCCATGATGAAATTAAAGTTCACACGGTCTTCAGCAGGAAGAATTACCCGGCACAGTGGACAAGTAGGAGCTTGTAAAAGCCATCTGTAAATACAAGCAGAGTGGAATCTATGAGAACATTGAAGTGTTCTGGTGTCCTCTGTGACATACTCACTCAGGCAGATGGAACAGATAGGCTGCTCCACGGCCGGTGGTCTCTGTGGCGCTGGGTGGTTCTCACACTCCCTGCGGTCTCTGGGAGAACGGCTCCGGTTGTTGGCTGCGTTCTCCCGTCTCCTCCGAAGTTGGCCTCTCGTCCTGTGGGCGACTGGAGACTCTCCGCCCTCCTGACGTGATCGCCTTCCACGGGATCGGCGTCGTGAATGTCGTGGCATCCTGATGGTGACTTATGTTGGTTTACCTGAAAATAGCTAAAAGTTAGTATAAAAAGTAATATATACAAAAATAGTAAGATTATAGCAATATATTTGAATAAAAAAGGTAATAATCGCAGACAATTGCAGGAGACACAATCTGACAATGTGACTTGGTGCTGTGAAGAGAGTTGGGGGGATTTGTGCTGGGAGGGGATTGGGGAGAAGTTGTGCTGGCAGCGGATTGGGGGGGGGGGGTTTGCTGGGAGGGGATTGTAATATATAATGAAATGATAATATATGGCGCAGTAGGGAATTTTGAGGGGCCACAGCTTGAACCCCAAACATGTCCAGGGGCTCAAGCTGTGGGAGCCTGGACTCTTTCACCTGCGACCAAGCCATAGATTAACATAGCAAGCCACTCTACTATACATTTAGGGCCCTGTGGTACCCGATTCACAGGGGTTATGGGCACCAAACTTGGTACAGGGATACTAGCTGACCCCCAGGGGCCGCACACATTTTTTTGTTTCCCTAATTTTCACAAGGACTGGCATGGGGTCAAATTTGCACGAATACTGTGGAACATAGGTACCAGTGAGCCCTGCTCCGCAGGTAACATTGGATAGCTAAGAATATGGAGATTAACATGGTACCCAGCAGTCCCTGCTCCACGGTACTGCCCGTGCGGTACACAAACCATGGGGGTTGAGGGCACCATACTTGGCAAACTAATACTAGAGGACTTCTAGGAGCCACACAAATTTTTTTTGGCCAATGCTTCATTTTTACATGGGCTGCCATGGGGGTTGACTTTGGCCAAATACTGCAGAACATACAGTATGTCACAAAAGTGAGTACACCCCTCACATTTTTGTAAATATTTTATTATATCTTTTCATGTGACAACACTGAAGAAATGACACTTTGCTACAATGTAAAGTAGTGAGTGTACAGCTTGTATAACAGTGTAAATTTGCTGTCCCCTCAAAATAACTCAACACACAGCCATTAATGTCTAAACCGCTGGCAACAAAAGTGAGTACTCCCCTAAGCTAAAATGTCCAAATTGAGCCCAAAGTGTCAATGTTTTGTGTGGCCACCATTATTTTTCACCACTGCCTTAACCCTCTTGGGGATGGAGTTCACCAGAGCTTCACAGGTTGCCACTGGAGTCCTCTTCCACCCCTCCATGAAGACATCACAGAGCTGGTGGATGTTAGAAACCTTGTTCTCCTCCACCTTCTGTTTGAGGATGTCCCACAGATGCTCAATAGGGTTTAGGTCTAGAGATATGCTTAGTCAGTCCATCACCTTTTCTTATTTACCCTCAGCTTCTTTAGCAAGGCAGTGGTCGTCTTGGAGGTGTGTTTGGGGTTATGTTGGAATACTGCCCTGCAGCCCAGTCTCTGAAGGGAGGGGATCATGCTCTGCTTCAGTATGTCACAGTACATGTTGGCATGCATGGTTCCCTCCATGAACTGTAGCTCCCCAGTGCCGGCAGCCTTCATGCAGCCCCAGACCATGACACTCCCACCACCATGCTTGACTGTAGGCAACACACACTTGTCTTTGTACTCCTCACCTGGTTGCTGCCACACATGTTTGACACCGTCTGAACCAAATAAGTTTATCTTGGTCTGATCAGACCACAGGACGTGGTTCCAGTAATCCATGTCCTTAGTCTGCTTGTCTTCAGTAAACTGTTTTCGGGCTTTCTTGTGCATCATCTTTAGAAGAGGGTTCCTTCTGGGATGACAGCCATGCAGACCAAATTTGATGCAGTGTGCGGCGTATGGTCTAATCACTGACAGACTGAACCCCCACCCCTTTTACCCCTGCAGCAATGCTGGCAGCACTCATACATCTGTTTCCCTAAGACAACCTCTGGATATGACGCTGAGCACGTGTACTCAACTTCTTTGGTGAACCATGGCGAGGCCTGTTCTGAGTGGAACCTCTCCTGTTAAACCGATGTATGGTTTTGGCCACCGTGCTACAGCTCAGTTTCAGGGTCTTGGCAATCTTCCTATAGCCTAGGCCATCTTTATGTAGAGCAACAATTCTTTTTTCAGATCCTCAGAGAGTTCTTTGCCATGAGGTGCCGTGTTGAACTTCCAGTGACCAGTATGAGGGAATGAGAGTGATAACACCAAATTTACCACACCTGCCCCCCATTCACACCTGAGACCTTGTAACACTAATGAGTCACATGACACCGGGGGGGGGGGGGGGGTTGATGGCTAATTGGACCCAATTTGGACATTTTCCCCTCAGGGGTGTACTCACTTTTGTTGCCAGCGGTTTGGACAATAATGGCTGTGTGTTGAGTTATTCTGAGGGGACAGCAAATTTACACTGTTATACAATCTGTACACTCACTACTTTACATTGTAGCAAAGTGTAATTTCTTCAGTGTTGTCACATGAAAAGATATAATAAAATATTTACAAAAATGTGAGGAGTGTACTCACTTTTGTGACATACTGTAGGTAATGCAAAGCCCCACTTCATGGATAGCTAAGACTATAGGGATTAATATGGTTTCCAGCACTCCCCGTTTTGTGGTATTGACTGGCAACCATATGCTCCTAAGTGACCCCATAAAAATTTGACAAAGATATTTTTGGCAAATGACCCCAACATTTTTGGGATGGTAATGGTAAACCTCCTCTACCTCCCTACCACAAGTGGACTCTCCGGACATGTTCAGGGCCAGAGCTGTGGCCCTGCAACTGTGCCCTCTCCAAGCTTGCCATGCTGCTCCAAGGTGACCTAACCCCGGGGGCTAGGAGCACCAAATTTGGCACAGGGATACTAGAGGCCCCCAGAGGTAGACCTCCCCTATCTCTGTGCCAAATTCAGGACCCTGGCCCCTCAAAGTTCACCTACTGTGACTGCACCTAGAGTAACATGAGTTACCCCCCACTCCTCTAACCACTCATTCTGCCCCCACTGACAGATCCACCATCTTCATGTTACAGCCGCTGTGAAATCCCCAGGGATAAGCACTGACCATTTGGCATGCAAGGGGTGTGTCCCCCCGTCATTCAGCCTGTGTCCCCCGTCATTCAGCCTGTGTCCCCCGTCATTCAGCCTGTGGTCCCCGCCGTCATCCAGCCTGTGGTCCCCGCCGTCATCCAGCCTGTGGTCCCCGCCGTCATCCAGCCTGTGGTCATGTGCCCGCCAGAGTCCTCCTTCACGTCCTGTGTGTCCCCGTCAGAGTGCCCCTTTATGTGTCCTGATAAAAGTTTTCCTTTTTTATTGCGGTCAGAGTTCTTTATTATTGCGGTCAGAGTGCCCCTTTAATGTGCCCCGATAAGAGCTGTGTGTTCTGTAATCAGACAATATTCCTGTCAATTGCCAATAAGAATAATCCGCCCAATAAGAATAGATTTTCGTCGGGCGCATGCGCAGATAGTGCAGAGAGCGAGGCAGAATCGGACATCACATTCTATTTCCCCCCCCCCCCCCCATTGTCTCTCCTCGGATAATACATCCAACAAACTGCGCATGCCAGTGTCCTCACCGCCAGCTGATCTCCGCTGGAGTGACGTCATTTACTGAGCATGCGCAGTTCCTCGGATGCATTATTCCACAGGACACCGGCCTCACTGGTAAGGTGACATGACAAATAGGGCCGTCTTTAACGTAGGTCAAAAGGGGCATCTGCCACAGGCCCTGGTATTGTTGGGGGCCCCAAAGTAGCTGCTCCTGGAGCCCGTGCTGCCCTCAAATAGCTCTTCTGGTTTGGCAGTCACAAATACAGCTGTCCCGTTCTCCCGTTTTCTCTTCCAGGCAGGTTAACACAAGCGGACACACTAACAGGGCAGGGGAGAAGCGCACAGCTGTGGGTTCTGTGTGTAGCTCGTCCTGACAGGGAGTGAGTCAGAGCTGCTCTCCGTGCTCCACCGCCCCCTCCCACCTCTGACTTCTATAGCACAGCACAGAACAGTGAGTGAAGTGTTCTGGCTGTATGCTAGCTACAGATCTGATAGGCGGAGACTGCAGAGTGTGTGTTGGAAAAAGAGCGCGCACACATAACAGAATGGTGCAGCATCGCTGTGAGGATGAGAAGGAGGGGGGTGAATTTGTTTAAAAGAGGTGAGAACTACAAAAGGGGAATGAAGAGGTGGCTGTGGACGGGGGGGGGGAGGGTACAGAGGTGGCTGTGGACGGGGGGGGTACAGAGGTGGCTGTGGACAGGGTGGGGGTACAGAGGTGGCTGTGGGCAGGGTGGGGGTACAGAGGTGGCTGTGGGTAGGGTGGAGGGTACAGAGGCTGCTGTGGGCAGGGTGGCGGTACAGAGGTGGTACAGAGGTGGCTGTGGGCAGGGTGGGGGTACAGAGGTGGCTGTGGTACAGAGGTGGCTGTGGGCAGGGTGGGGAGGTACAGAGGTGGCTGTAGTACAGAGGTGGTACAGAGGTGGCTGTGGACAGGGTGGGGGGTACAGAGGTGGCTGTAGTACAGAGGTGGTACAGAGGTGGCTGTGGTACAGATGTGGCTGTAGTACAGAGGTGGCTATGGACAGGGCGGGGGGTACAGACGGTGGTACAGAGGTGGCTGTGGTACAGAGGTGGCTATGGACAGGGTGGGGAGTACAGAGGTGGCTGTGGGCAGGGTGGGGGTACAGAGGTGGCTGTGGGCAGGGTGGGGGTACAGAGGTGGCTGTGGATGGGGGGGGGTACAGAGGTGGCTGTGGGCAGGGTGGCGGTACAGAGGTGGTACAGAGGTGGCTGTGGGCAGGGTGGGGGTACAGAGGTGGCTGTGGACAGGGTGGGGGGTACAGAGGTGGCTATGGACAGGGTGGGGGGTACAGAGGTGGCTGTGGTACAGTGTTGGCTGTGGACAGGGTGGGGGGTACAGAGGTGGCTGTGGGCAGGGTGGGGGGTACAGAGGTGGCTGTGGGCAGGGTGGGGGTACAGAGGTGGCTATGGACAGGGTGGGGAGTACAGAGGTGGCTGTGGTACAGTGTTGGCTGTGGACAGGGATGGGTACAGAGGTGGCTGTGGGCAGGGTGGGGGTACAGAGGTGGCTATGGACAGGGTGGGGGTACAGAGGTGGCTGTGGGCAGGGTGGGGGTGCAGAGGTGGCTATGGACAGGGTGGGGGTACAGAGGTGGCTGTGGTACAGAAGTGGCTATGGACAGGGTGGGGGGTACAGAGGTGGCTGTGGGCAGGGTGGGGGTACAGAGGTGGCTATGAACAGGGTGGGGGTACAGAGGTGGCTATGGACATTGAGTCAGTGGGCTCTGGACTTTGATGGGAACCTGCAGAGAATATTACAGAGTATGTAATCTCTCATTATACCTAACCTCCTAAAACCTAATCCCCTGTCTGTCTGTCCCCATCAGTGCTTCCTTATATATATATATATATATATATATATATATATATATATATATACCTCTATACATGAAATGCAGAGTGTAACCCCCATGTGTCATACTACACTTAGTATGATAATATTATATTTATAATGTGACTACACTCAGACCGCTTACACAGCGGTGGAAAAAACGCGTCCAAATCTGCACAGTATTTAGTTTTATTTTTACCTATCTGGATGTGGCAGAATATTACCGCCCCATTATATTATTATTATTATTATATGGGAGTTTTATAACCCCAACAGTTTGCACAGTGCGGTGTAAATCGCATACACACTGAGGTAAAAACGCTGCGTTCAGATCTTTGCGCCGTACCCGGTCATGGCGGTATGGTAGATTACAGGCCTATGCACACAGCTGCGTTGTGCTCAGAAATCCGCGTTCCGTCGTGTAAAATCTAAATAGGAAATTCTGTGCCCAGGTTCATTATTCAGCCCCGGTCCACACTGATGCAATGCGGGAAATGCACAAGAGACGCTGTGTTTTCCCCGCGTGTCGCACTGCTTAGCAATCTCACAGCGTCCGTGCAATCTGCTGGGGGGGTCAATGTTAGATTAACGACACCCCCGAAACAGATTGCATAATGCAGTGCGATCGCCAGAATTGCATCGCAGTTTTGGTGCGGATGCGATTTTCAGCCATACAAAAATGTATAACCATACAGACATCGCATGTGATGTGCATAGGAATGCGGTGCGATTCCTGGGCCAATCACGTGTTTTGCATGCACCAGTGTGAACCTAGGATCACGCATAATATTATGCAAGAAGAGTTTTATGGGTGTGATCCTTTTATAGGCATTCAGTCCCAGGTTCACATATGTGGGGTGACAGACATCGCATGTGATTTGGAGCGCACTGCTTTGCAAATCACATGCGATGCCTGTGTGATGCAAATTCAGCCATACAGATTGTTTGGCTGAATTCGCATTCAGACACAACTTGCACAGGACCCTTTTTTGGGTCCGCACCAGAATCAGATCGCATGGATGTTCACATCTATGCGATCCAATTCATGTCCAAACTGACAGTTCGCACTGCGATATGCGAACTGATCCGGGGGTGTCGTTAACTTTGTATTGACACCCCCAGCTATTTGCAATATGGCAATGTGAACTGCCTGCGTGTTGAATGCGATGCGGGAACCCGCAGTGGATTCGCAGGGTTCCCGCATCGCATATATGTGAATCGGGACTTATGTATTTAAGAATTCGCAATGGAGTGTGTGGTTCTGCATGTGTGTTTACATGTATTTGTAATACATTTGCATCGTTTTGTTTTACTGAGTTGCATTTAAGAGCCCATTCACACTGCCATGACTTGTCAGCCTGACAAGTCGCGGTCGGTTGCGATCCATTGACTGCTACAGGAGCCGTTCTAATAGGAGCGACACAAGTCACTCCGACTTAGAAAAAGGGTCCTGTACTACTTCTGGGCGACCTCGGAGCGACTTGCATAGACATTCATTATATGAAGTCTGTGCAAGTCACGGTGCACGCGACTTCACAGGTCGCCCCCCGAAGTCATGCCGCTTCAGTGTGAACCAGCACTAAATGTGTTTGTGGTGCCTTGCAATGCATACAGATGCAGCATGCTGGACTTTTTTTAATGCATATAAAAACCCCACAATGGTGTAATGTAGGCTCATTGAGAAACGTTAATTTTTCCTGCATATGCACTCATACTCGCATTCTACTGCATCTGGTGTAAGGGCTCATTCACATCAGGACAAGGTGCATTTCCCGCATCCTCTTCAAAAAGCACTGCACTTGCGATTTGCAGCAGATGTCAGTGCAGTGCTAACGACATCCCAAATGTAGGTCACAAATGCAATGTGCCAACACCGGATGTTTGCATTGTACAGAAGTAGCAGGCAATCTGGTTGCAGTTTTTAAACATAGTGCATGCGCTACTTTTGCTGCAGTCTGGCATGCTTTCAGCCTATTTAAAGCAGTAGTATACTCCACTATTTAACTTTTACCTACAGGTAAGCCTATAATAAGGATTACCTGTAGGTACAATTAATATCTCCTAAACCGGCACAGTTTAGGAAATATTCACCCTGCATGCAGCCACTGACGTCAGCGGCGCATGCACCCTGAAGGTCCGGTGGACCTTCAGAGCTCCTTGCCGGAAAGTGAAACTCCCACTGGCATGTACGGGAGTGACGTCATCGTGGCTCCGGCCACTCACAGCACCGAAGCCGCCGAACCAGGAAGAGACGCCGAGGGAGCATGTCAGCACCCTTAGCGTTGTCCAGACGACCGTGTCGGGGCTTCGTTCTAAGGTAAGTATTTCATAATGTGCTTGTATGCCATTCATACTAGCTCATTATGCCTTTGTCCTGCAGGTTTTTTTTTTTCATGAGTATACAACCGATTTAAATGAATGGGCTGAAATTGCACTGCACCCGGATCGTATGTGAATTGCACTGGAACACACGTCGCGTTCCTTTTGTGATTCATGTTATAAACGGGCTCTAACGCTAGGCTCACATCTGTGTGGGTGGTGCCGCTGCGGGACTCACACAAATACCGGCAGCTGCAACCACCCACACGGAGAAATGCGGGACCCACAGGTGAGTGCCAATAATTCTAATTGCATGCCACCCGCACTGGAAATCGCACCCCATACTGGGAACCTCAGGCTGCAATTAAAAAAAATAGAGCAGGGGCTTCTTTCCTGTGCGTCGCGGGGCACGGCAGCCCATTCAAATAAATAGGCTCTCATTCCTGCGCAAACCACGGGCCACACAGGTGTGATCCTGGCCTAAATGATCCCTGTGTGCAGTTTTGCACATGCGTTTGCAGACATTTGTAATGCATTAGTGGTGCATTTGTAATACTTTTGCAAAGAGTTTGCAATGTTTTTTTTTTTTTTGATTTGTATTTACATGCATTAGTGGTGCATTTATGTGGCAGCGGAGTGGTCCTTTTCTGCTTGTCGTGGTGCATTCATGTGCAATCCAGGACATTTATTTGGAAATAATACCATGCTGTACTTTTTTTCAAATGCACCACATTAGTATAAACCCGGCTGATTGAAATAAACGCATTTATTCTGCATATGTGCTCGTAACGTGTTTATAAACGTGTTCTATATTCTGTAAATGAGTCTATACGCATGTGAACAGTAGCACTACCATAATACAGTATGTGCTTTTTTTTTTGGCTCTGCCAGCAAGATCCTGCATAGATATCAATATTTTCTTCTGCCCGTGCATATGAGCCCTAACCACCCTGTACAGGGCACAGAGCCTGTGTTCTGGCATTGCCAGGGCCTGCTGCCACCATCTGCACCAGCCCTTTTCAACCATGGTGCTCAGGCACCCTGGGTACCTTGAGGTTTCTTCAGGGGTGCCTTGGCAAAATGTCTAAACATTGCCCAAAAATAGTCTATAGTTCCCACATTGCACCAGTGTAAACCAAGCCTTTGCCCCCATTCACATTGGAGGTGGGTTTTAAATCCTGCAAGTTCAACTGAACTTCATTGCGAGTTCGGGGGGCGATTTGAAAGACATCTGTGCAGGTTCATGCACACGTCTATTGAAATCGCCCAAATCAGTGCAGAATCTATTTATGGAAATCGGTGATGGTGCCCTTGCCAGCAATGGGCTGCGATTTGGCATGTCAAATTGCCCTGATGTGAACCGGGGCTAAGGCAGTATAAAAAGCTTGATGCACCTAAACGCGTGTAATTGTGCATTAATGCCAGCCACCTTTAGCACTCGAGGGTTTATTCATTTAAATGCCCAGAATAAATTATTATTCTGGCCAAAGAAGTGAATTAACGCCCAAGCGCAATACACACATTTACAAGCGTCAATCGATTTTTCTGCCAAAGTGTCGCTGCCTGGAGGAAAGTGGTTTAGAAACGGCTAAGGCGTCCAGTATGCAATAAGGCCTTACTATCTAAAAGGTTTGGAAGCTAAATGAAGGCAACGTTCAAACCTATGAAAGTGCAACACAGGGCATGTGTTTAGGGCAGCCCAATCATTTCAATGGGCTGCCCTGTGTGCGACAATCACACAAAAGTGCTGGCTATTTTTTTTTATTTTATTATTGCGTGGCAAGAAGCTACCATGCTTGTGGTGTGAGTTTGCACACTTGTATTGGTTGGTTCATCTGGGGTGTGTTTCTGCATCACAGTGGTGTGAATGGAGCGTATCGGAACTCTGTAAGGCTGTGTGTCCACGCTGTACCGGGGCGGTGATGCACCCACATTGCGGGTTACATCAAGGCAGCCCATTTGTTTTTAATAGGCAACCAACACACCCCATTGTGCAAGAAAAACTGCACCTGACCTATTTTTGGGATCACAGCATACGGTGGCCCCCATTCACATTTGCGTGTAGCCAGGTGATTTTTTTTTTTAGCTTGACTTGCAGTACATGAGCTCAATCTTACATTTTTGTCCCCATAGACTTTTATATAAGTGTCACCCCAGTGCACTGTCACATATAACATACATTATTGCAACACCGTGCAATAGCGTGACCCAGCCCTGTGTGTAAGACCCAGGGCACACTTGAGAGTATTGGAATCGTGGTTCTACCCACGATTCCAGAATCACAGCGAGACACGCTTGCGGTGGCATTATTTTTTTGTCTTAAGACCCCAAATGTGCCAGGCACTGTGCCAAAAATTGGTCCATGAACTTCTTTGGTGCGTTCTTGGAGCCGAAGGAGGCCCATTGGAAATGAATGATGCCGCTCCAAAAACGTGCAGCAAAAAATGCAACATGTTAACACACAAGTATTGAAGTCTGTGCGTCTGCTTTACCTTGGCACAACCTACAAGTCTCTCTGCTGCTTGGGAAGATGGGACTTGTAGTCTTTCCAGTCACAGAGTCCATTGAATGGATGGTAGTGGCTGTATAGGTGGAGCCATGTGTAACCATACAGAATTCAAATAGCAAAACATCAGCACAGGAAGGAACACCCTGGCCCGGATTTCAGATAAGTGGGGTGGGGGTGGGGGTGTTGGATAATTTGACCACATTTCATGTTACACACTAAATATGGGTAGAATATGAAACCTGGTATGGAAAGTAAACTGTTCCTTGAACCCTTGTTGGCTTTATATGTTTTCATATTTTGCCTGCATACCTGCCTTAAATGTCTGATTTTTCCAGGTATAAAGATTGCCAAAGAGCAAGGAGCTCGATACCGGCTCGGGCCAGAACTGGAAATATGGTAAGATGTCTTTACTGAGATGTTTACTGAGAGGTCACGCCAAGCCTGCGTCATCTGTTTTGTAGGGCCAATCCTTCACCCGTATGCCTAACACCCTCCCCCCCCCCCACTCACATATGTAACCCTGCTCCTCCGCACAAAGCTGGCTATAGGTCAAAGTCTCACTCAGCAAGTAAAATTACAGCTTTGTTGCTGTTGCAGAAATGCCAGAAACTGTGATTTCTGAAAGTCTCTTTAGTTTTTGGTCATATTTTTTTTTTTTAAAGATACATTTTTTTTATTCTACCAAACCCAAACATTCCAATAAAAAAGACAGGCACTGCTTTCCTGCTTATGCCTGTGCATAACTGATAAGTGAGTGAATGGGCTCTGCCGGTACCAAATGAGGGGTCGGGCTCTGCCGGTACCGAGTGAGGGGTCGGGCTCTACCGCCTCTGCCAGAACCGAGTGAGGGGGTTGGGGCTCTACCGCCTCTGCCGGTACCGAGTGAGGGGGTCTGGGCTCGACCGCCTCTGCCGGTACCGAGTGAGGGGGTCGGGGCTCTACCGCCTCTGCCGGTACCGAGTGAGGGGGTCGGAGCTCTACCGCCTCTGCCGGTAGCGAGTGAGGTAGGGCTGCACGATATTGTGGAAAAAAAGTACATTGCGATATTTGTTTTTCAACGATATATATTGCGATATTTAACTGGGTGGAATGCAGACGACACTGACAGTGGTGGTAGGAGGTAGAAGAATCCCCCGGTGTCCCGACTTCTCCCTGCCTAATGCTGTAGAGTGGCTGCTAAGAGTTCTATGCAAGGGGGGATTGCTGAACAAGGTGAGAGAGTTGCAGTCTGCTGTGGATCTGTGTCCCCCTGTGCAGCCAAGATGGCGGTCGGCACAGCTTGCTGAGGGATATGAGTACACTGGGGTCCTTTTTGTGAAGATTAGGAGGTCTGTGTATGGCTTTGGGGGCACCCGGGGGATGGAGGCAAGTCCCGAATGAGTGCGGAGTAAGTAGGCCTTACCGGGAACCACGAGCGCGCGATCGCGCTCCAATCTAGGCAAGGCCGCGGCTTCTGTGCCTGTGTAGGCCTCAACTCTGCACTCCTCAGAACGGATTCTTTCCTCCGCAATACCGGGCAGCATTGACCTCTGCCGGTACCGAGTGAGAGGGTCGGGCTCTACCGCCTCTGCCGCTGTACCGAGTGAGGGGGTCGGGCTCTACCGCCTCTGCCGGTACCGAGTGAGGGGGTCAAACTCTACCGCCTCTGCCGGTACCGAGTGAGGGGTCGTGCTCTACCGCCTCTGCCGCGGTATAGAGTGAGGGGGTCTGGCTCTACCACCTCTGCCGCGGTACCGAGTGAGGGGGTTGGGCTCTACCGCCTCTGCCGGTACCGAGTGAGGGGTCGGGCTCTACCGCCTCTGCTGGTACCGAGTGAGGGGGTCGGGCTCTACCGCCTCTGCCGGTACCGAGTGAGGTGGTCGAGCTCTTCCGCCTCTGCCGGTACCGAGTGAGTGGTTGGGCTCTACCGCCTCTGCCGGTACCGAGTGAGGGGGCCAAGTTCTATCGCCTCTGCAGGTACCGAGTGAGGGAGTCAAGCTCTACCGCCTCTGCCGGTACAGAGTGAGGGGTCGGGCTCTACCGCCTCTGCCGGGACGGAGTGAGGGGTTGTGCTCTACCGCCTCTGCCGGTACCGAGTTAGGGGTCGTGCTCTACCGCCTCTGCCGGTACCGAGTGAGGGGGTCGGGCTCCACCGCCTCTGCCGGCACCGAGTGAGGGGGTCGGGCTCCACCGCCTCTGCCGATACCGAGTGAGGGGGTCGGGCTCCACCGCCTCTGCCAGTACCGAGTGAGGGGGTCGGGCTCCACCGCCTCTGCCGGTACCGAGTGTGGGGGTCGGTTCTCCAACGCCTCTGCCGGTACCGAGTGAGGGGTCGGGGTTCCACCGCCACTGCCGGTA
Organism: Pelophylax lessonae; assembly: GCF_965119305.1. NCBI lineage: Eukaryota > Metazoa > Chordata > Amphibia > Anura > Ranidae > Pelophylax > Pelophylax lessonae. Next base: position 69,688,685 of record NC_138777.1, read on the forward strand.
CCGAGTGAGGGGGTCTGGGCTCCACCGCCTCTGCCGGTAACGAGTGAGGGGGTCGGGGCTCTACCGCCTCTGCCGGTACCGAGTGAGGGGGTCGGGGCTCTACCGCCTCTGCCGGTACCGAGTGAGGGGGTCGAGGCTCTACCGCCTCTGCCGGTACCGAGTGAGGGGGTCGAGGCTCTACCGCCTCTGCCGGTACCGAGTGAGGGGTCGGGCTCTGCTGCCTCTGCCGGTACCGAGTGAGGGGTCGGGCTCTGCCGCCTCTGCCGGTACCGAGTGAGGGGTCGGGCTCTGCCGCCTCTGCCGGTACTGAGTGAGGTAGGGCTGCACGATATTAGGGAAAAAAAGTACATTGCGATATTCGTTTTTCAACTATATATATAGCGATATTTAACTGGGTGGAATGCAGAAGACACTGACAGTGGTGGTAGGAGGTAGAAGAATGCCCCGTAATCCCGACTTCTCCCTGCCTAATGCTGTAGAGCGGCTGCTAAGAGTTCTATGCAAGGGGGGATTGCTGAACAACGTGAGAGAGTTGCAGTCTGCTGTGGATCTGTGTCCCCCTGTGCAGCCAAGATGGCGGTCGGCACTGCTTGCTAAGGGGGTTATGAGTACACTATGGTCCTTTTTGTGAAGATTAGGAGGTCTGTGTATGGCTTTGGGGGCACCCGGGGGATGGAGGCAAGTCCCGAATGAGTGCGGAGTAAGTAGGCCTTACCGGGAACCACGAGCGCGCGATCGCGCTCCGATCTAGGCAAGGCCGCGGCTTCTGTGCCTGTGTAGGCCTCAACTCTGCGCTCCTCAGAACGGATTCTTTCCTCCGCAATACCGGGCAGTATTGGTCTCTGGTGCCTCGATGGGTCTCCCCAAGCTGTTTTTTCTCCCTGAATAGGGGAGATTTAGGAGGATTAAGAAGATAGGGGTGACCAGCGCTATGGAGTAAGAGATCCTAAACAATTGAAAAGGTGTAAGCTGCCAACAACCGAACCCACAAGGGGTTAAAGAGTGAAAATAAATACAAGGAGGTTGTAACGGCGCTACCTTTAAAGTGAATAAGTGCTATATAAGTGCCAACTTAGAATAAAGTGCCAGTATATTAAAAATTATATTAAAAATTATATTAAAAATAAACCATATAAACGTTGGGTCCAAAGTAAAGTGCACTAGTGACTTGTGATGTGACAAGGATAACCAATTATTTATCCTGGACTTAGGATTTAGGAGGATTGCTGAGGATTCTGTACGGCGGTATCGGAGCTCTCACAAGCCGCGTCCGTCCCGCATGTCTTCCAGCCATGCCCCTTGCCTAATGCTAAATATCGTGTCTTCGGCGATATTATTATCGCCCACGCCCGCAGAACGATAGTCGATATCATATCGACTATCGTTCAGCCCTAGAGTGAGGGGTCAGGCTCTACCACCTCTGCCAGTACAGAGTGAGGGGGTCGAGCTCTCCCGCCTCTCCCGGTACAGAGTGAGGGGGTCGAGCTCTCCCGCCTCTCCCGGTACAGAGTGAGGGGGTCGAGCCCTACCGCCTCTGCCGGTACCGAGTGAGGGGGTCGAGCCCTACCGCCTCTGCCGGTACCGAGTGAGGGGGTCGAGCCCTACCGCCTTTGCCGGTACCGAGTGAGGGGGTCGAGCCCTACCGCCTCTGCCGGTACCGAGTGAGGGGGTCGAGCCCTACCGCCTCTGCCGGTACCGAGTGGGGGGGTCGAGCCCTACCGCCTCTGCCGGTACCGAGTGAGCAGAGACAGGGCGAAATTTGAACCATGTATGGGCAGGCTGATTGTACCTAAGTTGAGTGATCAACTTTGGTACAACCAGCCTGTCAGCTATTACAGCCACTAGCAGTAATCACCGTGTGGGGATGGCTCCCCCTACTGGGAGGACACAATTACTTTGTGGAAGGGATTCCCCCATCAAAACATGGTTGCAGGAAAGAGAATTGCTCCATTTATCACCGGCTTAAGCCATCCTGCAGTGTATAGATCTTGTGAAGGAAAATTATAGATATGCAAACAAAAATCAATCAAGACCACGAAAAAATAAAAATATATATATATATCCAGACACAGTAATTTTATCCAAAGATAAATTGATTCAGTTACGATATCTACATCACACATATTTTACTCCCAAAAGGCTTTTCTTGAAGCTGCTTGCTATGGGGGCACTCAAACATGCTCATTTCTGAGCCCTGCTCTCTGTGTCCATATACACAGTAAGTGTGGCTCAGCCCTGCCCCCGTTCCGTCCTCACTGGCTGTGATTGGCAGCAGCCGAAGCCAATGAGAAACGAGAGACATGGGTGAGCCTCGGCTTTCGTGCACGTCACTCATTTGAGATCAGGCTTAGGTAAGTAATGGGGGGCTGACTTGGAACCTGCAAACTGAATGCACATAGAATGCATGAAGATAAAAAAAACCTTCAGCCTTGAAAACCACTTTAAGAGGTGAGTAATAATTGATAATGAAATGAAGTTGTGGAAGCAGAAGAGAGTGAGCCAGAGCGCAAGCGGGCGACCCAAGAAGAGGAGGATCAGGGCTGCTTTGTGCAAAACCAAGCGGCTTGTGATGGGGGCGCCCAGAGTGCCAGCAGGGGACCATTAAACAGAACAGGTATATATAACATTATTTAAAACAAAAAACTGATTTTATAAACCTTTTAATGATACTGAATGTGACTACCGGTACATTTGTGAATTTGGCTGTTGCCTTTATTGAGAAGACCTGGTTTCTAACTGTAACCTCAGACGTGCGTTACAAAAAAGCAGCCTGAGAGCCACCCTGCGGATGGATGGAAAGCGTGGAATTTGTGACTTTTATTGTATTTTTTAGTGACCTTTCTGTAAACGTAATAACCATTACTGCTGATAAGCTTAGCCCCATTCTGACCAGTTATTACGAACACAAGACCTTGCCCCCCAGAAAAGACACACAGACTTGTTTAAATTAGAATTAGGGCAAGGCCACAGCTTTATTGAAATTACCAACTGTAACAATATTAAATTTCCACATAACGATGCTATTAGGTTTTGTAGGGGCCTGCTTCTTGTTCGAGTGGCCCTTGGCTGGCATGGATGGATCAGGGCTGGCTCGGTAAAGAAAGTTTGTAACGCCATGGATAGCTGGTCAGTTTCCACTGTCAGGGAGGCCTCATATTCTTCCGGTGACCTCTATTATCCAGGTCCTCTAACTTTCTCTGTAGTTCAATGAGCTGGTGAGAATACAGGAGAGAGTCTTCTTGAATGTCCCTGATGTCTTCATAATGGTGACTCACTTTCTCTTCCACCTCCAGGGGTGGTCTGCTACCCCTCTGAGCTAAACAAGGCAGATCACTGTTCTGACAGGGGAGAAGAGGGAGATCTTGTGTTCCTGCTAAGCAGGAACATGGATCTCTCTCTTCCCCCAGTCAGACCATCCCCCACACAGCAATCACCCCATAGAGACACATTTAACCCTTTGATTGCCCCTGATGTTAACCCTTCCCTTCCAGTGTTATTAGTACAGTACCAGTGCATATTTTTAGCACTGATCACTGAAATAATGTCACTTGTCCCTAAATAATTGTCAAAAGTGTCAGGTATCCGATTTGTCCGCCGCTATGTCGCAGTCCCGGTAAAAATCGCTAATCCAAAATAAAAATTCCATATAAATATCCCATAGTTTGTAAACACAATATCTTTTGCGCAAACCAATCAATATACGCTTATTGGGATTTTATTTGTTTTACCAAAAATATGTAGCAGAATACATGTTGGCCTAAATTGATGAAGAAATTCGATTTTTTTTCCATTTTTTTATTGGATATGTTTTGTAGCAGAAATTAAAAAATATTGTTTTTTGTTTTTTTTTTTCAAAATTGTCACTCATTTTTTGTTTATAGCACAAAAAAAAAACACAGAGGTGATTAAATACCACCAAAAGAAAGCTCTGTTTGTGGGGAAAAAAAAGACAGAAATTTTAGTTGGGTACAGCATTGCACGACCGCACAATTGTCAGTTAAAGTAACGCCGTGCCGTATTGTAAAAAATGGCCTGGTCATTAAGGGGGTAAAACCATCTGGGGCTGAAGTGGTTAAAGAGGAACTTCAGAGGTAGTGTTCTGCAATGCAAAGCCTGCTTGCTCACTGATTGTGGCAATGGGCCTTTAGGTCCACATTAAAGCAGAGCTCCACCCAAAAGAGGATCTTCCACTTATCTGTCTCCTCTCCCCCTCCGGTGCCATGTTTGGCACCTTTTGGGGGGGGGGGGACCTGTTTTTACCTGTCCCCACTTCCGTCGGAGCTCACCACGGCAAGGTACATCAGAAGTTTGGCCCCCTCCTCCTGCTCCCCTCTGCTGCCGGGCCAGTAAGCGAGTGCAGCGGACATCGGAGCTTGATTTGGCTGCTCAGCATGCACCCAAGTGTTTCCATGTGTGAAGGTAACCTGAAGGAATAAAGTTTTTTTTTTTTTTTGTCATTGGGGTCAGCACCTCATTTATTCGCTCAGCAGATGAGCTTTTGCCGAGCATTAAGAGATCCCAACACTCCCCTTTCTAGACGAGCACCCAAAAAGCTTGGGTCGCCATAAAGCCCCTTTCACTTTTTAAAAGCCCCAGATAGTCCTAACAGCACCTCTGTCTATTAAAAAAAAAAAAAAAAAAAAACATCAAGCCTTCAAGACCTTATTCAAATAAAGTTTTAGTATTTTTTCTTTAATCATGACAAGTAGATTGGGACCCCGGTTTAGTACCATGCAAAAGTAATTTTTAAAAAAATGTCCACACCCCTGGGAAACAGTTTTCTATGTGCCCTGTTCACACCATACATGTGCAGTGCTTTTCAGTAAAGTGCAGCTAAAAGGACATTGTATGAACAAGGCCTAAATGATAAAAATAAAAAAAATCTAGCCCTCACCATATAGCTGGCTAATCAACCTTCTTTTTCTTTTTGAGAGATGTGTTTAAAAAAAAAAGAAAAAAAATCTGGCCTCCTCCTGCCCTTATAACCGGCCAATCATGCTCCATTTTCTTTTTGAGAGATGTGTTTAAAAAAAAAAATCTGGTCCCCTCCTCCCCTTATAGCTGGCCAATCACGCCCCTTTTTGTGAGATGTGTTTTTTAAAAAAAATCCAGCCTCCTCCTCCCCTTATATTTGGACAATCATGCTCCTTTTATCTTTTTAAAGATGTGTTTAAAAACAAAAAAATCCGGCCTCCTCCTCCCCTTATAGCCGGGCCAATCACGCTCCTTTTTGCGAGATGTGTTTAAAAAAAAAACAAAATCTGGCCTCCTTCTCCCCTTATAGCCAGCCAATCACGCCCCTTTTTGTGAGATGTGTTTTAAAAAAAAAAAATCCGGCCTCCTCCTCCCCTTATATTTGGACAATCATGCTCCTTTATCTTTTTGAGAGTTGTGTTTTAAAAAAAAAGAAAAATCCGGCCTCCTCCTCCCCTTATAGCCGGGCCAATCACGCTCCTTTTTGCGAGATGTGTTTAAAAAAAACTAAATCTGGCCTCCTCCTCCCCTTATAGCCAGCCAATCACGCCCCTTTTTGTGAGATGTGTTTTAAAAAAAAAACCTTATAGTATTCGTGTATGTATGTATATGTATATATATATATATATATATATATATATATATATATATATATATATGTGTTTCGGGAGGCACGCTCTCTTCCTCATATATACTAAGCATCCAATTTCTACAACATTTCCCCCCTGTTTATACTCATTTATGACAGTTCTGTCAGCACCTCAGCTTTTAGGAGTTCACCAAGGTCCATCATATAGTTCATACATGAGAGTCTGGGGTATGATTCTTGTACTCGTCCTCATCTAGTTCAGAGTGAAGTCCCAAATATAGTTCATTTAAATCCTTTTGGAGAAACATAGTTTTTGTCAAAGATGAATCAATGAATCGCTGAAGGAGTCCTCGGACACAGGGAATGCAACAGCAACCACACAGGGTTAGCACAGTGGCGGCCATTACTATCGAGATCAACATATATTCCTTATCAGCTCACCCCACTTACCGAACCATGAAAGAGTCCAGTCAGGGGGTTTTCCACGCCAGAATTTTTTTGCCAGTGCTTCAGACAGCATCTGCAATCCTTGCAGGGCCTTCGTTATGCTACCATCGGGGGCTGTATTGTTAGGAAAGAAGGTGCAACAAAAGGCCTTGAACATCTTGCACACACCTTCCTTCTCTGCTAACAGCATATCAAGAGCAATACGATTCTGCCAGGCTGTCAATAAGGTTGCATCCAGTTGGCTGGCCACTCCTAGAATGGCATCTCTGGTGTAGTTCACAAACATTTGCTGATTATAATAGATGTCGTTTATCCAATCGACATTTTTGTTAGGTTGAACCCCCAAGAAGATGGAGGTGAATCCGGCTGATATCTTGTCCTGTGCTTTGAATTCATCAGGGACTCCTCATGGTACTCCGATAAAATCAGTGTAGACTCGATTTGATTGTCAAATGATCCTTGTAGTGCGTCTTTCTTTATTCGAAAGTGTTGTTTCTTCAACTGCGGCATCTTCATCTCATCACCGACAGGTATCCCTTTCCATTTGGGAGGGAGTTTGTTTCTAAGTTTCATATCCCCACACAGCCACCAAACATCAGCTAACTGTTTCTTTTGGTTCTGAAACCAATCTGCTGGTAAGGTGGGTTACTGGTTAATATATTTTATAAGCAGTAAGTCGGGGTGTAAGTCTCCTACATTTCACTCTACGTGCTGACAAAGCAGATAAAATTTCCTAAAACTGCCCTAACAGAGGGGGGTATGCTCTGCATCTTGGTGACTGAATACAATTTTTGCTCTTCCCTACACTCAGTGTTTGTGAGTTTTTCCTTGAACTTTCTTATTATACATATCACATCATATTATACATATCATATTATTATACATATCATATTATACATATCAGGTTTGTTTCATCCGTTAGGAAAGGAACAGTCGCTAGCTGGGGCCTTGAGTTGGCACATGAGATACAATTTCCCAGCCCTTGGGTTTTGGTTGTCCATCTGACCCATTCTACACACTAATTTTTATCCCCAAACCCTGTTTCTATACTTAACTGTTCTTTGTAAATAAAATTAGTTTTAAACAAGTCTGGACAAAACCTTATTAATAGCATGCTAATAACTGAAAGTGCAACTTATATACCTAACTTATAGGTTCCTGAATCCTCCTTTGTTGCATTTTTCAAAACCAATAACAGTTGGTTATAGCTATTCCCCTGTGGTGGCAGTTTATGCAAACTTAAACGCTGCACTAAACTTTTTTTTTGGGGAGTCTGGGCTGAAGAGGTTAGGTAACCATCTAAATCTGTAATCCACCATACTCCAGACCATGAAAAACAGGTGGCAGTTTCACACACATATATTTTTCGTAATTGCTATATCTAAATATCCAGTTGCGTGAGCATTCTATTACCTGACAGACAACAAATTTGACTGCTATAATAGATGCTTCACTTATGGTGATGGTTAGATCACCATTGGGCATTTATGGCAGTTCTCTCTTGTGTAACCCTTTATCCTGTTTTTGGGTCCTAGAGTTTAGATCCAAAAATATCAGTGCTAATGCTATAATACTTCCCACTATCATTATCCCTATTAGGAATCCGCCCATCCATGTTTTAATAAAGCACCCTGGTTCTAACAGTACCGCCCCTATGAGCCTATATTGTGCCATGTTTCTTCACCGGGTTTGAGACGGGTGGTCCCTATTGGAGTCACCCCCTTTTGTAGCCGGACTTTCACTGAAGACTCTGTGGGCGTTCCCAGGTCTGGCCCTAGAATCTTTGCCTCTTTACAATGTGAGAGGTGGATCCAGGGTACTCTTTCTGCTATCTTGACTACTGTGGGCTTAGGTACATTGGGCAGAGGTCCCTTACCAGGGACTTTACCCATCTTAAACAGAACAACAGTTAAGCAAAGCACTAAATATTATGCTGTCAGTGTCTATTCTTTACTAGATGGCTGCCATGCACTGGCAGACACTGCTGATACCTTTTTTTTTTTTTTTTTAGTTCAGAAGTTTATCACTTAAAGACGCAGACACCACAATAAACCTATTCTACTTAAATTCAGATTACATATATTTGGTATTCTCATTTTTTTTTTCTTGTTTCACACATCTCTGGGCCATATTAACGTGCGCACGGAGTTAGTTAAGGTCTTCTCACACAGACACTTATACACAATACTTTTGTTAACTCGCAGACATACACAGACTCTGAGCGGTTTACTGCACTTCTTCAACCCTCCTAGTTCTGTGTTCTACTAAAAAATATTGATATTCTTACTTATACACAATATTTTTGTTAACTCGCAGACATACACAGACTCTCTAAGAGTTCTGTGTTGTGCTAAAAAATATTGGTATTCTTATGAAGATCTTCTCACACAGACACTTCTACATACACAGACTCTCTAACCAAATTAAAACAAATTATAAGTCACTCTTACCTTGAACCAGAATGGGTCTTTTATTTGGCCAATTCTTGGGAACCCGTCACCTGATAGGGACCAGTTGGTAGACCGGCCTCTGTTGACGTCAATTCAGACGGAGGACTTCTGCAGTAAAAGAATCCCATGTGTTGGGACTCCCCGTACGGTAACAGTCACCTGTGATCTGGTCCCATCACAGGATCTTGAGTCCTGGCTCGAAGGACAAAGTTTGTGAGGGAAATTGACCTTAGACCATACTCAGGATCAAGTTAAGAAGTTTATTTACTGGTACGAGGAGACAAGGTACAAAAGTACAAACTTGTCTAATTATTCCAAAATTCCTGATCCAAAAATATTAGTACTAATGCTATAAAACTTCCCACTATCATTATCCCTATTAGGAATCTGCCCATCCTTGTTTTGATAAAGCACCCTGGTTCTAACAGTTGTCTTTCCCTAAGCTGTTTTACCGCCCCTATGAGCCTATATTGTGCCATGTTTCTTCACCGGGTTTGAGACGGGTGGTCCCTATTGGAGTCACCCCCCTTTGTAACCGGACTTTCACTGAAGACTCTGTGGGCGTTCCCTGGTCTGGCCCTAGATTCTTTGCCTTTTTACAATGTGAGAGGTGGATCCAGGGTACTCTTTCTGCTATCTTGACTACTGTGGGCTTAGGTACATTGGGCAGAGGTCCCTTACCAGGGACTTTACCCATCTTAAACAGAACAACAGTTAAGCAAAGCACTAAATATTATGGTTTCAGTGTCTATTCTTTACTAGATGGCTGCCATGCACTGGCAGACACTGCTGATACCTTTTTTTTTTTTTAGTTCAGAAGTTTATCACTTAAAGATGCAGACGCCACAATAAACCTATTCTATTTAAATTCAGATAACATATATTTGGTATTCTCATTTTTTTTTCTTGTTTCACACATCTCTGGCCCATATTAACGTGCGCACGGAGTTAGTTAAGGTCTTCTCACACAGACACTTATACACAATACTTTTGTTAACTCGCAGACATACACAGACTCTCTGAGCGGTTTACTGCACTTCTTCAACCCTCCTAGTTCTGTGTTCTACTAAAAAATATTGATATTCTTACACTTATACACAATATTTTTGTTAACTTGCAGACATACACAGACTCTCTAAGAGTTCTGTGTTCTACTAAAAAATATTGGTATTCTTATGAAGATCTTCTCACACAGACACTTCCACATACACAGACTCTATCCAAATTAAAACAAATTATAAGTCACTCTTACCTGGAACCAGAATGGGTCTTTTATTCTGCCAATTCTTGGGAACCCATCACCTAATAGGGACCAGTTGGTAGACCGGCCTCTGTTGACGTCAATTCAGACGGAGGACTTCTGCAGTAAAAGAATCCCATGTGTTGAGACTCCCCGTACGGTAACGGTCACCCGTGATCTGGTCCCGTCACAGGATCTTGGGTTCTGGCTCGAGGGACCAAGTTTGTGAGGGAAATTCACCTTAGACCGCACTCTAATTTCACACACATCTAATTTCATGACGACCTATCATACTTTGAAGGCACTGGAGCACCAGTACAAAGGAAACGCCCATAAAATGACCCCATTTTGAAAAGCATACACCACAATGTATATTCTATGAGGCATTATGAGACTTTTTAACATGTCATTTTTTTTCCACAAGTTTTTTGAAAATGTGGAAAGAAAATTAAAACTTTTTTTTTCACACAAATTTGTCCATTTAGCAGGGATACTGTCTGCAAAGCCAAAGCATTGGTCCAGGTAGCAGGCAGAGATATGATCTATAAAGTCCTGGGTCATTACATGCAGCGATATGGTCAGCACAGCCAAAAGATTGATCCAGGCAGCGGGAAGGACCATCAAGCTTAAGGCCTCTGTCAGAAAGGAATGGGGACAAGGGTAGAGGCTTCTCCCACCCAAATCTCTTTGAAGCCTCCGGATTCCAGACCCTGTACTGGGAACACAGAAAACCAAAAACAGTTTTTCTATACTCCAAAGACTATTCTGAAACCCCTCACATATGTGAGACCCCTGTGTACTAAAGTAGAAGGGCATAGGATCATTCCAAGTGGCAGGCAAAAAACATGGTCGATTAGCAGGCCGAGGTCGGTGCACTTGGAAGTCAGAAACTTGTTTTAAAACGGCAGACAAAAGCATCATCGGTAAACAGGCCAGGGTCAGTTAACGTGTAAAAGCAGTATATATCCTAACTTATCTATATATCCTATCTTATCTATATATCCTATCTTATCCTAACTAATTTTTTTTTTTTTTTTGTTTTTTTTTTTTTTGTTTTTTTGGGGGGTTTGGGTTTTTTTTTGTTTTTTTTTTTGGGGGGGGGGTTGGGTTTTTTTTTTTTTTTTGGGGGGTTTGGGTTTTTTTTTTGTTTTTTTTTTTGGGGGGGGGTTGGGTTTTTTTTTTTTTTTTCAACCATCCATGCAAGGATGGCCCTCTGATGCTGGCGTGGATAACACTGTTGTCGCCTTCTTCATTCCCTCGCTCATGTATGTAAAGTCTTTGAAAAACTCCTGCTCAATTGAGCAAATTGGTATCTCCAGGTCCTTGGACAGAAATGTATTCACTTCAATGATTTCTTCCAGTGGTTCCTCAAAAATAGGCTCTGATATAGTTGGTCCTCTTTCTATTTCTGCCCAGTCAATCCCCTTGAAGAAAGAGTGTGATCTGAGATTGCGCACTAGGTATGCACGTTCCTCTTGGTCATGCCAAAAAAGTCTGTGTATGAGTTCATACAGGGGAAAGTCCATGTCGAATGGGAAACTGGTTGACATGGTGTGAATGTTGTCAGCCAACTGCTGTCGATTCTCCACTCCAGTATAGAAAGGATGGAATCCTACGGCCATCTCATATACTATTATCCCAAATGAGAAATAGTCTGCTGGGTAATAGTATGGCTTATAAGCATAGACTTCAGGGGCCATGTAACTTGGTGTCCCCACACGCTCTCTGACTCTGTTGGACTCTGTGACACAAGTTGCCGCCAAACCAAAATCGGCAATTTTGGCAACACCTTCATTATCCAGAAGAATGTTCTCCGGTTTTAGATCCCTGTGAAGAATCTGAAGAGAATGAAGGTATTGCAGTCCACACAGAATTTCGGCAGTAAGATGTTTTAAGGTCACTTCTTTAAATGGAGCTGAAGACTTTATGAATGCACTGAGATCCCCTCCACCCAGGAACTCCATAACAAAGACCAGATGAGCCTTTGTTTGAAAGGAGCAGTAGAGATGTGCAAAAAATGGGGAGCCGCTGCATGTTTCCATTATGTAGCGCTCTTCAAGGGCACAGCTAGGATCTTCAGCAAGTAGTTTTTGTTTTTTAACAATTTTTACTGCCAGCTTTTTGTCAATGAAGGGATGAGAGGCCAAAAACACTTTTCCATAGGACCCCTGTCCAAGCATTCTATGAAAGGTGAAACTTTCCATGGTAGGTTTGTCAGACTCGTAGGTAGGTAAAGTATCGTCGCCTTCACTGTTGTCCGTTTTGTTGTCCTTATTGGATTTGGTCAGTGAAGTCTTTATGATTTCACTGGTGACTGGTTTGTTGTCCTTGTTACTTGCAGCCAGTGAAGTCTTCTCATCCTCACTATTGGCTGATTTTTTGTCTTTGTTGGATTTGGCCAGTGGAGCTTCCTCGCCCACACTGGTGACTGGTTTGTTGTCCTCCTTGGATTTTGGCAGCGAAGTCTCCTCGTTTTCACTGGTGACTTGCTTGTTGTCCTTGTTAGTTGTAGCCAGTGAAGTCTTCTCATCCTCACTGTTGGCTGATTTTTTTGCCCTCATTGGATGTGGCCATTAAAGCCTCCTCGCTCTCACTGGTAACTGAAGTTATGGGAGGTTTCTTGTCCTCCATGGATGTAGCCGGTGGAATTGGCTTTGTGTCTTGGTTGGATGAGATAACATTTTTGCCTGGAGAGAGAGAAAAAAAAAAGTATTACTTCTACTTGAACATCATTTATATGAAAAATAATATACAGTCATTTAATTGTGTCATGTAAGTGACTCTGTGTTGTGAGACTAATATTGTGTCACACATTTCTCTTTTATGGCAGTTTTATACATACATGGACAATATGGTGATTCTCAGCCCTGGATATCTATTCTCAATACATGGCATTTATATGCCCCCATGACACCACTAAAAGCTATTAAACACTGAGTAACCATACTTAACCCTTTCACTGCCAGGCCCGTACATCATACAGGCTTGACAAGAGGGGGTGGGTGTAAACCCCTCAATGTCAGATCCATAGGACACAGGGAGGCGCTCACACTGACTTTGTATTCATTCATAGACCATGTATGTCTCCTGCACACCTGACCCCTGCAGCCCAACTGTCCCCTGCAGCCCAACTGTCACCTGAATTCACATAACGGCAGGCTGACAAATGTAATAACAAGTGCTATTACTGGCTGGACCTCCAGGTATGAGACTTTACAACAGATTCATAAAAACTCATCCCCCATCCGTATTCTCCATGGAAAGATTTCCCCTCTATTCCTGTCCTGATGGCAGCCCACAATGTTGGCTTTTCCATTTCTTTCTATCATCCTAGTGACATTGGTGATCAGAACAAATATAGAAGGAGAATCTCTGTAACGGGACATAAAAAGTGTTAAAAACCGGACAGAGGTTCTAACCTTTCCCTACTCTCTGTCTAGTGACCTCCTATGTATATATATATATATATATATATATATATATATATATATATAGTGTCCCCAATATATATATATATGTATTTGGGTGATAAATGTTGTATTGTGTGCTTTGCATTTTATCTCATTATTCTAATACTTACTATCTGTGTCTTCCAACTTTGTGTGAAGAAAGGGGCAAAATCTACCCAGAAATTTCCAAATTCTCTTCCCATTTGCCCTAAGTCTATCCCTTTTAGGGGCAGACTCTTGGGGCTGTGGGGTTGGTCTGTGGTCCTCTGTTAAGAGTCCCGCTCGTAGTAATATTACAGACTCCTCCTTGTTGGTTTTCAGGAGATCCATCGCATCATATCCTCTCTTTCTCACAGTCAGCCAGTTCATGATTACAAATCACAAAGCAAAGCCTCAGAGAGAAAGAGAACACAACCACCTCTAGCAGAGTACAACGATGGAATGGCTCAAGGATGCTCTGCGAGCTCTATTTATAGGCAGCAGCTGATCACATGGCGGAGCCATGTGATGACAGTTAAGAAAACAAGGTCACATGACCTTTTTTTTTTTTTTTTTTTTTTACCAGAGACATGACTATATAGGGAAAAAACATTGTTTATCCTATCTGGTGTTTATATGTCAGATTTTTTTGGCAAATTTTTTTTTAACTAAAAGAAATATGGAACATCTTTGCTCAGCTTACATCTGAATTATTCATTTTTTCTGTATCCAGCACATAATAAAATCATTTTATTTCTGTCTATGGACACAATTCACAAAGCTATAACATTAGGACAAGGTTGTATTTTTATCCCTGTAACAGTCATGTTCAGATCTGCTGGCTCCCAACTGAAATTACTGGTCATGTGATCTTAGCCTGGTGATGGAAATACAAAATGTTGGCCATATAGTTTTTAACCCTTTGAGTGCCAGTCTGTAATATTCCCTCATTATAGGGACATTGTTCAGATTTCAGCACTGTGATAGTGTGAATGCCAATCGGTTATGTAATACTGTACACTAATGGATTTCATATCTTTTTTCCTTCTTTGATAAATAGAACCTTATTTTGGTGGTGTTTATTATCCTTTTTTTTTTTTTTTGTTACTATATAATAAAAAAGAAAAATTTAACAATATGATAGTTCTTCAGCCCTGGGTATCTAGTCTCGGTACATGGCTTTTATAAGTCCACATTCCTAACAGATATTAAATGCTGAGTAACCATACTTAAATTTTCAGGCCTCAAAACATAGCAATCCTAATGTGATATCTGACCACACTGAGATCTTAGTGCCAACGACCACAGATCAGCTACAAAGAGGAAGCCATACTGGGCTCATTACATACTGTGCTTTCTGCTAAGTAGCTCTTGTGCTCTAGGGCTTCTTCACACCATATCCATTGAGCTGTGTTTTTCTGCACACCACCGCGCATGTATGGTGTGAAAAAATTCCTATGCCCAGTACACATAAGAGACATCGGCTGCTTCAATAAAAACCGGCCAACAGGCTTTACTGTCCTCCCTCTCAATGCAATCCCATTTGCAGACCCCGGCTGTTCCTTTATGTTCCGTACAGAGATTACATCAGTCCCATTGAGGAGCTGCCACTAAAGTATATGGACTATTACAGACTCTTATGGACATTTAGGGTATTTTTACAAATCCAATTATTATTTTTTATCGTATATGCATTATGACAAGTAGTTGCTTTTGATTATTCTATACTCCTCTTTGCACCATTTTCACTTATATCAATTCCATCATTCTGCTTATTGTATTTTGAAAATATTTCTAATCTTCTGTATTTGGTGTTCTCTCAGTAGTTGTAATTTAATCAGAGTATAGCATCAAGTCAGTTAAACTCCCGGAATATTGATCTGGTCAGTTAAGTGGCAGATGGGGTTGTTAATCAGTTTCAGCTGCTTTGGTGTTAATGAAATTAACCTCTTGCAGACCGCTGCATGACTATATACGGCGGCGGTCAGCCCCTCCTAGGCAAAGTGACGTATATATACATCACTCGCCTGCGAGCCAATAGGGGGCAAGCGCACGCTGCTGGAGGCGCGCTCCCGCCCCCGCTCATTCTCGGATAACTCCAGCGCGAGTGACCGCCGGCTCGGATGTCCGCCGGTCATTTGCGATCATCCGTTACAGAGGGTGAAAGGCAGTCAGCCAATGTAAACAATGCCGCCCGTCATTCTCCCTGGTGTAACTGCAGAGATCATATGATCCTGCTTTAGGATCGTTTGTCTCTGTGGTTACTTGAAAAGCCACGCCCCTTTACAGTAAGAAGCACGCCCCTAGGGACACATTTAACCCCTGCCTCTTCAATAAAGTTAACCCCTTCCCTGCCAGTGTCATTTTTACAGTAACAGTGCATATGTATAGCACTGATTACTGTAGTAATGTCACTGGTACCATCAAAAATGTCAGTCAAGGGTCCGATCTGTCCGCCGCAATGTCGCAGTCCCACAAAAAAAATCGTAGATCTCTGCCATTACTCGTTAAAAAAAAAAAACACAAAAAATGACAGAAATCTTTCCCTTAGTTAGTAAAGGCAATAACTTTTGCGCAAACCAATCAAAATACGCTTATTGCGATTTTTTTTTTTTTACCAAACATATGTAGCAGAAAACAAATTGGCCAAAAATGTTAAAAAATTTAGATTTTTACATTTTTTTGGGGGGAATTTCATATAAAAAAAAATGTGAAAAATATTGTTATTTTTGCAAAATTGACGCTATTTTTGTTTATAGCGCATGATCAAAAAATCGCACAGGTGATCAAATACCACCAAAAGAAAGCTCTGTTTGTGGGAAAAAAAGGACATCAATTTCATTTGGGTACAACGTCACACGGCCACGCAATTGTCCATTAAAATCACACAGTGCCGAATCGCAAAATAGGCCCTGGTCAGGAAGGGGGTAAAATCTTCTGGTGCTTAAGTGGTTAACAGGTGCACTAGATGGGCAACAATGAGACGACCTCCAAAACAGGAAAAGTTTTACAGATGGAGACCAGTAAAAAAAAATCCCTACTCATCTTTTCTGATTGTTTTTCACTAGTTTTGCGTTTGGTCAATGTCAGTATCACTACTGGTAGCATGAGGTGATACCTGGACCCTATAGAGGTGTATATGTATGTAGGTATGTATATATATATATATATATATATATATATATATATATATGTGTGTGTGTGTGTGTGTGTGTGTGTGTGTGTGTGTGTGTGTATATATATGTATATATATATATATATATATATATATATATATATATATATATATACACACATTGTAGCGGGCCTCATTCCTATTGATTGTATACACAGCCTGTCACTGGGGAGGCGCTCACACTGACTTTGTATTCATTCATAGACCATGTATGTCTCCTGCATACCTGACCCCTGCAGCCCAACTGTCACCTGAATTCACATAACGGCAGGCTGACAAAAGCTGCTGCTAATCACAAGTGCTATTACTGGCTGGACCTCCAGGTATGAGACTTTACAACAGATTCATAAAAACTCATCCCCCATCCGTATTCTCCATGGAAAGATTTCCCCTCTATTCCTGTCCTGATGGCAGCCCACAATGTTGGCTTTTCCATCACTTTCTATCCTGGTGACATTGGTGATCAGAAGAAATATAGAGGGAGAATCTCTGTAACGGGACATAGAAAGTGTTAAAAACCGGACAGAGGTTCTAACTCTTCCCTACTCTGTCTAGTGACCTCCTATGTATATATATATATATATATATATATATATATAGTGTCCCCAATATATATGTATGTATTTGGGTGATAAATGTTGTATTGTGTGCTTTGCATTTTATCTCATTATTCTAATACTTACTATCTGTGTCTTCCAACTTTGTGTGAAGAAAAGGGCAAAATCTACCCAGAAATTTCCAAATTCTCTTCCCATTTGCCCTAAGTCTATCCCTTTTAGGGGCAGACTCTTGGGGCTGTGGGGTTGGTCTGTGGTCCTCTGTTAAGAGTCCCGCTCGTAGTAATATTACAGACTCCTCCTTGTTGGTTTTCAGGAGATCCATCGCATCATATCCTCTCTTTCTCACAGTCAGCCAGTTCATGATTACAAATCACAAAGCAAAGCCTCAGAGAGAAAGAGAACACAACCACCTCTAGCAGAGTACAACGATGGAATGGCTCAAGGATGCTCTGCGAGCTCTATTTATAGGCAGCAGCTGATCACATGGCGAAGCCATGTGATGACAGTTAAGAAAACAAGGTCACATGACCTTTTTTTTTTTTTTTTTTTTACCAGAGACATGACTATATAGGGAAAAAAACATTGTTTATCCTATCTGGTGTTTATATGTCAGATTTTTTTGGCAAATTTTTTTTTAACTAAAAGAAATATGGAACATCTTTGCTCAGCTTACATCTGAATTATTCATTTTTTCTGTATCCGGCACATAATAAAATCATTTTATTTCTGTCTATGGACACAATTCACAAAGCTATAACATTAGGACAAGGTTGTATTTTTATCCCTGTAACAGTCATGTTCAGATCTGCTGGCTCCCAACTGAAATTACTGGTCATGTGATCTTAGCCTGGTGATGGAAATACAAAATGTTGGCCATATAGTTTTTAACCCTTTGAGTGCCAGTCTGTAATATTCCCTCATTATAAGGACATTGTTCAGATTTCAGCACTGTGATAGTGTGAATGCCAATCAGTTATGTAATACTGTACACTAATGGATTTCATATCTTTTTTTCTTCTTTGATAAATAGAACCTTATTTTGGTGGTGTTTATTATCCTTCTTTTTTTTTTTTTTTGTTACTATATAATAAAAAAGAAAAATTGAACAATATGGTAGTTCTTCAGCCCTGGGTATCTAGTCTCGGTACATGGCTTTTATAAGTCCACATCCCTAACAGATATTAAATGCTGAGTAACCATACTTAAATTTTCAGGCCTCAAAACATAGGAATCCTAATGTGATATCTGACCACACTGAGATCTTAGTGCCAACGACCACAGATCAGCTACAATGAGGAAGCCATACTGGGCTCATTACATACTGTGCTTTCTGCTAAGTAGCTCTTGTACTCTAGGGCTTCTTCACACCATATCCATTGAGCTGTGTTTTTCTGCACACCACCGCGCATGTATGGTGTGAAAAAATTCCTATGCCCAGTACACATAAGAGACATCGGCTGCTTCAATAAAAACCGGCCAACGGGCTTTACTGTCCTCCCTCTCAATGCAATCCCATTTGCAGACCCCGGCTGTTCCTTTATGTTCCCTACAGAGATTACTTCAGTCCTATTGAGGAGCTGCCACTAAAGTATATGGACTATTACAGACTCTTATGGACTTGTAGGGTGTTTTTACAAATCCAATTATTATTTATCGTATATGCATTATGACAAGTAGTTGCTTTTGATTATTCTATACTCCTCTTTGCACCATTTTCACTTATATCAATTCCATCATTCTGCTTATTGTATTTTGAAAATATTTCTAATCTTCTGTATTTGGTGTTCTCTCAGTAGTTGTAATTTAATCAGAGTATAGCATCAAGTCAGTTAAACTCCCGGAATATTGATCTGGTCAGTTAAGTGGCAGATGGGGTTGTTAATCAGTTTCAGCTGCTTTGGTGTTAATGAAATTAACCTCTTGCAGACCGCTGCATGACTATATACGGCGGCGGTCAGCCCCTCCTAGGCAAAGTGACGTATATATACAGCACTCGCCTGCGAGCCAATAGGGGGCAAGTGCACGCTGCTGGAGGCGCGCTCCCGCCCCCACTCATTCTCGGACACTCCAGCGCGAGTGACCGCCGGCTCGGATGTCCGCCGGTCATTTGCGATCATCCGTTACAGAGGGTTAAAGGCAGTCAGCTAATGTAAACAATGCCGCCCTTCATTCTCCCTGGTGTAACTGCAGAGATCATATGATCCTGCTTTAGGATCG
This sequence comes from Pelophylax lessonae, assembly GCF_965119305.1. Classification (NCBI taxonomy): domain Eukaryota; kingdom Metazoa; phylum Chordata; class Amphibia; order Anura; family Ranidae; genus Pelophylax; species Pelophylax lessonae. The sequence goes on from NC_138777.1 coordinate 69,707,765, forward strand.
TATGTCTCTGTGGTTACTTGAAAAGCCACGCCCCTTTACAGTAAGAAGCTCGCCCCTAGGGACACATTTAACCCCTGCCTCTTCAATAAAGTTAACCCCTTCCCTGCCAGTGTCATTTTTACAGTAACAGTGCATATGTATAGCACTGATTACTGTAGTAATGTCACTGGTACCATCAAAAATGTCAGTCAAGGGTCCGATCTGTCCGCCACAATGTCGCAGTCCCACAAAAAAAATCGTAGATCTCTGCCATTACTCGTTAAAAAAAAAAAAACACAAAAAATGACAGAAATCTTTCCCTTAGTTAGTAAAGGCAATAACTTTTGCGCAAACCAATCAAAATACACTTATTGCGATTTTTTTTTTGTTACCAAACATATGTAGCAGAAAACAAATTGGCCAAAAATGTTAAAAAATTTTGATTTTTACATTTTTTTGGGGGGAATTTCATATAAAAAAAAATGTGAAAAATATTGTTATTTTTGCAAAATTTACGCTATTTTTGTTTATAGCGCATGATCAAAAAATCGCACAGGTGATCAAATACCACCAAAAGAAAGCTCTGTTTGTGGGAAAAAAAGGACATCAATTTCATTTGGGTACAATGTCACACAGCTACGCAATTGTCCATTAAAATCACACAGTGCCGAATCGCAAAATAGGCCCTGGTCAGGAAAGGGGTAAAATCTTCCGGTGCTTAAGTGGTTAACAGGTGCACTAGATGGGCAACAATGAGACGACCTCCAAAACAGGAAAAGTTTTACAGATGGAGACCAGTAAAAAAAATCCCTACTCATCTTTTCTGATAGTTTTTCACTAGTTTTGCGTTTGGCCAATGTCAGTATCACTACTGGTAGCATGAGGGGATACCTGGACCCTATAGAGGTGTATATGTATGTAGGTATGTATATATATATATATATATATATATATATATGTGTGTGTTTGTATATATATATATATATATATATATATATATATATACACACATTGTAGCGGGCCTCATTCCTATTGATTGTATACACAGCCTGTCACTGGGGAGGCGCTCACACTGACTTTGTATTCATTCATAAGCCCCGTACACACGTACCGATCGTCGGCATACAAATGTTCCTCTTTTCTCCCCGGGATGTCGGTGTCTGTTGAAAAGTGCAAAGACAGCACAAGGACAGCACAAGAATTTTGTCTGCAGACTTCAGCTGACTGCAGAAGTGATGTCATGTAATGGTTAACTTTCCCTGTGTTTTTTATTTTCTGAGCATGCCCAGTCTTGCAAATCTGCGGTCTGTCGGCCGAATTCTGTACTGACAGGCGAACAATCGTCTGTTCTGGTGTCCGCAGACAAAAATTTTCATGTTTGCAAGAAAGACTTTTGTCCGCGGATTGTGCGCAGACATCTGTCGGAGGCACCATACTAACACGCGTACAATCGGCAGATCTTTCGTCCGCCGACGTTTGTATGCCGACGATCGGTACGTGTGTACGGGCCTTTAGACCATGTATGTCTCCTGCACACCTGACCCCTGCAGCCCAACTGTCCCCTGCAGCCCAACTGTCACCTGAATTCACATAACGGCAGGCTGACAAAAGCTGCTGCTAATCACAAGTGCTATTACTGGCTGGACCTCCAGGTATGAGACTTTACAACAGATTCATAAAAACTCATCCCCCATCCGTATTCTCCATGGGAAGATTTCCCCTCTATTCCTGCCCTGATGGCAGCCCACAATGTTGGCTTTTCCATCAATTTCTATCCTAGTGACATTGGTGATCAGAAGAAATATAGAGGGAGAATCTCTGTAACGGGACATAGAAAGTGTTAAAAACCGGACAGAGGTTCTAATTCTTCCCTACTCTCTGTCTAGTGACCTCCTATGTATATATATATATATATATAGTGTCCCCAATATATATGTATGTATTTGGGTGATAAATGTTGTATTGTGTGCTTTGCATTATATCTCATTATTCTAATACTTACTATCTGTGTCTTCCAACTTTGTGTGAAGAAAGGGGCAAAATCTACCCAGAAATTTCCAAATTCTCTTCCCATTTGCCCTAAGTCTATCCCTTTTAGGGGCAGACTCTTGGGGCTGTGGGGTTGGTCTGTGGTCCTCTGTTAAGAGTCCCGCTCGTAGTAATATTACAGACTCCTCCTTGTTGGTTTTCAGGAGATCCATCGCATCATATCCTCTCTTTCTCACAGTCAGCCAGTTCATGATTACAAATCACAAAGCAAAGCCTCAGAGAGAAAGAGAACACAACCACCTCTAGCAGAGTACAACGATGGAATGGCTCAAGGATGCTCTGCGAGCTCTATTTATAGGCAGCAGCTGATCACATGGCGGAGCCATGTGATGACAGTTAAGAAAACAAGGTCACATGATCTTCTTTTTTTTTTTTTTTTACCAGAGACATTACTATATAGGGAAAAAAACATTGTTTATCCTATCTAGTGTTTGAAAAAGTGTGTTTGTTTTATAAAGTTATAAACAAAAGGTACCACATCCCTAATCTGTATAGAATCTATACTGGGAAAGATATCCCAAAGAGTGAAACCCACAGCTGGAACCTGAGGTGTACAGGTAGGTGCTGGGGTAAGAAGACATGAGAAAGAAGAAAAACATGTAAGAGAAGGGGAAGGGAGAAAAAGAAGGATGGAAAGGAAAGGGGGAAGGGGAAAAGGGGGAAAGAAAGGGGGGGAAGGAAAGAAAAGGAGGGAAAGAAAGATAAAAATAAAAATAAGGAGAGAAAAAAAAGGGGATAGGGGAAGGGAAACAAAAAAAGGGGGGGGGGGGAAAGGAAAAGGGTAGGGAACTAGGAAAAATGGAGAAGGAAAGAGGAAGGGAAAAACAAATGAAGATGCGAAAAAATGGGAGGGCTGGTGGGACTTTAAAGGTACCAGGTAGTTCAAAATAATAAGTACATAGTTTAAAAACTAGAAATATTTATTGACATAACATCTTTAAAATACAAGACAAAAAATACAACATAGATGCAAATAATTTGACATATACAAGAAGAACAATGTATTGAACATAAGGCAATAATGATAATGAAGATAAATAGGTCCAATGATGAGCATTAAACCAATCCCGACATGTTTCGCGGGCAGTGATGCACCGCTTCTTCAGGGGAATAAGAATGTGTCAATGTACAGTGCCTGTATGATACAGTGACAACAAACAATTGTTATTAGTTCAAATGCATATATGTCTAACAACAAAAACAAAAAGTGCATGCTAATATGGAACATCAAAGGGCATTCAGGGCCGTCACCATAGAGAGATCCACCACCAAACCAATTGGATAGAAAGCTCCCCAGAAAAAACGTCTCACCCGCGGATGTGGAGGGGCATAGGGGGTGGGATAGAGATGTAAGTGTGGTGAGCTAAGGAAGCTTCCACCGCCCGGTAAAGAAAGAAAAACCTGTTTATAGGTCTAACATATATACCTTATTCAGTGTCTGAGATAGACACGTTTGTATAGTCAAAAATGAAAAAGGTTAAGGGCAGGAGGTGTCAAACATGGCGGCCAAGTTGGAAAATACCCAGCGGGATAGTGATCTGTAGAGATGGAAATCAAACAAGTAGTGCATCTGTGATCCAAAATGCTGTATATTATGTCTCTGTTAAGTGATTAAAAAATAAGCGAAGGGGGGGCTTTACCTGCAAAGATGGAGGATAAGTCCTTCTTGGTAAAGATAGGTAACTAGGGATCTGAATAAAGCCCAAGTATGAGCTATTGCACTTGTATTACTTAGTCAGAGGGGTGAGGCCAGCCATCACAGACATCTAAATAGCATATTTGGAGAGATCAACATATTACAAGGTGAAAAGAGAACCCATCTATCATCTGATAACAGGTACGCCAATATGGTTCTAAGTATCTTACCCGCGTGGGACCGCCATGTCCGCACACACCAGTTCCTGAGTGACTGAATGAGACGCTTGTTCCCCCTGTTATGGCCCTCAACCCGACACCACGCCGCGCATGACGTCATGCGTAACGTGGGCGGGTCAGGTCCTCAACTGCGCGCGCATCCGAAGAGGCGCATGCGTAGTGTCGCTCAGACCGGGCCGCAGGGCATCCGGATGGCCGAATCTTTCCTCAAGGAACAGGATTATAAGACCTGGCCCTTGATGGACTTTGTCCTCCGGTTATTAAGATTCATTCTCACGAGAAATTATTTTACCTTTTTGGAACAAACATACTTGCAGGTCCAGGGGGTAGCTATGGGCACTTGCTGCGCTCCCTCTTATGCGAATTTATATCTGGGTGCCTGGGAGAGGCTGGTCTTTTCGGACGAGAGAATGGAACAGTGGATGTCTCACATTTTAATCTGGTACAGGTTCATTGATGATCTGTTGATTATATGGACAGGTACAGTAGATGAACTTTCACTATTTTTGAAAGCCATTGACCATAACAATCTAAATCTTAAATTTACTTACACGTTTGACAGGCACATGATTTCATTCCTTGATCTGAACATCAGCCTCTCCCCGGATGGCCTCATTGACACGGACCTTTACCGCAAACCTAGTGCGGGTAATACCATTCTCAGCGCAGTAAGTGCCCATCCCGCCCCCTTGATTGCAAGTATCCCTTATGCCCAATATTTAAGGCTCCGTAGGAATTGTTCCATGGAGGCTAAGTTTTATGTCCAGGCTGGCCTGCTCCGTGAGCGACTCCTTGCCAGAGGATATTCTAAGACACTGCTCAGGAAGGCTTACAATAGAGCCATCACCTATTCGAGAGCTGATTTGCTTTACAAAACTACCTCCAAAAAAGATGATAAAAGTGTCAGATTTATTACCACATACTCTGCTCACGATGATGTTCTGCGAAAGATCCTGAAGCGCCACTGGCCGATTCTTACTCAAGACTTTACCCTTCACAAATATCTAAGTGCCAGACCCAGTCTGGTGTTTAGACGATCAATGTCCCTTAGAGACTGTTTAACTAAAAGTCACTATACAAAAGAGTCTACCAAGGTGGGTCTCCCAAAGGGTACATACCGCTGTGGTTCTTGCGATAAATGTCCTTGGATAAGGGTCGGTACGGGTATTCGCTTGCCCAGTGGAAAGTGGTTTCAGTCCAGACATCATGCCGACTGCGACACTCAGGGGGTTATTTACCTCATGAGTTGTTGCTGTGGGGCATTCTATGTCGGCAAGACCATTCGGAAATTGAGCAAGCGTATAGGTGATCACATCTACCACTCTGAGGGAGGTACAATACAAACGAGCGTCACACGTCACATAGCTTTTTGCCACAAGTATGATAACTCCATGGTCTCGTTTTTTGCTTTGGAAGTGATCCCCCAGGATCCCCGAGGGGGAAACTGGGACAAACGGATTCTACAAAGGGAATCGTATTGGATAGAGTCCCTGGAGGCTACCATACCCCCTGGGATCAATGAGGTCCTGACTTACAAACCTTTCTTGGGTTAAAGTGGTCTTTTCCCCAATGGTCTATTCCTTCCTTCTTTTCTCCCCCCTTTTTTCATATACATTCTATATACATTTTTGGATTGCTCTTGAGCCCGGTCGATGTTAGTTGCTGGACGTCTCTGCCCCTTATTTGCCCACGATTCATCTCTGGACCATCCACCCCCTGTGGCACCGCAGATGTGACTCTGGAGAATGGTGAGTCTGCCAATCATTCTCATTATTGAAAACTTTATATCCTCATTCTTCGAGTTGATGTCTCTCTGGGATTTTATATCTCCAATCGCTGTAGTAGTTAATACTTAATATTATGATATGTTTTATTTTTTATGATGTCAAATTTCCCGTGTGCTGGAGGATTTCAGTTCTCCATAACATGGTATCCTTTTGTAGAAACTATGGGGAACTTATTGTTTCCTATAAGTTTCCTTTATAATAACTATTTACTTTGAGGATTATAACTTTATATTTTACACAAAAATCAATAGGTGTTTTTTTGCCATTACTTTATCTCCTTATCATGTCCATTGTCATATTTGTTTACATGCATGCTATGATTCTTTTGGCGATCGAAGTGCATCCTGGGCACTATCCATGTGTGTGGTTTTTCCTCCTGCCACTGGGTGGCGTGTTCTCCAGACGTCTCAGCGGATGTGTGGTCCTCTCACACACCGCTGGCCGGATGTTGTTTGTCCGTCCGGCGTTGTTGTGGCCGCTTTCCGGGCTGTCCTTTGCGGCCCGGTCTGAGCGACACTACGCATGCGCCTCTTCGGATGCGCGCGCAGTTGAGGACCTGACCCGCCCACGTTACGCATGACGTCATGCGCGGCGTGGTGTCGGGTTGAGGGCCATAACAGGGGGAACAAGCGTCTCATTCAGTCACTCAGGAACTGGTGTGTGCGGACATGGCGGTCCCACGCGGGTAAGATACTTAGAACCATATTGGCGTACCTGTTATCAGATGATAGATGGGTTCTCTTTTCACCTTGTAATATGTTGATCTCTCCAAATATGCTATTTAGATGTCTGTGATGGCTGGCCTCACCCCTCTGACTAAGTAATACAAGTGCAATAGCTCATACTTGGGCTTTATTCAGATCCCTAGTTACCTATCTTTACCAAGAAGGACTTATCCTCCATCTTTGCAGGTAAAGCCCCCCCTTCGCTTATTTTTTAATCACTTAACAGAGACATAATATACAGCATTTTGGATCACAGATGCACTACTTGTTTGATTTCCATCTCTACAGATCACTATCCCGCTGGGTATTTTCCAACTTGGCCGCCATGTTTGACACCTCCTGCCCTTAACCTTTTTCATTTTTGACTATACAAACGTGTCTATCTCAGACACTGAATAAGGTATATATGTTAGACCTATAAACAGGTTTTTCTTTCTTTACCGGGCGGTGGAAGCTTCCTTAGCTCACCACACTTACATCTCTATCCCACCCCCTATGCCCCTCCACATCCGCGGGTGAGACGTTTTTTCTGGGGAGCTTTCTATCCAATTGGTTTGGTGGTGGATCTCTCTATGGTGACGGCCCTGAATGCCCTTTGATGTTCCATATTAGCATGCACTTTTTGTTTTTGTTGTTAGACATATATGCATTTGAACTAATAACAATTGTTTGTTGTCACTGTATCATACAGGCACTGTACATTGACACATTCTTATTCCCCTGAAGAAGCGGTGCATCACTGCCCGCGAAACATGTCGGGATTGGTTTAATGCTCATCATTGGACCTATTTATCTTCATTATCATTATTGCCTTATGTTCAATACATTGTTCTTCTTGTATATGTCAAATTATTTGCATCTATGTTGTATTTTTTGTCTTGTATTTTAAAGATGTTATGTCAATAAATATTTCTAGTTTTTAAACTATGTACTTATTATTTTGAACTACCTGGTACCTTTAAAGTCCCACCAGCCCTCCCATTTTTTCGCATCTTCATTTGTTTTTCCCTTCCTCTTTCCTTCTCCATTTTTCCTAGTTCCCTACCCTTTTCCTTTCCCCCCCCCCCCTTTTTTTGTTTCCCTTCCCCTATCCCCTTTTTTTTCTCTCCTTATTTTTATTTTTATCTTTCTTTCCCTCCTTTTCTTTCCTTCCCCCCCTTTCTTTCCCCCTTTTCCCCTTCCCCCTTTCCTTTCCATCCTTCTTTTTCTCCCTTCCCCTTCTCTTACATGTTTTTCTTCTTTCTCATGTCTTCTTACCCCAGCACCTACCTGTACACCTCAGGTTCCAGCTGTGGGTTTCACTCTTTGGGATATCTTTCCCAGTATAGATCCTATCTAGTGTTTATATGTCAGATTTTTTTGGCAAATTTTTTTTAACTAAAAGAAATATGGAACATCTTTGCTCAGCTTACATCTGAATTATTCATTTTTTCTGTATCCGGCACATAATAAAATCATTTTATTTCTGTCTATGGACACAATTCACAAAGCTATAACATTAGGACAAGGTTGTATTTTTATCCCTGTAACAGTCATGTTCAGATCTGCTGGCTCCCAACTGAAATTACTGGTCATGTGATCTTAGCCTGGTGATGGAAATACAAAATGTTGGCCATATAGTTTTTAACCCTTTGAGTGCCAGTCTGTAATATTCCCTCATTATAAGGACATTGTTCAGATTTCAGCACTGTGATAGTGTGAATGCCAATCGGTTATGTAATACTGTACACTAATGGATTTCATATCTTTTTTTTCTTCTTTGATAAATAGAACCTTCTTTTGGTGGTGTTTATTATCCTTCTTTTTTTTTTTGTTACTATATAATAAAAAAGAAAAATTTAACAATATGGTAGTTCTTCAGCCCTGGGGATCTAGTCTCGGTACATGGCTTTTATAAGTCCACATCCCTAACAGATATTAAATGCTGAGTAACCATACTTACATTTTCAGGCCTCAAAACATAGGAATCCTAATGTGATATCTGACCACACTGAGATCTTAGTGCCAACGACCACAGATCAGCTACAAAGAGGAAGCCATACTGGGCTCATTACATACTGTGCTTTCTGCTAAGTAGCTCTTGTACTCTAGGGCTTCTTCACACCATATCCATTGAGCTGTGTTTTTCTGCACACCACCGCGCATGTATGGTGTGAAAAAATTCCTATGCCCAGTACACATAGGAGACATCGGCTGCTTCAATAAAAACCGGCCAACAGGCTTTACTGTCCTCCCTCTCAATGCAATCCCATTTGCAGACCCAGGCTGTTCCTTTTTGTTCCCTACAGAGATTACTTCAGTCCCACTGAGGAGCTGCCACTAAAGTATATGGACTATTACAGACTCTTATGGGCTTTTAGGTTATTTTTACAAATCCAATTATTATTTTTTATCGTATTTGCATTATGACAAGTAGTTTCTTTTGATTGTTCTATACTCCTCTTTGCACCATTTTCACTTATATCAATCCCATCATTCTGCTTATTGTATTTTGAAAATATTTCTAATATTCTGTATTTGGTGTTCTCTCAGTAGTTGTAATTTAATCAGAGTATAGCATCAAGTCAGTTAAACTCCTGGAATATGAATCTGGTCAGTTAAGTGGCAGATGGGGTTGTTAATCAGTTTCAGCTGCTTTGGTGTTAATGAAATTAACAGGTGCACTAGATGGGCAACAATGAGACGACCTCCAAAACCGGAAAAGTTTTACAGATGGAGACCAGTAAAAAAAAATTCCCTACTCCATCTTTTCTGATTTGTTTTTCACTAGTTTTGCATTTGGCCAATGTCAGTATCACTACTGGTAGCATGAGGGGATACCTGGACCCTGTAGAGGTGTATATGTATGTAGGTATGTGTGTGTGTATATATATATATATATATATATATATGTGTGTGTGTGTATATACAGCTGCAAGAAAAAGTATGTGAACCCTTTGGAATGATATGGATTTCTGCACAAATTGGTCATAAAATGTGATCTGATCATCATCTAAGTCACAACAATAGACAATCACAGTCTGCCTAAACTAATAACACACAAAGAATGAAATGTTGCCATGTTTTTGTTGAACACACCATGTTAACATTCACATTGCAGGTGGAAAAAGTATGTGAACCCTTGGATTTAATGACTGGTTGAACCTTCTTTGGCAGCAATAACTTCAACCAAACGTTTCCTGTAGTTGCAGATCAGACGTGCACAACGGTCAGGAGTAATTCTTGACCATTCCTCTTTACAGAACTGTTTCAGTTCAGCAATATTCTTGGGATGTCTGTTGTGAATTGCTTTCTTGAGGTCATGCCACAGCATCTCAATCGGGTTGAGGTCAGGACTCTGACTGGGCCACTTCAGAAGGCGTATTTTCTTCTGTTTAAGCCATTCTGTTGTTGATTTACTTCTATGCTTTGGGTCATTGTCCTTTTGCAACACCCATCTTCTGTTGAGCTTCAGCTGGTAGACAGATGGCCTTAAGTTCTCCTGCAAAATGTCTTGATAAACTTGGGAATTCATTTTTCCTTCGATGATAGCAATCTGTCCAGGCCCTGACACAGCAAAGCAGTCGCAAACTATGATGCCCCCACCACCATACTTCACAGTTGGGATGAGGTTTTGATGTTGGTGTGCTGTGCCTCTTTTTTCACCACACATAGTGTTGTGTGTTTCTTTCAAACAACTCAATTTTGATTTCATCTGTCCACAGAATATTTTGCCAGTACTGCTGTGGAACATCCAGGTGCTCTTGTGCAAACTTCCTCTTTGGTATCCTCCCATGAAATCCATTCTTGTTTAGTGTTTTACGTATTGTAGATTCGCTAACAGGGATGTTAGCATTTGCCAGTGACTTTTGTAAGTCTTTAGCTGACACTCTAGGATTCTTCTTCACCTCATTGAGCAGTCTGCACTGTGCTCTTGCAGTCATCTTTACAGGACGGCCACTCCTAGGGAGAGTAGCAGCAGTGCTGAACTTTCTCCATTGTCTTATAGACAATTTGTCTTACCGTAGACTGATGAACAGCAAGGCTTTTGGAGATACTTTTATAACCCTTTCAAGCTTTATGCAAGTCAACAATTATTAATCGTAGGTCTTCTGAGAGCTCTTTTGTGCGAGGCATCATTCACACCAGGCAATGCTTCTCGTGAAAAGCAAACCCAGAACTGGTTTGTGTTTTTTATAGGGCAGGGCAGCTGTAACCAACACCTCCAATCTCATCTCATTGATTGGACTCCAAAAAAATGATTTTTACTGATCTCAGACTCTCCAAATCTCCATATGTTTTTTTGTGATCTGACTTCCTGTTGAGGGGGTGGACTGTAGGCTATCGGCGGTGGGCCGTGGACTGCAGGCTATGGGTTGTGGACTGTAGGCGGTGGACTGTAGGCTATGGGCTTTTCAGTGTATATGGAGCAGTGCACATAACTACTACAACTAACGTGTACCAACGTGATTTATTGAAAAACAGATAACAGGGTCATTACCTCGTGGATGTGTTTTGGTTGTTTACAAACAAAAGGATATGGTTTAGTGTAAAAAAAAAAAAAATCCAGCCTCCTCCTCCCCTATAGCTGACCAATTCCGCTTTCTTTTTTTGTAAGATGTTCAAGTGACACTTAAATCTAGTTTAAAAAATATATATCTAATTCAGGTATGTGTAGGGTATGGGCAGTGGACTGTAGGCTATGGGCAGTGGGCTGTGGACTGTGGGCAGTGGACTGTAGGCTATGGGCGGTGGGCAGTGGACTGTAGGCTATGGGTGGTGGGCAGTGGACTCTAGACTATTGTTTAGTGTAAAAAAAAAAGAAAAAAAATCCAGCCTCCTCCTATAGCTGGCCAATTCCGCTCCTTTAGTTGTAAGATGTGTAAGTGACACTTAAATCTAGTTTAAAAAATATATATCTAATTCAGGTATGTGTTCTTTACCCAAATAAGTATTTTTACTGATCTCAGACTCCTCCATATACCTATTCATTTTATTTATTTTCTGATCTAACTTCCTGAAATAGGTTTTCGGTTGAGGGCTAAAAAAGAGGTTTGGGAAGTAATGGAGGAGGATGACAGAAGGAGGCAGAAACATACAGAGACAATTTCATGAGAGTCGCTGGTGCCTCAAGGATAAAATGTTATGTCCTACAAATCTTTCTGTGGCATAAGCCTGGAGTGTTCACCTGAGAGGCGGTGCCATCATCAGGATGAAAGGACTCCTTTCTGCGGTAAATGCCTGTAGTGTTCACCTGAAAGGCGGTGCCATCATCAGTATGAAAGGACTCCTTTCTGCGGTAAATGTCTGGAGTGTTCATCTGAGAGGCGGTGCCATCATCAGGATGAAAGGACTCCTTTCTGCGGTAAAATGTCTGGAGTGTTCACCTGAGAGGCGGTGCCATCATCAGGATGAAAGGACTCCTTTCTGCGGTAAATGTCTGGAGTGTTCACCTGAGAGGCGGTGCCATCATCAGGATGAAGAGACTCCTTTCTGCGGTAAATTTCTGGAGTGTCCACCTGAGAGGCGGTGCCATCATCAGGATGAAAGGACTCCTTTCTGCGGTAAATGTCTGGAGTGTTCACCTGAGAGGCGGTGCCATCATCAGGATGAAAGGACTCCTTTCTGCGGTAAATGTCTGGAGTGTTCACCTGAGAGGCGGTGCCATCATCAGTATGAAAGGACTCCTTTCTGCGGTAAATGTCTGGAGTGTTCACCTGAGAGGCGGTGCCATCATCAGGATGAAGAGACTCCTTTCTGCGGTAAATGTCTGGAGTGTCCACCTGAGAGGCGGTGCCATCATCAGGATGAAAGGACTCCTTTCTGCGGTAAATGTCTGGAGTGTTCACCTGAGAGGCGGTGCCATCATCAGGATGAAAGGACTCCTTTCTGCGGTAAATGTCTGGAGTGTTCACCTGAGAGGCGGTGCCATCATCAGGATGAAAGGACTCCTTTCTGCGGTAAATGTCTGGAGTGTTCACCTGAGAGGCGGTGCCATCATCAGGATGAAGAGACTCCTTTCTGCGGTAAATGTCTGGAGTGTCCACCTGAGAGGCAGTGCCTTCATCAGGATGCAGAGACTCCTTTCTGCGGTAAATGTCTGGAGTGTTCACCTGAGAGGCGGTGCCATCATCAGGATGAAAGGACTCCTTTCTGCGGTAAATGTCTGGAGTGTTCATCTGAGAGGCGGTGCCATCATCAGGATGAATGGACTCCTTTCTGCGTTAAAAGTCTAGAGTATATATTGTAACAGGAAGTCAGCTAAATCTGGGAATGTAGTCACAGGAAGGAGATACATTTCTACCTGATTTAGAAAGTCCATTGATTAATTTAGGGTGTTGGCTACAGAGCTAGCCAGCAGGAAGTTGAAAGGCCTTCACCTGTTCAGAATGAGGGAGTTAAGGCTCTATAATTTGTTCAGAGAAATTCCTATTGTTTGCTGCCTCCAGAAGCTGTGTCCTGAAGCCATGTGGGCTGGGAGCAGGAGGACAGTCAGCGTGTGCCTCCCGACAGGATGTGTGGGCCTGGGAGAAGACCCCCCGGAGTGATGTGTGCCCGGGACGGTAACCAAGGGTGAATACGTCTCAAAGGTGAGAAGACGAACTGTTGATGTGAAAGAAACAAAGGACTGTGTTGCCCTGTGAAGCTATTATAAAAGGACTATTGAGTGTCCGCTGGAGGACAAGGAAGTCTGCCCGACGGTAGGTTGGAGACAGACACTTAGGCAGGTTCCAGTTGTGAGAAGGTAGCCGCCCACAGAGGCAAGGATTTATTTTCTGTTTTATTTTATTTTGGATGTTTTGCTGCATACAGCCTGGTGAAGAAAGTACCATTTAATAAACCACACTGTTTGTTTGCAAGCACTTGTCGGCTACCTCTCTGGGAAAACGCACCCCCCAAGGGGTCATCCACGCCTACCACCGAGCTAATCCCTCACATATGGTGGAGGTATGCAGTGGGCATAAGCAGAGATCCCTGCAATGGAGTGCATATGTTTGATGAACTTTGTCTGGTGCATGAGATTGCACAATCTATGTGTGCAGGAGAGAAGATCCTGACAGAAAAAAAAAAAAAAAAAAAAAAAAGTGTTTTAAAGAGACAGCGGTCTCAAAATTATTTGATGAACTTTGTTGTGTCTGGTGCAAGTGACTGCACAAACTGTGTGTGCAGGAAAAGAGATCCTGCAAGAGAGAGAAAAACTACATGTGTTGAAGAGACAGTGGTCTGAAAATTGTTTGCTGGACTGTGAAAAATTTGTTTGTGGAGTTATTGAAGATGGGGCGGTCCAAACGCCTGAAAAATGCAAAGATAGATGAAATGAGAGACCGGATTCTATGGATGGAGGGGATGTTGCCGTCTGAACCAGCCCCATCCATGCCTAAAGAGAGTCTACTAAAGAGGAAGGTTGTTGTCCCTAGCAACACTGATGAAACTGCTATGGAGACGCAGTGTGCTCAGATGAAAAGTAAGCTCAAAATGGAGGAGATGTTGAAACATCTGATTATATCAAATGCAGCTCAACAGCAAGCAAATGCAGCTCAACAGCAGGCAAATGCGGATTTTCAGCGGAGCTTTGCAGCTCAACAAAAGGCTCATCAAGAGAGCATGGCAGGCTGGAAACAGAGACGCCAGCAGCCAATGGAGGCCATCGGTTTGGAAGAAACCGAGTATGTGTGCAGGGCTGAGTTGGATGCCTTGCAACGGAAAATGGAAGAAAAGGAACAAGCCTTGGAATTGCTTAAAATGGAGCATAGAAACTTGCAGGAAACGAATGAACTACTCAAGTCTCATGTGTCACAGTGGGAAGAATCCACTGCTCTTCTTTTGGTCGAGTTGCAAAAACGCAGAGAGACTATAATGGAGAAAGATACCATCCTCATGGAAAAGGAAAGTGAAATTCAGACTTTGCAGAAGCAAAGTATGGCTGATATGTTGGAGTTGCGTAATCAGCTGGAAAAAAGTCTTCAGTCTTTGGGAGCTACAAAAATAGACCTGCAGGAGTCGCAGGAACAGAATGTTGCTCTGAAAGCGACATTGTCTCTCAGCGACAAAGAGAAAAGTGAAAGAGAGGCTAAATTACTGAGTACTGTGTATGAGCTCACTACTTTGAGCAATGTGGTAGATGAATGGCGTGCGGACTGTGAAAGTTGGAAAGGGGAAGCCCAACGTGTCCAGCAGCAGTTAAAGGAGAAAGAAGCCTGTGTGGCAGAATTACATTCTTATTCCCAGATGCTAGCCAGTGAGGTGAAAGCTCTTATGCAGGGAAAAGGAGAGTCTGAACACAAGAGAAAAAAAGTAGAGGCACAGCTTCTGGAATCGCAAGTCAAGGTGTCAGAAGGTGACCGATTGTGTGCTAAGCTGTCAGAGAAGGCAAACCGACTGCAGGTTGAGTTGGACAATGTTACAAATCAGCTTTCTCAAGCAGACAGAAAATCTAGAGAAATTGCGGAAGATTTTTCTATCTTGGAATCGCAGCTGCAAGACACGCAGGAACTCTTACAGGAAGAGAGGTGTCAAAGGCTGAGTTTTAGCACAAAGCTCAAACAAATGGAAGATGAGAAAAATGGCTTCCTGGAACAATTAAAAGAGGAGGCGGAAGCAAAGAAAAACCTATCAGAGCAAGTCGCAACATTGCAAGCTCAGATAGCGGATATGAAAAAACGCATGGAAGAAAGCGTTGGTTCATTACAGTGTGTTGAAGATGTGAAAAAGAAGTTTGATCAGATGCTTGGTGAAGAGAAGACTGTGTCTGCAAAATATGCAGAAGAACGCGCACGTGCAGAAACGGAGGTGCGTGATAACGAGAGCAAAGCCCTGTTCTTGGCTCGCTCTTTGGAGGAAGCTCTAGAGTGTAAGGCTGAACTAGAAAGAGTTAAACAGCTGCGTACAGAAATGGAAGAATTGGTCAGCTCCAAGGATGATGTTGTGAAAAGCGTTCAGGAGCTAGAAAAGTCTAAGCGAGCCTTAGAACAACAAGTAGAAGAGATGAAGATTCCGTTGCAGGAACTGGAAGAGGAATTCCAGGCAACAGAGGATCTGTCCCAAAGAGGGGATAGTGTGCCTGATGCAGTTTTTAAAAGGATCAGTGTTTTGGGGTCTGTCCTGAGTGAGCCTCAGAAATGTGACGACATGTGGCTTGAATCACCCCTTTGGAATAAACCGTTCCTTCAAAAACTTCAAGCATTGGAAAATGTATCATTAGAACTTCAGCAAACAAAGGAGCTGAGTAAGAAATGTGGTGATTTCTCAGTTCAGGCTGAAAACCTAGTGGAGAAAACTAAGGCTGTTGGTGAAAACGTGAAGCAAATGAATAAGTGCCTTTCAGGGAGTGTTTCCAAAATGGAACTGGTGAAAGACGGGTGGCAGAAGTTTGATCGTGATCTTGAGATGCATTCCATGTGGAATTCAGATAGAGAAAAAGAACTAGGTGACCTTGAGCGGTCAAATAGTTCAGCAGAAAGTGCATTGAAGAAACCTGTAAAAGAATGTGTTGCAGTTCCATGCTTCTTCACTGATGCAGAGAGGAGGTCTATAATGGATACCACCCAGATCGCTGGGTTCAACTGTGTTGTTGCCTTTGACCCCTATGTTGGTGGAAGGAAAGTTGATGATGTTCTGGTTGGCTACTTCTGTGAAGAGTTTGGCAAGAAATATAAACTGAATATCAAATCAAGTAGTAGGCCTTTACTGCGACTCGCTCAGGAGGGCGAAAAGTTTAAGAAGTTGATGAGTGCAAATGCTTCAGATCTGCCTATGAATATGAAATGTTTGAATGATATTGATATCTCTGGGAAAAGGAACAGGGGTCACTTTGAAGAAATGTGTGACAGCCTGTTGTCTCAATTGGAAAATCCTCTGCACAGCATCTTAGAGCAAGCAAAGCTCAAGAAGGAAGATCATTCCCTTTTACAACAAAAAGTCAATGATTGTGTACAGCTGTATGGAGAGGCAACTCAAGTCACAGAGGGATGTCAAGAGTCCCTACTTGGAACAAAGCTTAGTGAAGCAAAGGTTCTCAAAGTTTTGTGGAAAACATTTATGGATTGCAGAGAGAGGCGTCTTAAGAATGTTGAAGACATTAAGACTAGCCCAATTGAGTTGCCTATGGATCACGGTCCTCCATGGTGGATTGGACAGACGGTTATGAGGGACAAGCTGTCTGACATTTATGAGAAAGCTGTCAATGAAGATGACAGAAACGAGAAGGAGCAAAATGATGCCAAAAATGCAGTTGAAGAATGTGTATATGAGATGAGAGACAAACTGTGTGGCATTTATGAGAAATCCGTCAATGAAGATGACAAAACAGTTTCATCCGGAAGCTTGAGGATAATAGGAGGCTTATCAGTGAGTCAGCAGTGCCTGACACATGCGTGCCTGGAAATATGTGTCCCAACCCTAGGGTTGAAACAAGAGGGGGGGGTATGTAACAGGAAGTCAGCTAAATCTGGGAATGTAGTCACAGGAAGGAGATACATTTCTACCTGATTTAGAAAGTCCATTGATTAATTTAGGGTGTTGGCTACAGAGCTAGCCAGCAGGAAGTTGAAAGGCCTTCACCTGTTCAGAATGAGGGAGTTAAGGCTCTATAATTTGTTCAGAGAAATTCCTATTGTTTGCTGCCTCCAGAAGCTGTGTCCTGAAGCCATGTGGGCTGGGAGCAGGAGGACAGTCAGCGTGTGCCTCCCGACAGGATGTGTGGGCCTGGGAGAAGACCCCCCGGAGTGATGTGTGCCCGGGACGGTAACCAAGGGTGAATACGTCTCAAAGGTGAGAAGACGAACTGTTGATGTGAAAGAAACAAAGGACTGTGTTGCCCTGTGAAGCTATTATAAAAGGACTATTGAGTGTCCGCTGGAGGACAAGGAAGTCTGCCCGACGGTAGGTTGGAGACAGACACTTAGGCAGGTTCCAGTTGTGAGAAGGTAGCCGCCCACAGAGGCAAGGATTTATTTTCTGTTTTATTTTATTTTGGATGTTTTGCTGCATACAGCCTGGTGAAGAAAGTACCATTTAATAAACCACACTGTTTGTTTGCAAGCACTTGTCGGCTACCTCTCTGGGAAAACGCACCCCCCAAGGGGTCATCCACGCCTACCACCGAGCTAATCCCTCACAATATATATATATATATATATATACACACATACAGTATATATATATATTTTTTTTCCAAGCATTTTCTACTATAAGCAGAAAAAGGCTAAAATATACATATTGGTCTACATTAGTCCATGTTGTTTTGCAGGCATCTGAGGAGAAAAGTGTTATTTTATACTTACATGAAAACCATTTGGCGGTCTCCATTTTCATCAAACGCCATGATGAAATTAAAGTTCACACGGTCTTCAGCAGGAAGAATTACCCGGCACAGTGGACAAGTAGGAGCTTGTAAAAGCCATCTGTAAATACAAGCAGAGTGGAATATATGAGAACATTGAAGTGTTCTGGTGTCCTCTGTGATATACTCACTCAGGCAGATGGAACAGATAGGCTGCTCCACGGCCGGTGGCATCTGTGGCGCTGGGTGGTTCTCACACTCCCTGCGGTCTCTGGGAGAACGGCTCCGGTTGTTGGCTGTGTCCTCCCGTCTCCTTCGAAGTTGGCCTCTCGTCCTGTGGGCGACTGGAGACTCTCCGCCCTCCTGATGTGATCGCCTTCCACGGAATCGGCGTCGTGAATGTCGTGGCATTCTGATGCTGACTTATGTTGGTGTACCTGAAAATAGCTAAAAGTTAGTATAAATAGTAATACAAAAGTATACAATAATAGTATGATGATAGCAATATATTTGAATAAAAAAGGTAATAATCGCAGACAATTGCAGGAGACACAATCTGACAACGTGACTTGGTGCTGTGAAGAGAGTGGGGGGGGGGGGATTTGTGCTGGGAGGGGATTGGGAAGAAGTTGTGCTGGCAGCGGATTGGGGGGGGGGGGGTTGCTGGGAGGGGATTGTAATATATAATGACATGATAATATATGGCACAGTAGGGAATTTTGAGGGGCCAAAGATTGGGCCCCAAACATGTCCAGGGGCTCAAGCTGTGGGAGCCTGGACTCTTTCGGCCCCTCAAATTCCCACCTGCGACCGAGCCAAAGATTAATACAGCAAGCCACTCTACTATAAATTCAGGGCCCTGTGGTACCCGAATCACAGGGGTTATGGGCACCAAACTTGGTACAGGGATACTAGCTGACCCCCAGGGGCCGCACACATTTTTTTGTGGCCGATGCCTAATTTTCACGAGGACTGGCACGGGGTCAAATTTGCACGAATACTGAGGAACATAGGTACCAGTGAGCCCTGCTCCGCAGGTAACATTGGATAGCTAAGAATATGGAGATTAACATGGTACCCAGCATTCCCTGCTCCATGGCACTGCCCGTACACAAACCATGGGGGTTGAGGGCACCATACTTGGCAAACTAATACTGGAGGACTTCTAGGAGCCACACATTTTTTTTGGCCAATGCTTAATTTTTACATGGGCTGCCATGGGGGTTGACTTTGGCCAAATACTGCAGAACATACAGTATCTCACAAAAGTGGGTACACCCCTCACATTTTTGTAAATATTTTATTATATCTTTTCATGTGACAACACTGAAGAAATTACACTTTGCTACAATGTAAAGTAGTGAGTGTACAGCTTGTATAACGGTGTAAACTTACTGACCCCTCAAAATACCTCAACACACAGCCTATAATGTCTAAACCGCTGGCAACAAAAGTGAGTACTCCCCTAAGCTAAAATGTCCAAATTGAGCCCAAAGTGTCAATGTTTTGTGTGGCCACCATTATTTTCCACCACTGCCTTAACCCTCTTGGGCATGGAGTTCACCAGAGTTTCACAAGTTGCCACTGGAGTCCTCTTCCACGACAACATCACAGAGCTGGTGGATGTTAGAAACCTTGTTCTCCTCCACCTTCTGTTTGAGGATGTCCCACAGATTCTCAATAGGGTTTAGGTCTAGAGATATGCTTAGCCAGTCCATCACCTTTTCTTCTTTACCCTCAGCTTCTTTAGCAAGGCAGTGGTCGTCTTGGAGGTGTGTTTGGGGTCTTTATGTTGGAATACTGCCCAGCAGCCCAGTCTGCAAAGGGAGGGGATCGTGCTCTGCTTCAGTATGTCACAGTACATGTTGGTATTCATGGTTCCCACAATAAACTGTAGCTCCGCAGTGCCGGCAGCCTTCATGCAGCCCCAGACCATGACACTCCCACCACCATGCTTGACTGTAGGGAAGACACACTTGTCTGTGTACTCCTCACCTGGTTGCTGCCACACGCTTGACACCGTCTGAACTAAATAAGTTTATCTTGGTCTCATCAGACCACAGGAGATGGTTCCAGTAATCCATGTCCTTAGTCTGCTTGTCTTCAGCAAACTCTTTGCAGGCTTTCTTGTGCATCATCTTTAGAAGAGGCTTCTTTCTGGGATGATAGCCATGCAGACCAAATTTGTTGCAGTGTGCGGCGTATGGTCTGAGCGGTGCCAGACTGAACCCCCACCCCTTTTACCTCTGCAGCAATGCTGGAAGCACTCATACATCTGTTTCCCTAAGACAACCTCTGGATATGACGCTGAGCACGTGCACTCAACTTCTTTGGTGAACCATGGCGAGGCCTGTTCTGAGTGGAACCTCTCCTGTTAAACCGATGTATGGTTTTGGCCACCATGCTACAGCTCAGTTTCAGGGTCTTGGCAATCTTCCTATAGCCTAGGTAATCTTTATGTAGAGCAACAATTCTTTTTTCAGATCCTCAGAGAGTTCTTTGCCATGAGGTGCCATGTTGAACTTCCAGTGACCAGTATGAGAGAGTGAGAGCGATAACACCAAATTTACCACACCTGCCCCCCATTCACACCTGAGACCTTGTAACACTAATGAGTCACATGACACCGGGGAGGGAAAATGGCTAATTGGACCCAATTTGGACATTTTCCCCTCAGGGGTGTTGCCATCGGTTTAGACAATAATGGCTGTGTGTTGAGTTATTTTGAGGGGACAGCAAATTTACACTGTTATATAAGCTTTACACTCACTACTTTACATTGTAGCAAAGTGTAATTTCTTCAGTGATGTCACATGAAAAGATATAATAAAATTTTATACAAAAATGTGAGGGGTGTACTCACTTTTGTGACATACTGTAGGTAATGCAAAGCCCCACTTCATGGATAGCTAAGAATATAGGGATTAATATGGTACCCAGAACTCCCCATTTTGTGGTATTGACTGGCAACCATATGCTCCTAAGTGACCCCATAAAAATTTGACAAAGATATTTTGGGCTAATGACCCCAACATTTTTGGGATGGTAATGGTAAACCCCCTCTACCTTCCTACCACATGGGGACATGTTCAGGGCCCGAGCTGTGGCCCTGCAACTGTGCCCTCTCCAAGCTTGCCATACTGCTCCAAGGTGACCTAACCCTGGGGGCTAGGAGCACCAAATTTGGCACAGGGATACTAGAGGCCCCCTAAGGTAGACCTCCCCTATCTCTGTGCCAAATTTGGGACCCTGGCCCCTCAAAGTTTACCTACTGTGACTGCACCTAGAGTAACACGAGTGGGCCCCCACTCCTCTAACCACTCATTCTGCCCCCCACTGACAGATCCACCATCTTCATGCTAGGGGTGCACCGATCCGATATTAGGATCGGATATCGGCGCTGATATGGCCATTTTAGATGGATCGGGGGATCGGTAACATTGACCGATCCACTGGCCGATCCGGTTTTTGCTGAGTAACGGCTCAGCCATCCCTTACTAGGTGCAGTAGTAGCATGGGATGGGAGCCGCTACTTCCTGTATAGGTCCGGCTCACAGGCGGAGTGATATCAAATGCACTCCGCCTGTGAATGGAGAAGCCGTATACATGAAGCAGCGGCTTTGCTCTGCGCTGCAGCCGCTTGCTTTGTGTGTAGCTCCGGATCGATTCCGGTATCGGTATCGGCGATTTCACAACGCCAGATATCGGTATCGGATCCAAAAAAGTCAGATCGGTGCATCCCTACTTCATGCTACAGCCGCTGTGAAATCCGCAGGAATAAGCACTGACCATTTGGCATGCAAGGGGTGTGTCCCCCCGCCATTCAGCCTGTGTCCCTGCCGTCATTCAGCCTGTGTCCCTGCCGTCGTTCAGCCTGTGTCCCTGCCGTCGTTCAGCCTGTGTCCCCGCCGTCGTTCAGCCTGTGTCCCCGCCGTCATTCAGCCTGTGTCCCCGCCGTCATTCAGCCTGTGTCCCCGCCGTCATTCAGCCTGTGTCCCCGCCGTCATTCAGCCTGTGTTCCCGCCGTCATTCAGCCTGTGTCCCCGCCGTCATTCAGCCTGTGCCCCCGCCGTCATTCAGCCTGTGCCCCCGCCGTCATTCAGCCTGTGTCCCCGCCGTCATTTAGCCTGTGTCCCCGCCTTCATTCAGCCTGTGTCCCCGCCGTCATTCAGCCTGTGTCCCCGCCGTCATTCAGCCTGTGTCCCCGCCGTCATTCAGCCTGTGTCCCTGCCGTCATTTAGCCTGTGTTCCCGCCGTCATTCAGCCAGTGTCCCCGTCGTTATTTAGCCTGTGTCCCCGCCGTCATTTAGCCTGTGTCCGTGTGCCCGTCAGAGTCCTCCTTTAAATCCGTGTCCTCATCAGAGTGCTCCTTCACATCCTGTGTGTCCCCATCAGAGTGCCCCTTTATGTGTCCAGTCAGAGTTCCCCTTTTTTATTGCGGTCAGAGTTCTTTATTATTGCGGTCAGAGTGCCCCTTTAATGTGCCCCACGATAAGAGCCGTGTGTTCTGTAATCAGACAATATTCCCGTCATTTGCCAATAAGAATCTCAAATAGGAATAATCCGCCCAATAAGAATAGATTTGCGTCGGGCGCATGTGCAGAGAGCGAGGCAGAATCTGACATTACATTCTATTCCCTCCCCCCTCTGTCTCTCCTCGGATAATACATCCAACAAACTGCGCATGCCAGTGTCCTCACCGCCAGCTGATCTCCGCTGGAGTGACGTCATTTACTGAGCATGCGCAGTTCCTCCGATGCATTATTCCACAGGACACCGGCCTCACTGGTAAGGTGACAACCAGGGCAGCCATCAGAAATTTTGGGGCCCCCCAGGCCGGACCACCAACATTCCCCAGGGCCCAATGGCAATCTCACCAAGTCCTTTAGTGCTCCCATGTTTATTTATCACTCCTACAACTTAATATATGAAAATTAAGAGTGTATTCCAGGTTATCGGTGCTTTCAAGATTTAACAGTAAGCAATTATATTTTGGTCAAAAGATATGAAGCCTGCAACCCCAACATTTCACCTCTCCTTCCTTTACATGGCCATTTCACAAGGGGGGGGGGGGGTAGCATTCTCACTCCACCTTCCTTCACATGGCCATTTCATTTCAATCAAGACACAGCCCCATATATTCAGCAGAGAGACATCCCTAATCCAGCAACAAAACATCCAATTCCAGCAAAGAGACATCCCCTTGGCAGTCTGGGACACCAGGGCGGCTGGGCCCCTAGTGATGCTGGGGCCCCCTAAGTGTGTATGGGCTGTTCCCCCCCCCCCCCTGATGACTACTAATGACACTTACCGTCTCTCCCGGATACAGACAAGAGATTTGATGTAGAAGCTGTGGGTGAAATCTCAGATCTATCCACTATAGGGCGCTGTGCAGGCAGTGATAGAAGATGCTCCGTCTCCCTGGCAACCTACACTACAAAATGGCGCGGCTCCGCCTTCGCGTTCTTTATATGACATCATCCGCCCGCCCCCTGCACCAATCAGAGGAAGCGCGAGCCCACCTCTGCGCGCTGGCAATTGAGGCCGCTCATCCCCTATGATCACTGACAGGAGAAGCGACAGAGAGCTGGAGGGAGGACTAGACTGTCTTCTCCCTCCAGCCTGCAGGTGGCAATAGAGAGCACCGCTGTGCAGTGAAGGAAGGCTGCCGTTCACTCTCTATCCCCTCATCACATGACTGACATGAAGTTTCCTGGTGTGGTGTGTAAGTATAAGGGGAAGAACCCCTCCCCCCTTCTTCCTCAGAACCCCCTCAGACCTCTTCTCCTCCCTAAACACCCTCACCTCTCCCCTACCTAAACCCCCCCAGATACCTCCTCAGCCCTCAAACCTCCCCAGACACCTCCCCTCCACCTCAGACCCTTCGTCTCCTCAAACACCCCAGAACACCTCCTCAGAAAACCACCCCCTCCCCCAAGACTCTCTCCCCTCCCCCTCTCCCCAAACCCCTAGACACCTCTCCCCTCCTCCTCCTCAACCCCCCCCCCCCCCCAGACACCCTTTCAGACCTCTCCCCTTCTTTTCAAACCCCCCCAGACACCCCCCAAGACTTCTCTCCTCCCCAAACCCCCCTAGACTTCTCCCATCCTCCGCAAACCCCCCCCCTCCCCTCTCTTCCTCAGACCTCTTCCCTCCTCAATGCCCCCAGACGCCCCCTCCAGGGGTGGACTGACCATTCCGGCACAGTAGGGGGCCCCATGAAAGTCTCCTGGGCTGCCATCTTTACTGGGTGACCTCTTGTCTGCTGGAAGTCTCTGCCCACTGCGCCCCTCCCATCTGACAGCCCCTGTGTTTGTATCTGGCTCGGACCGGTCCTTATGTCAGGGGACAAGGAGGAGGAGGAGTATTACATGTACTGTGGGGGCTCCATCATCATTGTGTGATCTGAGCCGATGGAAATGTCCTGCATGCGGCACCCAGCCCTGGATCTGTACACAGCGGGGACTCCTGCCATCACCGCTCTTTAGGGGGGGGGGGGTACACCATGTCCTGCTGTGTCTCCTGCGGCCCCAAGCTGCAAAGAAATGCCCACTCCAGGCTGGAGTCCTAACCTGCAAAACATCAGGGGGTACAGCGATTCCTGCCAAGGGGCACACCCTATCCAGTCGCAGCACAGAGATCCCTGGCAGTGAGCACACTACCCAATGGAGGCACAGAGATCCCTGCCAGGTGGCACAGAGATCCCTTAACAGAGGGGCACACATTGTACATAATTGGTAGTAGAGTGTGGGGGGGGGGTATAGTGGTTCTGGCGTTATCCAAGAGTGGGGTGGGATCTGGTGTTACCCAATTGTGGGAGGTTTATAGTTGCAGGGGGTATAGTGGTTCTGCTGTTACCTAGGAGTGGGGGGGGGGTCTGGTGTTATCTAGGAGGAGTAGGAGGTATACAGGAGTGGTTATGGTGTTATCTAGGAGTTATCTAAGAATAGGGGCTACAGGGGTCTTGGCATTATCTTCTAGTGGGAGGGTACAGGAAGTCTGGTGTTGTCGGACTGTGGATACATGAATCTGATATTATTGTGATGGGAGGGGAGAGAAGATTTTTATGAAAGGGGGGTCTGGTATTATCTATGAGTTGGATCTTGTGCCATTTGTGAAGGGTAAAATTTGGAAGGTGAGGAGTCTATATGACATCTTGCTTTATATACCTGTAGGATAATCCGGCACATCCCCATATACTTGCACACGCCTGTACCAAGTGACAGACAGTCTGACATGCAAGTTTATTTTTCTTACCTTTATTAAACATTTACTTTACCACAGAATTTCTCTACATGTTGTTCAAACACATGTAATGTGGGCAGTGCAATATGTAGGTGGGACTTGAGTGTGGACAGGGGGCCCCAGTGAGCAGGGATCCTGCAGGGGGCCCCATGATCTCCTATTTCCCAGGAGCCCCATGAGTTGTTAGTCCGTCCCTGCTAGGACCATTATGGAATATCTGCTGGGTACTCGTGCTTCACTGCCTGCATCAGTCCCTGATATTTTTTTCCTATATTGAAGTCTATGGAGACACAGCCACTCATCCTAATTTGACAGACGTGTAGTTGCGGGTGATCGGCCCCAAAACGCAGACAGTATACATATAGGGGTGCTCACCCACATCCTTGTCAAACTAGGACCAGCAGCGCTGTCTGTGCAGCCACTGCATCCCCATAGACTTACATTGGCTGCTTGCATGCAGCACTTGCAGCCACATAAACAAATAGCCCATTTAGCCTAGGTTCACACTGAATCGCACAGGATTGTGCACCGCATTCCCGTGCAATTTGAGGCTATTCATTTATGAACGGGCTCAAATCGCATCAAAGCAGTGGCTTGCACTACTTTTGGAAATGCACAGCAACCGGATGGCATGGTAGTTTTGTACTATACGATCCAGTTCAGGCAAACTGCATTTGGGGTGTCAACACTGCACTGACATCTGCTGCAGATAGCAAGGGCAATGCGATTTGAACTAGTGATCAACCGATATCGTTTTTTTGTTGCCGATAACGATATTTTGGTCAATGCATATCGGTATCGGCCGATATTTTCATACATTTAAAAAAAAAAAAATATTTTTTTTTTTCTTTGACAGGTACTCTTGTGGAGGGATCTGGGGGTCTAAAAGACCCCAAACCCCTCCTCTGCACCTAAAAGCATTCAAAATGCCAAGTTTGGCTGTTTTGAATGCTGTCTTTTTTTAATCTGGTGCCAGTACCCAGAAGCGATCACTTCCAGGTTTTTGCATGGAGACCCGATCAGAGCTGAATGTGGCTTTGATCGGGCCTCCGGCGGCAGTGCAGGCTGGTTGCCCGGGGGGGGGGGGTGTCTCGAGTCCCCTCCCGCTCCTTGTAATGCGAGCCTTACAAGACAGCCGACCGTCCGCTATGCTGCAGGCATCTCTCCTGTACAAGCACTTTCCCGAAATATCGGTCACCTTGGTGGCCGATTCCGATATATCGGGGTAAGTGCAGATCGGCTTTGCCGATAATCAGTCGATCTCTAATTTGAACAGTGCAGGAAACATGCAGAAAGCACCAGTTTCCTGCACACCGCCTTCCACTGTGAACCGGGGCTTCTAATGTTCAGGTCTCGGCATCCCTGTGAATAAGTGCAAAGAGAAAAAAGAATAAAACTCAACAAAAAGGATTTATTAGCTGCAGGTAAGTTTATTGTACAAAACAATTACATAATTAGTTCACATTTGCAGCATGCTTCCAAGAAGAAACCAGTTAGACTATTGCATATGCAAAAGATTTTATTCTATCATCTAGTAGACAGTCGTAGGCTTAATGAACTACATTTGTCAGCCACCAGATAGTCAGCTACTCCCCCAACATTCACCGTGTAATGTAGGAGCTGTACGATTATTTGCATTACCTTTACTGCAATCATTTGAAGGCACAGAGTAAGAAGTTATTGTCAGCGGTGCTCAGTAAAGTCAGCTATTGGAAATGTTTGGACAGAAAGTTAGTATTACATACACAAGCTGTGTTGCATATTCGGTTATTTTTTTTCCAGTATCATTCGGTTTAAATCTGCCTTTGTGCGATTATTGGTTCAGCCTGGAAAATACAAGTGCAGGATGTTCCTGAAGCCAACAGCAGCTTAGTATAAAAGTTTATTGATTAACCAGAAAGATTTTTGGAATTCAGTAGCACGGTTTTTAAACAATCATTTAGGTCTGAAAGTTAAAATTAAAAAAAAAAAAAATAGTGGACGGATCATTGAGGAGGATGAGGAGGAGGAGGATGAGGAGGAGGAGGAGGATGAGGAGGGTTACAGGTTGGCCTTGTCATTGGCGGTCACATGAGCGGAATGCTGAGTGTAGGTCTTGATCGCTCTCTGTAAAAGAACAAAAAGTGTCGTTAGCAATTACAAATTAAAACCTTCCAAAGACAAAAATAGATGAATGAATGGACAAGTGTATTGTGTTCTGAAGAAAATCTGCATTGGGAGAAACTGTGGAGGCTGCTGATCTGCTCAAAATGCCAGCTAGCTGGCTGCCTCTGGCTTCAATACTGGGTTACTGACCCAGAAAAACCCATCACATTATGTAGATCAGGGATCCTCAAACTACGGCCCTCCAGATGTTGCGGAACTACACATCCCATGAGGCATTGTAAAACTCTGACATTCACAGACAGGACTAGGCATGATGGGAATTGTAGTTCCTAAACAACTGGAGGGCCATAGTTTGAAGTCCCCGGATGTAGATGGTCCATTCAGACCCCTAGCAAACCAGTTGACCTCCCGGTCCTAGAAAAGCATGGGACCCATTGAGTAGAGGGGGGAAAAGCAGAACTCATGGTAAGATAGTCATCTCATATGTAGCCAGAGGGCCGGAAAAACGAAGGCATGGGATCTGTGTGTCCTTCAAACTCAGCAATACCCAGAGACAGAAGCTTGTACATACACAGTTGCATATTACCCGTGCTAAATAGAACACAAGGTTTTGGTTGGAGCTGATCTTTAAATTAAAAGCCCAAAATGAGGTTAGATTCCAATGATGTACGGTTCACAGCCAAACATTTATATTCCCTGGCATTTAAAGGAAATGTTTGCTGAGAGAATAGGTAGGCAGCCATTGCCAACTTCTCTCGGAAAAGGTCATTTTCCCACCTCCCATGTAGAGCCAAAAGCATGCATCAAGAGTTCTGCCTTCACTTTCTGCATGCTTATGTTACATCAGTGACACCAAGCTCTGGTTCACATTGATGCGATGCGGGGAACACATAAGATTTGCTGTTTCCCTGCATCACATTGCATGGCAACCGCACGGCGCCCATGCAAACTGCTGGGGGTGTTAATAGTATAGTAATAACACCCCGAAACAGATTGCAAAACACAGCGAGACTGCCAGAATTGCAATGCATGGGTGTGAACAGCCATATGATTCGATTCAGGTGCAGAAAAAAGTATCCTGCACTAATTTGGTGCAGATGCGATTTGAGCTATACTAAATGTATGGCCCAAATCACACAGCACAGACATCGCATGTGATGCGCACAGGAATGCAGTGCGATTCCTATGCGAATCACATGCGGTGTACCACGCCACAGAAGTGTGAACTCAGGCCAAGGGGTAGATTTACTAAAGCTGGTGCACTGAGAATCTGGTGCGTGGTAACCAATCAGCTTCTAACTTCAGCTTGTGCAATGAAGCTTTGACAATAAAACCTGGAAGCCGATTGGTTTCTATGCAGAGTTGCGACATATTTCGCACTCTCCAGCTTTAGTAAATAGCCCCCTAGGTATATTAAAGCCACTGGGTTTACAGCCTGGCATCTAGCATCTTCATTATGTGATTGAAAAATCACAGCCTTCATATAAGGTGTGACAATTTAATTCCTGGCCTTGGAGTAACGCTATGGTGGCAAGTCACACAGCCATTTACACTTGAGCATGATCCCACATGGTCTACCTTGCACTTGCCTGGGTCACAGCCCAGCTGACTCAGTCTTTACGGAGCAGTAGAAGAAATAACTTGTGTGTGCCTTGCAATGTTGGCGAAAAATGAGAGACAGGAATCTGGAGCAGCGGATTAACAAAGTTTTGTGAAAACTAACAAAAGTGTGAGTGAAACGTAATCACTTCCCGCCCGTGGGACATTTTCTGCAGGCGATTCCCTGCAATGTAAAAACAATCATAGCGGCTGACCATTCCCCCACCCCCTCCAGTGTTTCTTCTGGCATGTCCGTGTGATCAGTGAGCCGGAAAATAAATCAGCTGGCGACAGCCATTTACCATAGAGCTGACCGAGGACCAGATAGTCCCCGGCCATCTCTGTGACCTTCGGAGGCCAAGTCAGAAGTTATGACATCAATTTTGGTGCCGGCAGATGTAAACATGGTGGTGAATCTCAGGCTTTCCAGCATAGGAGAGATGTGGAGTACTTATAGACTCCAGGACTCTCTGTAAAGAGGACCTTTCATGCCCTATTCCTATTTCAAGGGATGTTCAGGAATAAGTGTAAAAAAAAAAAAAAAGCAATAATTCTAGCACAAGACCTGCTCTGTAACGCTCAACAGGTAACCTGTGAACATTTTTAAAGGGTAGCCTATGAAGTTTTTTTAAGTACCGAATTTTATCGCCATTCCCGAGTGTGCACAATGATAAAGCATGACGTTAGTTTTTTTTTTTTTCTCTGCGTAAAATCATCTTTTGCATTATACATAAAAATTAGGGTAACTTCAGTGTTTTTCTTTTTTTAGTTCATGAAACAGTTTTTCCAAAAAAATAAAATAAAAAATAAGCACACAGGCTACAAGAAAATGGCAGCCCCACGAGGCACCAGGAGGGATTCCTAGGCCTTAAGGACAAGCCCAGGCAGGAGCCCCCACCAGGTACAGCCCCCCCCCCCACACCGATCGTACCCCCCCCCCCCATCATCATCATAGCGCCCTGCCCCCACCCCAGGAGGTGGACCAGACCACCCACACAGCCCCAGCATGAGGAAGGGGGGTGTCTGACTGTCCCATGGAGGGGCCCACATCCACCCCAAAACCCTCCAGGGGGAGAGGGAGGACAGTTACTCACCATACCAGGAACCAGATGGGCACGGCTCCAGACAGAACCCCTCGCCATTTACATGGGGGGCTGTTGGCCAGGAGGAATGCTGGACATGCAACCTCACGAGGCGTTTAACTCACAGGCCAGACCATGTGGTGGGGCTATGTCACGGCCGACCTAGCGCGGAGCTGAAGTCTGCGCGCGCTCGGTGGCCAAACTGGGGTGACCACTGGATCTAGGTTATCCAGCCTGTCGCTCAGTCCGGCAGTTTATTGTAGATCTCCAGGAGGAAAAAAAAGAATATCTATCTAAAAAGAAAAAAATGTACCTATACTGGAACTCTAATCTGACAAGTAGATTCCTAACACATCATAGGCAAGATCATTGTTGTGGTGAAGTGTTCGAGTTCCTGGCACAGAAATCCATTCCGAAAATTGACCAACCACCTTGTTCCCTGACTTGGCACCCTGAGGCCTCGTTCACGCCATGGTGCAGAGACAGTTTTTCTGCATACATTCTGCAAGGGCACACAAAAATAAATAAATAATGGTTCTGTATGTTCCCTGTTCACACCACAGACGGCAGATTTTTTCTGTGCAGGAATCTCCATTGTGTATGCAGTTTTCTGCACTGGAAAAAAATTGACGTGACATCAACATTGGTGTGAACAGGGCACAGAACCGATGTCAACATTCATGAAATCTGATGTCTTTGCAAGTGAAATCTGTGTGGTTTTCTCTTCAATTCCCATCAGTTTTCATGAACGTATGGTGTGAATGAGCCTAGAGACTTTTGGCTGTTTAAAAAAAAAATGCCTTAATAGGACAAAGATTTGATGACAATCCGGCATAGCGTTCCAGAAAATGAAATCCTGGAATGATTCAAGCAGTGGCACAGATTTCTAGAAAAAAAAGTGTCACTTCACAAGGGGACTACTTGGAAGGGGTGACAACAGCCACTAGTGTATAGGTAAGGAAACGTTTTTTCCCCCCAGTGCGGGAATTAAATCGTCACACCCCATAATCCTTAGTACTGGTAAGGTTTGGGTTCCCCCTAGTGGAAGGAAAGAGCAGCACTTCACATTACCTTATGGTGTCCTTCAGCGTTGTACTTGTCAAGCAGAGCCTGGATACGGTTGCCGTAATCTGGGTGAACGTGAGTGAAATTCTTCACCTGGTGGAAGGAAAATCTAACAGGGGTTACGGAATAAAATAAGTTCCAGCCCAAGGATGGTTCCTCACTTCATAAACTCTTACATGGCAAGGGAAAATCACCCCGTTAAAGTGGCACCTAGATAGAACATATCATTCTCCAAATACGCTGCTGAAAAGCTCTAATGTAATCAAAAAGAACCCTTGGAGTTATGGGAATACTCACAAGATACAGACCAAGAAAGAAGTTGTAGATTTATGGGACATCTCTTAAACTGAAAATGGGAAAAACTCAAACGGCCATATGATACAATTGTGGTGTGTCCTGGTTGTCCACCCTTGAAGATATAAACGAATGCCCCAATGGTCCTCCTCCCCTCTATAATCATGGCCCAATTACTGTGGGAAAACAAACTTTTCCCAAGACCTACAATTTTGTGGTTGGACTTCATCTCCTTGTTGGATTGATGCAGAGAAATCCTTGCCTTTCCTAAACAGACTCCCTTCCTTGCTGGAATGTGTGAAGGTCTGGGTTTTTAGTCACATGATCTGTGAGGGTTGTCCAGTCTAACTGACGATTCTCACCTTTACAGAAATCACATGACTCAAGTGCCTCGGGCTGCAAGGAATTGAACCCGCAGCAACATTTTCTCTGGGAAAAGCAAGTGTTTCAGCCCATGTATCGGCACCAGAAATATGGAGACCCAGACAATACTTCCCAAAAACAATTTGTGTGCGCCCCACATATACAACATTTCCATACTACATATTCCTGCACATTAAAATTAACCCCCCCCCCCCCTTTAATCAGTGTCTGGTACCAGGCTCGATGTCTACAGATTTTTATCCATCGCAGCAAAGCTCGTTAAACAACATTTGAGGGCCGGTTCACACATAGCAATGCCAGACATCGCATGTGATTCGAACTGCTCTGCAAGTCACATGCGATGCAAATTCAACCATACAGATTGCATGGCTGAATTCACGTCGCATTCGGACCAAACTCGTGCAGGACCCTTTTTTGGTCAACACAAGAAAATGATGGGCATGGTTGGTCACACCCATACGATCCGATTCCTGTCTGAATTGACAGTTTGCACTGCGATATGCAAACTGATCTGGGGGTGTCATTAACTTTGTACTCATTCTCCCAGCGATTCACATATTGCAGTGCAAACTGCCTGCAATGCGGTAACTCGCAGTGGATTCGCAGGGTTTCCACATAGCACCAGTGTGAACCGAGCCTGAGTATTGGTCTGCTTTAATTCATACAAGCAAAGGAACTGAAAAAGTTGACCATTGGAACATGTTACATCTGCATTTAGGATCTGTAGAGATCTGTAAATAAATAAGCAAATGGCTTGTAGTTCTCAATCTACTGATCAGCGTTGCCATAATCCATTCACTCTTCCTGCAGCTTTCTACCTTACAGGAGATTGAGGGGGTGGGACTGGGCCACGGCTGTGTGTGAATGGACACACAGAGCCGCATCTCGGGAGCATGCCTGTTTGGGTGCACCCGAGATGCGGCTCCATACACCCGTCAGGAGGGAGAAGCCAGGAGCACCGGTGTGGGACCAGAGAAAAGGAGGATCCGTGCTGCTCTGTGCAAAACCATTGCATAGAGCAGGTAAGTTTAAAAAAAAAAAAAAAAATCTAACAAACAAACAAGTTTTAATAATTGCTTTAAAGCCCATATGGATATGAAAGCCCCAGTCAATGCTGCTCCTCGGGGGATGCACACATCCACACTAGGATTGGCTATGATGAGTCTCATGCTTCAATGTCTATTACCCACTGGATGAGTTTTCCTAATGCTGACATCCCTACTATCCTGAGTGCCAGCGGGGCCCTATACCTCCTCCCTATACCGCCTGGAGCAGCACCACCAAGCACCAATGGCCTTATTGAAAGCTTGTAGACAGTTACAGGCAGAAATATAGAGGGAGAGTCTGCAAGAGCCCAACCATGCACCCATGATTGTAGGGGGAAAAAAAAAATAAAAAAAAAAAAAATTATATATATATATATTAAATGCACTTTTTTTTTCTGCAAAAGTATGTGCCTTTATTATTTTTTTTCCCCTAAAGGTGAACTTAGACGTTAAAGTTGTAGGATCTTCACAAGTGCAAAATATCTATTACAACTATGCATGACAGGTGCTCTTTAATACACTCTATAGCAGACGATACTCACAGCTCTTTTCTGGATGAAGAGTTTGGCACCCTTCAGGTGACCGGCAATGTTCTCACAGAGCCTCTTGCGCTCTTCTTCACTCAGAACTTTGGTGTAAAAGTCCCGGACCTGCAAGGTAGCCACATAAACCAAGTCACATGACAGCTATACTGTAACTATGTCCAATGACCAGGCTAATGTTATAGACACACTGTGCACCTTTTTACTCCTCAGTCTACTTTTATATTTGTTGGTCTTCTGTGTGGGTATAAAAAAACCATGCATGCTAGATTTGTCTGATAGTTGCCCAATCCATCTCAGGACAGCCAGACTGATCAATTTCTATTTTAAGTCTATGGATTGCTAAAAGAAAACCTGCCAACAATGAGCATTAGAATAAAAATAATCTCCACTCTTAGGCTATCAAGAATATACAATTATACTCTCAGGATAGCTGTGTGTGCTGGAGTTCACTTGTATTCTCTACCAAACCTCCAGCCCAGTGTCAGTAAGCCCCCCTGTCTCTTACCTGGCTGATATCAAACAGTGTGGAGGCTACAGAATGGTAAACCGTCAAATCAAGAATTAAGCTGATTCACACCAAGTGCATTACGCTTCGCATGCGCTGATTGAGTTTAAGTTGGAGTGAGCTGACATGCGGTTTCCAACATATTGCAATGCACGGATGTTGTTTTTACCACTGCAGAAGCCAAAATGTTTGTTTTTTCATTACCACTGCAGCATGTAGTAAAGTGTTGCAGTGGCTATTCTAGTCTACAATTATCAGTTTACGTCATATGCAGAGCAGCGCAGTGAGGCGTCTGTTTAGATCTCTTGTGACACTCTGTTCCTCCCCGCCCCCTCCTGTCCATCCCAAGTGATATCACATACCAGCACCTGGGATGGATAGGAGGGGCCAGTGGGGAACAGCGCACCACAGTCAGCACCATCACAGCTGCTTCCCTGCATAGCTCTGCAAATGTCTGCAGCAATCTACCCAGCAACTGTCTGCTACTAACAGGTAGATCGTGTTGGAACCTCAGCTGAGAAACCTTGGTATTTTGGAATATCTTTTTCTGTAAAGATTTTTCTTGCAGTGTTTTTTTTCATCTTTTCACTAAAGAATCCAACCTGATAGAGGGTCTAGCAGCTTTAGCCCTTCCTTATGCTCTCCCACACTAGAGAAACAAAAAGCGAAATAAAAATTGCCTTCCACATAATACTTTGTGAAAATGTGATGGAAAAGCACAAACCCCGTTCACTTAGCAAAAATAAAAAATAAAAAGTTAGGGCACTACAAATCTTGTGGCTGTTTGAAAAACAGGATCATTCTCGGTTATCTCTCTTTATACGGTATATTTCATAAATAGGCCTTTGTACAAACAAACACGTCAGCAAACTGGTGAGTTTACGGGTCTAGTCATTGCACAGGCATGTCGCGGGATTTGCTCGGTTCAGAATAAAAAAAAAAACAAAACACTTATCTAAACAAATATGGGGTCTATCGGGACTATGGAATATGAGGGTGTAATACTTGATAGTAGAACACCAGTTCTCTTATCAAGTGCTGACAGCCATGGAAGCTCTGGTCTTAGACATATCGGCCAGAGAAACCTTTTCCATTAGTAAAACAATCCTGCTGCGTACACTGAAATGCAGTGTAGTAGTATTCCCTACATACAGTATGCAGCGCTGTGTTCCAGCAGCAGGATGGACGACTTCTCAGCTGCTGCCGTACATAAAGGAGTCATACTGAGTGCTTCCCCGCCATTCAGGAGAAGCCTTGTCATTTTATGAAGGAACACAAGGCTTGCTCTGACTGGAAGAGGTGGAAATCCTGAGGTCATCCACCCACCTCTCCACTTCAGTCAATCAGAGGAAGTCTTGTATTTATTTATTAAAACACAAAGCTTGTTCTGAATGGCATTTAGCCCCACCATTTCATCCTAGGAAGTTTCCAATATGGCAGCCGCTGTATACTGCAAGTAGCTAATACCACTTAAGTGCATTACAGCAGCCGCATTGTTTAATGAGAGAAATAGTTTGCTAGGTCTAAGCCAGGGGTCTCCAAACTTTCTAAACAAAGGCCAGTTTATTATCCTTCAGACATTAGAGGGGCCTGACTGTAGCCAGCAGAAGTCCAAAATGTCCAATCGCTGGTGCCTGTGGGAGCAATAGTGCCCCCATCGCTGGTGTCAGTGGAATGAATTATGTCCTATTGTTAATGTCCATGGGAGGAATAGTGCCCCAAGGGTTGGATAAAGGCAAACAAAGGGCCACATCCGGCCCCCAGGCCACAGTTAGGAGACTGGTCTAAACAACCAATTTAAAGTGAAGCGAAACACAGAATTCTACTTCACACTGGATAGATGCCAGTAATATAATACAGTCTCTCATGGTCTGTGGTGGGGCAAAGTACATTAATTCCCAGACCTACCAAGTATTTTAATTTTTAGTTTACATTAATCAGAAAGTATTGGAGGAAAGGAAAGCGCCTGCGAGATATCAGACTACAATCACTGATCCAACCCAACAGAATCCAGCTACAAATAAAACGCACACAAACACACATTATATATATATATATATATATATATACACACACACACACACACAATAATGGACTGGTGAATTACATGCAGCCCTGTACATGCATTTCCAACACCCACCAAGTTCTCCCTGATAATCAGGCCAATTAACCATTTGCTTCAAGCAGTGCTGACCTAGGCTCGGTTCACACTGGGGCAGCTTCAAAGTCGCCCGACTCTGAAGCCGCCCCATGCAGCGTGACTTCAGCGTGGCATGCAAAGCAACTTCTCTAACAGAAGTCAATGCAAGCCACACCGAAGTCGCCCCCAAAGTAGTGCAGGAACCTTTTTCTAAGTTGGAGCGACTTGAGTCTCTCCGATTAGAACGGTTCCATTGCACTGAATGGAGCACGACATGTCAGGCGGCTAAGTCGCCTGACAAGTTTCCCCAGTGTGAACCGGGACTAAATATGAATGTGGTGCCTTTGTCAGCGCCAACACAAACCCATGTTCTACTAATGCCTCACCTCCACCCACAGGCTCCCGATAACATAAACTGTACTTTGATCAGTCAGTGGTATGAACCGCCGCCTCATGAGGACTTTTAATACTACTTGTCATGAGAACATTCTGTAGGCTGCCATTGAGTCTCTGTAATTCTGATCATGTTGGTCATCTGTCATGCCTATAAATTGGCTGCAATGCGACTCACTAATTGAGTTAATCCTGCAGCAAACATACTAAACAACTGACTGTTTCTGCAGGGTCCTCGTCACCTCTTCTCTGGGCAGTCCTCATTGATGCAGAAAGAGTAATGACATCACCTCAGTGCTGCTTTCTGTATCATTGAGAACTGCCCAGCCACACTCTGTATAAGTAAAATGCAACTGAAGAGCACCATAATGACACCTACCCAGGGGGCAGGGTCCCTGATAACCTGCATTCACATTGTTCCTTCATTCATCCATCCAATTTAGGGGACACCCGGCATCATTTAACCCGGAAGACTGAGGACACCAAATGGCAAAGAGGTGATGCAGGGGACAACTCAAATTTACAGCAATGCAGCCTATCTTTTTTAATTTAATCATTTTTTTTTTTTTTAATACCCAATTTAACCCTTTCGCTGCTAGGTTCTTAACAACATCCCCCCCGCAAACCCTGCCATGTATCCTGGGATCTGCTTGCCCATCTGCAGGCCAAGGACCAACATAGCGGGTCCGCTGTCCTTCTCTCCTTGTTGCTGACCAAGCCATGCGTTTGATGTCACTTCCGAAGTCCACCTCTCGGTGTCCCCGACAGCTTGGCAGGCAAAGAATGGAATGCAATCTGCATTACATTACATTCAGTAGAGCACAGGGGAAACAAACTACCCTGGATGTCTCATTAAAGAGAGCCTGTCACCAAAAGAAACCACATTTGATAAAAAGTAAAATTAAAAACGGTTACACCCAGGCATATGAGATACACACCCCCCCCCCCCCCCCCAAAAAAAAAAAAAAAAATTGAGCCCCTCCATCCCCACGAACATAAAACGTAAGCGTTCGGGCACCTAAGCATTAAAACGGTGGTTGCGCTACACAGGTTGTATATCACCACACACGCTGGAGTGAAATCAATAATTCTAGCACCAGACCTCCTTCATAACACTAAACTGATGACCTATAGGGGGCTTTTAAAGAATCACACTTTTTCTTAGGGATGTGTACACATGCTTTGCGGCTGTGGCAGGAAATATACCCTTGCTGCTTTTGGTGGGCATAGCACCTGCCAAGTGTGACCAATGCAAGCATTCATGGAGCTTAAAGGGTTAAAGCAGGCAGTTAGATGGCGATACAATGATACAACGCCTCCTCGCCAGCTGTCAAATGCTCTCTGAACAGCAATCTGAATGGGGATTGCTTTTCAGAGACCTAAGCTTATGTTAATGAGCCCTAAAGGTTTCTTTTTATTAAATTTTATGTTTAATGACACCTTATAAAATGAGAAGGTGGCTATGTTTCTACATACAGTGGGACCATGGAGAATGAACGTACCCACCCTCAGGAAATCGGATGATGACAGCAGAAAAAAGACCTTTGGAGGAGGCTGAGAGCAATAGAAGGGACGTTTTTGAGTTAAGAATACATACTGGAATAGAACTGTTCTTTAAACCAGAGTTTGGAGACAGATCACATAAGGAATGCTAAATTGTGCTTACAAAGACTCTGCCACATTGCACAATTAGAGCAAAGTGACCGTGTCTACTGACAGCCCACCGTCCCGGCCATGTATAATGACTCCGGTAGCCCATAGAATATGCAATATGAACATGGGTGGAAGGAAAGAAAATTGCTCAATTCTCACTGTTGTGTTGATGGGGGAATCCCCCCCGCAGCGCTCTTGTGTTCTGCCAGTAGGGGGCGTGGGGAGAGTTCACCACTGGAAGTGTGTTACTGGCAGGATCACCAGGTGAAAATAAAGGAATGATCCTAAAAAAACAAAATGCATCTGAGGACTGGTAATCTGCAATATATTACGTTTTTCGGTTTAAATAAACTTTAAGTTGCCTGTTGGAACTCGATGAATCGGGATCAGTGAATGTTTAATAGATCTGACTGTGCCACCTACATGGATATCGCAGAAGTCTAAGAATAAAACTGTTTCTGGCCAATGCAAAGTGGCTATGAAATTTATTTGTACCTTGGATAATGCATGACGGAGCCGTAGTCGTATTCCATGCCTTGATTCAATGTGTGGAACTTCTGAAAATTCTTCTCGGTCCCTGAAAGTGACACAATTTGCAGCTGCAATATTATATAGCATTTCACTTCATTTATATTAAAGGAGTTGTAAAGTTAGAAGGTTTTTTTTTTTATCTTAACCACTTGCAGACCGGAGGATTTTGCTGCTCAATGACCAGGCCCTATTTTGCGATTCGGCACTGCGTGATTTTAATGGACAATTGCGTGGTCGTGTGACGCTGTACCCAAACAAAATTGATGTCCTTTTCTTTCCTACAAATACAGCTTTCTTTTGGTCGTATTTGATCACCTGTGCAATTATTTTATTTTTTGCGCTATAAACAAAAAATAAGCGACAATTTTGAAAAAAAAAAATATATATTTCTCACATTCTTTTATATGAAATTCTAAAAAAAAATAAAATGTAAAAATCAAAATTTTTTAACGTTTTAGGCCAATTTGTGTTCTGCTACATATTTTTGGTAAAAAAAAAAAAAAAATCGCAATAAGAGTATTTTGATTGGTTTGCGCAAAATTTATTGCGTTTACTAACTTCGGGAAAGGTTTATGTCATTTTTATTGTTTTTTTTTTACTAGTAATGGCGGCAATCTGCGATTTTTTTGGTTTTTTTTTTGTTTGTTTTTTGCGGGACTGTGACATTGCGGCGGACAGATCGGACCCCTAACTGACATTTTTGGGGGTACCAGTGACATTACTACAGTAATCAGTGCTAAAAATATGCACTGTTACTGTAATAATGACACTGGCAGGGAAGGGGTTAACAGTATTGGTGATTAAGGGGCTAAATGTGACCCTAGGGGCGTGATTCTAACTGTTGGGGGGGGGGCATGGCTTGTGAAGTCATCACAGAGACATGTGATCCTATATAGCAGGATCACATGACATCTGTGATCACTTCAGGGAGAAGTATGGACGGCTGTGTATACATCAGCCGTCTGTCCTCTGTCAGCAGCGGGAGATTGCGAGTGGCCGGCGGCCATCGGAGCCGCCTGTCGCACGCACTGGCTTCCCCGCTGACGAGCGGGGTGGGAGCATGCCTCTGGCGGCGCGCGATCGCCCCCTAGCTCCTCCCAGGCGAGCGCCGTACATGTATGGGACTTTGCCTGGGAGAGCCAGCCTGCCGCAGTACATCTGCGGCGGCTGGGGCTAAAGTGGTTAATGCATTCTGATGTCCCTCTCTGTCCAGCAATGTCCATGAGTGTCTCAGCTGTCTGAGATTCTCCCCCCTGATTGGCTGAGACACAGCAGAAGCGCCATGGGCTGCCGCTGCTGTCAATCAAAGTCAGCTAGCCAATCAGGAGAGAGAGGGA
This sequence comes from Pelophylax lessonae, assembly GCF_965119305.1. Classification (NCBI taxonomy): domain Eukaryota; kingdom Metazoa; phylum Chordata; class Amphibia; order Anura; family Ranidae; genus Pelophylax; species Pelophylax lessonae. The sequence continues at coordinate 69,747,365 of NC_138777.1, forward strand.
ATAAGGCCGTGTCTGAATGAACACAGGGAGCTGTGACTCGGCTCGGGTGACCCCATAGCAGGCTGCTTGCTGTGGGGGTATTGAACAGGAGGGAGGGGCCAGGAGAGCAGAAAAGGGACCCAAGAAGAGGAGGATCCTGGCTGCTCTGTGCAAAACCAACTGCACAGAGGAGGTAAGTATAACATGTTTGTTATTTTTATTAGAAAAGAAAAGAAAAAAAGATGATACTTTGCAATCACTTTAAAAGGAAACCTTAGCAGAGATATGGGTTGGCTTTCATTGCTCACATCCTAAAAATGCTAGTTGTCTGGCTGCCATGCTGATCCAGTGTTCAAAGCAAACCGGGTCAGGAATCTTTACATCACTTGCTGCATGCTTGTTCAGGATCGGTGATTCAAATAGTATTAGGCCTCATGCACAATGGGCATTTAGCATTGGGCAGAGGGTAAAGGCACACTGCCCAGCCTGGCTGCCAGCAGCCTGTCAAACTCTGTGAGAGTCTGACAGCTGGGATATGGCTGGGATCAGCGGTACTTCTGTTTGGGGTAGTATGCACCCTTGGGACGAATGCCCAGAACGCAGACTGCTTGTATTCTGGGCATTCATCCCTAGGCACACACTGCCCTAAAATTACATATTGCTAGGTGCAACATCCGGCAGCAGCTGTCTGATATTTGACAGGCTGCTGGCAGCCAGGCTGGATGACGCGCCTATGCCCCCCACCCATGACTAAATGCCCAGGGTGAATGAGTTCTTAACCACTTCAATACCGGGCACTTTTCACCCTTCCCGCCCAGGCCAATTTATAGCTTTTAGCGCTGTTGCATTTTGAATGACAATTGCGCGGTCGTGCAACACTGTACCTAAACCAAATTTATGTCACTTTTTCCCCACAAATAGAGCTTTCTTTTGGTGGTATTTGATCACCGCAAGGTTTTTTCTTTTTTGCTAAACAAATAAAAAAAATACCGAAAAGTTTGAAAATGTATTTTTTTTGTTTATGGTATAAAGTTTTGTAAATAGATACCTTTTTTTTCCTGCACTGATGAACACTGATAATGCCGCACTGATGGGGTGGCACTAATAGGCAGCACTGATATGCAGCACTGATGGGCACTGATATGTGGCACTGATGGGTAGCACTGATATGCAGCATTGGTGGGCACTGATGGGTGGCACTGATGGGCGGCACTGGTGGGCAGCACTGATAGATGGCGATGGGCACTGGTGGAAAGCACTGATGGGGAGGGCACTGGTGGGCAGCACCGATGGGGAGGGCACTGGCGGGCTCCCTGGTGGCCATTGTGGGCATCCCTGGGGTCAAGGGTGGGCATTCCTGGTGGTTCTAGTGGCACCCCCCCAAGGGTCTTCACTCATAATCAATGCTCTGATTACCAGTGCAGACCCCCCCCTGTCAGGAGAGCCGCAGATCGGCTCTCCTCTACTCGTGCCTGTCAGGCACAAACTGAGGAAAGCTGATCAACGGCACTTCCTATGTACTATGTGACCAGCTGTGATTGGTCACAGCTGGTCACATGGTAAAGAGCCTACGTAAGGAGGCTCTTTACCGAGATAGGAGATGCGGTGAGTCAGAGTGACACACGGCAGCACCGATCGCCGCTCTGTCATATGATGTTCGGTCAGGATAATGCAACCACCTTCCCGCTGTCAATTCCCTATAGGGCGGGTTAGAAGTGGTTAAGGAAAGAGACAGCAAACTAGCATCTTTTAAACAAAAGAGTTAAAAAAAAAAAAAAGAAAACTAGCTAAGTGATATTTTATTTTTCTTCCTTGTACCAATGGGGAAATTTCTACTAGAGATCGACCGATTATCAGCAAAGTCAATATATCGAGGGCCGATATGGACTTTCCTCGATATATCGGAATCGGCTTTTTATTTACAGATATTGCCGATATTTCAGGGAAAGTGCTTGTACCGGAGTGATGCCTGCAACTAGAGGCATCACCCTGGTACCGGTGTCCATAGCCGGAGGTTGGCTGTCTTGTAATGACAACCGATGCGGCCTAGAAGCTGCTCGGCTGTCATTCCAAGGAGCGGGAGGGGACGTCCCCCTCCCGCCGCCTTCCGCGGCTCGCCCTGGGTCTCCCGTTCCCACCGGGAGACCCGGGAATCCTACCTTCACCGCTGCTTTCTGACCCGAGTCTCCATTTCTTTGAATTTGGCACCGCCAGTACCCGGAAGTGATGTCATGACATCACTTCCGGGTACTGGCGGTGCCGAATTCAAAAAACGTACAGCATTCAAAACAGCCAAACTTGGCATTTTGAATGCTTAAGTGCAGAGGAGGGGTTTGGGGTCATTTAGACCCCCCCAATCCCTCCACCACAGTACCTGTAGACATAAAAAAAAATGTCCGAAAATATCGGCACCCGATGACCAAAATACCGGTATTTGCGGTTAAAAAAACTATATCGGTCGATCACTAATTTCTACCATTTCCTGTGTAGTCACTGAGACAGGAGGAGAAGGGAAATCTCCCCAAACTTAGGCGAACATAGCTATAAAAACCCAACTGACATTCCAAATCTTCCACACTCCACCAAAAACATTGAGGCCTCATGCACACAGGGCGTCTGTCCAGCTCTTTTTCTCCTGGCAAGAGCAAAGCAGCGTGAAAAAAACGCACCTAAAGCCATAATTGGCAAATGTGATTAGAAGCCTTTAAGTGCATCCGGCGTTCGGATGTTCATTTGTTCAATTGGCCCGAATATTAATAAATGAATGAACGCACCTAGTGCTTAGGCGTGTTTGGGCATTTTTCTGCTGAAACACTCCTCTTGTGAATGCGCACGCATTAATGCACATATGCATCTATCGTTAATGTGCATTTGCTGTTTTTTATGCCCAAATGTACCTCTTCTGAACGCACAAGTGAAGTTTTTTTTTTTTTTTTCTGCCTCTAAACACCTAGCTTGGATGCTGCAGGAAGTCACAGCTGGTTTCCCACAGTAAACATGGCGGTGTCGGGGACTTACAGACTGGTGAAGAGCGGGCCCAGGTGAGGACAGGGCTGGATCCCTGGACAGGTATCTCTATATTAAACGTCAGCAGCTACAGTATTTGACCTCATTTTATAAAAATGTACAGAAGATCCTCTTTAAATGACCCTCATTTATGAAAGTGACCTAAAAAGTACAACTTATGCTGTTCATAGTAGCCAAAAACATTACTTTTCACACACTAGATATGTTCTAAGGGCTTGTTCACACCTGAACGCAGTGCGGGAAATCCACGTTCCACACCCGTTTCCCACACCGCCTTCAAAATGCACCGCTGTGGGTGCCAATATATTCCTAATGAAACCCCAAACACAAATTACGTTTGCTGCAGCAGACCACTCACTACCATTCCATTTGGTGCAGTGCATTTTTGAAAAGTAGTGTGACTGAGTGTGATATCAGCCCATTCAAATGAAAGGGCTGAAAATCGTACTGCACTGAGTCTGCGTTCCCAGTGCGAATCAGGTGTGAACCGGCCCTAATTACATTTATATAATATACTCCAATTTATAAAAAAAAAAAATTGCATAGTTTATTCTCCATCAAAACTGCATGTTAATCATTTTATGCTACATTTAATGTTCTGAGGCTATATTCTCTAAATGAGGAGAATACTGCATTATGGCCACTGGGTGGCACTGATGAGCATATTTACTTCTTACTTGTTACTCAGCGCCATCTTGTGGCTACAATGTAGTATTTTGCCCATTCACACAATTGATTTGCTGAGAATACATCCTACAGCTACAGCCTGAGAACATTTAATTTAACGCATTTTCACAGAATGAATTTACATGCAGTTTCTATGGATGAACAGCTATAAAACTGTAACGATACACCCCTTAGTGTAATGCTATCACCCAGTCGGATACCTGGTATGATGTTGCTGTATATGATATTGATGTAGTCATCGCGGTTGCTTCTACTCTGCTCATGGAAGAATCCCAGAGCGTGGTTCAGCTCGTGCTGGATAGAGCCGTGTACCATACAGCTGCTCGACTTCCTCCTTGCTTACCAACATATGAGCAACATCTGTGGTGAACGAAAGATAACCATTTTATTATGTCATCACAAAGGGTGTTGTGCCAAGTGCTGCATTCAGTAACCAATCACATTAAAGTGTAGTGAACAGTGTATATCAAGGCTGCTGCAGCCATGATCCCCCATTTCCTCTGTGACAATGAAGCGGGAAGCGACAGATTTTGTCACTTCCGGTTTCAAAACTGCCTTGGTCTGGCAGCAGCTGATCAAACACAATCTGTGCCCAATCAGATGCTTAAAAAGGCAGCAGAGACATCAGGGGTCTATTAGGCCCATGATGTCTCCATAAAAAGTAACTGACTGCCCAAAGCTATCGCAGGGTGCTTGTTCACCCCTGGTAATAGCAATAAAGTTAAATGAAAAATAAATAAAAATGTGTAAAACAAATTTATATAAAATAAAGAAAAAATAAGAAAATAACCTGTAAAGGCTTTTAAAGTGGTTCTTTGAAGGTTTTTTTATCCTTAAAGTATAACTAAAAGGCAAAACTATTTGTTTTTTAGTTTTGGATAGTGTGGAGAGGGATTAGAACATCTGTCAGTTTATATTGCTGTCTTCGCCCCGGTTTGGAAGATTCACCCTCTCTATTTCTCCTGTTTACCATTATCATTGAAAGTGAAATAAAATCCCAAATTTTGGTTGTCCTCAGAAAAGTAATAGAGGGGAAATCTTCGAATAGGGACACTAGTTTGAGTGACCTGGGAGTCTCCAAGGAATTCTCTTAATTTACAGGGATTTCCTCTCACTTCCTGTTTGGCTATAAGACAGGAAGTGAAGGAAAATCTCTGCGATGGGAGACAGAAAAAAAAAATCTGACAGAGGTTATAACCCTCCCTTGCTCTATCCAAAATGGAAAAAAATAAAAACAGTGTTTTACATATAGTTCTACTTTAATTAATTTTACCTACGCAGGGAGTATACTGGGAGTGCAGCTCCCCCTCAGCCCCCCTTATATTTACCTGAGCCCGTTCTTGATCCAGCAATGTGCACAAGAGCAATAGCTCTACCGTGTCTCTCTTCCCTCATTGGTACACACAGCAGCGGGAACCATTGGCTCTTGCTTTTGAGCCAAAAAGGAGAGCGCGGGGGGCCACTTGGCACTTTGCAATGTTCTTTCACAGGAGTGCGACTCGGTAGCGAGCATGCTCAAGCGCCTCCATAGCAAGAGGAAGGAGGAGCCAGGACCGCCAGCAGGGGACCCAACAAGAAGAGGGGCTGCTCTGTGCAAAACCATTACACAGAGCAGGTAAGTATACCATGTTTATTATTTAGAAAAAAAAAAACACTTTAGAATCATTTTAAATCATCACTTATGGACAATTTTAAGTGCCGTAGTTTGGCGCCAATTCACAAGCAATGTGAAATTTTAAATCTTGCCGTGTTTGGGATATATTTACTTGGCGCAACATCACATTTTATATTTTACGAAAAAATGGGTATTATGTTGTGTTTGAGTACACTAAAATGCATTGAAGTGCATTTTTTTTATAAAAATTTAATAAAATTTGCAACAGTAGTAACTATTAGGGTTGGACCGATACCGCTTTTTTATTGGTGAGTACGAGTACTGATACTTTCGGTCAAGTACTCACCGATACCAAGTACCAATACTTTGCTGTGCGATTTGCATCAATAAAAAAAATTGGTGCAAATCATACTGCAAAGAATCGTATGCGATTTCTCCCTCTGCTCCTGTGTGTGTATAAATAGGCATTAAATCGCCATCTAGTGGGCAATTTAGAAATTATTAGCACTCACAGTACATATCTGGCCACATGCAAAATAATCTATACAGTATACACTATATTACCAAAAGTATTGGGACGCCTGCCTTTACACACACATGAACTTTAATGGCATTCCAGTCTTAGTCCGTAGAGTCCAGTATTGAGTTAGCCCACAGCTTCAACTCTTCTGGGAAGGCTGTCCACAAGGTTTAGGAGTGTGTCTATGGGAATTTTTGAGTATTCTTCCTGAAGTGCATTTGTGAGGTCAGGCACTGATGTTGGAGAGAAGGCCTGGCTCACAGTCTCTGCTCTAATTCATCCCAAAGGTGTTCTATGGGGTTGAGGTCAGGACTGTGCAGACCAGTCAAGTTCCTCCATCCCAAATTCTCTCATCCATGTCTTTATGGACCTGAGCTTTTTGAGCATCTAGGGGAGTACCGATACTTGCTGAAATGCTTGGTATAGGAAGTGATATCAGTATTGGCGCATCCCTAGTAACCATCATAAAAAAATTGCAACAACTACCATTTTATTCTCCAGGGCATCCGCTTTCAGAAAATGATTCGGGGTTCCAAGTCATTTTCTTAGAAAAAAAAAAAAGAAATGCAGATTTTAATATGTATGTGATAATTTTTTTAATCTGCCCAGGTAAGGTAAGCAGTTAAAAGTCGTGCCGCATTCAATAGGTGGTATCGGCGCCAAACTTATTCAAGAGGGCCACGCCCCAACTGCCCTGCAACCGCATGCAGTGCACATGGTTGCAGCACGGTGGGGTAGCATTTTGAGTTTTAACACAGGCAGCAGGCAAATGCCTAACAAAAGCCACACATGTGAATGAGCCCTTAGAGAAGGATCTCGCCAGAAATTAAACTCTTGGTGCAATAAGCCTGAAGGTCACTATGAAAAAGGCCCTTTTCTGTGCCAGAGGCTGTCTGCAACTTGTCCTCAAGCTCTGGTAAGACTTTGAAGAGAACAGAGATACAACTGGAAGAGCAGAGCAATGCCAATTCCAGGACATCTCAACTAAATACGGCTGTGATGGTTGCAAGAAAGGTGCATTTACATTTTTTTGGCAGCTGCATAAAAAACGAGTACTGGCTCCACATTCACATCAAATCTGAAAAAAAGAAAGGAAAGAGGGGCTGGAGAAGAATTTTTCACATACCCGCCGCCATCCATAGTATATAGTCTGATTCCGTGGTGCGTAGGATGAAGCGAACGCAGGTGAGAGTCGCAGATTCTTGCATGGCGCTGAGGAATACTGCGATATTGGAGGGACTTGTGGAACCAGAAGACATCTTTATTAGGGGCATCTTGTGAAATAATACTGGCATTGCGTTTTCCCACACCCGCTTTATATACACGGATTCAGCCATATTCATCTCATCCCAGCGGTAATGAGAGGAAAGCTGAAGTGGGTGAATGCAAAATGGAGCGTTTGCTCCCTCTAGTGGCTGATCAACAATTATCTATTTAATCAATGCAATATCAAAAAGAGAGAATGACACGCATTTAAAAATGTGAAACTAGCGTAAAAAAATTGTATTGGACTGTAAACAATACAAGAATAAACCAAAGTATGAACTGAAAATACAGCATGCTGCTCTGTATACCAACCTTTGTCGCAGTTATGTTGCACTTGTTATTGCTTTATTTTGCAAAACCGCTCTAGGTACGAGTCTATGGAATATTTTCTGTATTGTATTATACTTGTCCACTCTTCCTTGTAATATCTATCACTGTAATTTGGCATGGCAGATGATGGCGCCATACACATACATTATTATTATTATGAAAAATAAATCAACTATGCACTAGGGGAGGTAGTATGTTATTGCTAAGCCAAAGCTGCCACTGAACTAAACAGTGCAACTGGCTGAACTGCAGAGTACAAGACCCTGAAGAGAAGGAAGAGATGAGTGCATGTCTATTAGATTGTAAGCTCACAGGAGCAGGGCCCTCCTAACCCTCTTCTACTGAATTGTATTGTTGATGTATGGTCACTATAGTTGGCACTATATACATTCTGTATAATAATAATAATAATGTTGTTTGAGCTTCAAAGAGTCTTGTGACCACCTTCATTCAGTATACCACCCTTTTTTGTCAGCTCTTTTCCACTTGTTACTGTTTTTTTTTTTTTCTTAACAGCTTCTAGTCTATGGAACAATTTCTGTATTATTATTATACAGTATTTATATAGAGTCAACAGTTTACACAGTGCTTTACAATATAAAGGGAGACAATACAGCAACATTACAATTTAATACAAGAGGGTTAGGAGGGCCCTGAGTGGCGCTTTACAACATGAGGGCAGACAGACCGTTTACAATACAATTCAATACAGGAGGAATCCGAGGGCCCTGCTCTTGTATTACCCCCACCCTCCCTGTAATATCTATCACTCTGTAGTTTGGCATGGCAGATGATGGCGCTATACACATACTTTATTATTGTAACAATTACATCAACTATGCACTATGGGAGACAGTATACTATTGCTAAGCTATGCTGCCACTGAACTAAGCAGTACAACTGGCTAAACTGAACCCTGAAGAGAGAGAGGATGACTGGTGTACGTTTTGAGCTGCAGAGAGTCTTGTGACCATCCTCGGTAGAAGCCAAACCCTTTCCTGCACACAGTTATCGTACAATAACCATAGGAACTTACCAAAAAAAAACGAAAGTAATGAAAATAGACGTTTCATCCAGGTGTTGCCTCTTCTATTCTAGACGCCTGACCTACTGTCTTCTACAGGAGCCGCACACAGGCAAAGAGAGTAGACAAAGCCTTCATTCCTATAGTGTCCTGCTGGGAAATGGCCCCTGGGGCCCCAGTACTGCAGATTGATGTGTCATCATGGGAGGAGTCAGAATACTCACTGAAGGCGGAGGAGAGGGTGTGGGTTTCACGAATCCAGTGCTGTTTTAGCTCCATCTGTAGGATTTGTCATCACACTTTAACGCGTTGCGTCCGAGATCCACAGTGATGTCTCCTTCATGCAGCAGCGATTTGCTCTCTACAAAACACATAAGACATTTGTATTGCTAACTGGCACATAAAAAAAGCTCAATTCTATTTTTCTGAAAGTCACAATAGGTTAGAAAACAGAAGTGACAGAAAGGACTAAAGCCAACCCCAATTAAAGCTGAACTCCGGGATCAGCAAATATTGTCCAATGACAAGAGCCATGTGTATTTACATTTACTAAGGAAAAGGGGTGAAACTGCACTTGCAAACTGCACAGCCTATTTGCCTTTAGTACATCCACCCACTGCATCCTACTATATGGCTTACAATTGCATTATTGAAGCTGTGTAAACATCCAAGTCCTATGCCAACGGATTTAATTTTTGGTTTAACCACTTGCCGACTGCCTAACGCCGATCTACGTCGGCAGTCAGCCCCTCACAGGCAAAGTGACGTAGGGCTACGTCACTAGCTTGTGAGGGTCTAGGGAGCGTGGTCACGGACCCCCCCCCCCCGCGCGTGTGACCGGCGGACCCTATGTCCGCCGGCCACTCTGCGATCAGCGGGGGAGAGGGAGAAAGTCAGGCAGCTTGTGTAAACAAGCCACCTGTCATTCTCCTCGGTGTAAAAACACTGATCACACGGATCTACTATGTAGATCCGTTGATCAGTGTCCTTACAGCTCAAGCCACAGCCAATCACAGTAGAAAGCACGCCCCTAGGGACACACACAGCCCCTCCCTCCCAAATAAAGTTAACTCCTTCACTACCAGTGTATTTTTACAGTAACAGTGCATATATATAGCACTGATTACTGTAGAAATGTCACTGGTAACCCCAACAGTGTCAAAAATGTCAGTCAAGGGTCCGATCTGTCCGCCGCAATGTCGCAGTACCGCAAAAAAAAAAAAAATCGCAGATCGCCGCCATTACGCGTTAAAAAAAAAACAACAAAAATGACAAAAATCTTTCCCTTTGTTAGTAAACGCGATAACTTTTGCGCAAACCAATCAAAATACGCTTTTTGCGATTTTTTTTTACCAAACATATGTAGCATAAAACAAATTGGCCGAAAATGTTAAAAAATTTTGATTTTTACATTTTTTTGGGGGGGAATTTCATATAAAAAAATGTGAAAAATATTGCTATTTTTGCAAAATTGACGCTCTTTTTTTGTTTATAGCCCGTGATCAAAAAATCGCACAGGTGATCAAATACCACCAAAAGAAAGCTCTGTTTGTGGGAAAAAAAGGACGCCAAATTTGTTTAGGTACAGCGACGCACGACCGCGCAATTGTCCGTTAAAGTCACGCAGTGCCGAATCCCAAAATACCCCCTGGTCAGGAAGGGGGTAAAATCTTCCGGGGCTTAAGTGGTTAAGTAGCACGGGTAATCCTGTACAGCATCAAAAAGGACATCATTGTCCTGATCTAACATAGCATGCTGAATCACATAAATGTACAGTAAGTGGCCAGAATGTAACATTAGTAGAAATAAATCTTAGCATATCGGCACAATCTTTTAAAGTGGTAATATATCCAAAAACAAAAAAACAAATACATTGCAGCTTAACCATCCTTAAATGTGGTGGATGCATTGTTTTTTTCTTACCCTTTTTTCACCTAACTTTAAATACCACTATTTTAAATATCACCTCATTAGGGAAACGAGTGACCATCGAAGGGTATGTACAGTATGTACAGTATGTACAGTATGTAAGGTACACTATGAATATCTGTCTAAAGTTAAGGAAACACCTAGACACAATGATTCTGAGGTCCCTTTATTTTACAAGAAAAGCAAAAAAAAAAAAAAAAAAACACAGAAATAGATCTGCAATAGAATGGATAAAGAAAAAGTATGATCAAACAGAAGAGCCGAAGGAAAAGAAATGTGGAGCGCACAGTAGGCCATGGAGTGATGGGAGAGATAGCCAAGGAGAGAAAGGAAGAAGGAATAGATAAGCAAGGAAAGAAAGATATGTGAAATAAGAGGGATAAGGAGCAAGGAGTAAAGGAAGGAAAGACATTTGGAGAGATCAGTAGGTCATAGAGTGGTGGGAGTATCAGAGAGGCAGCCATGGATCCAGGGAAAAAAGAAGGAAAGATATGTGAAGAGTAGAGTAGGCCAAGGAGTGGTTCCATGAGTAAAAAGATAGCCAAGGAGGCAGAAGGAAAAACGAGTAAAGGAGGAAGGAAAGACTTGCGGAAAGAGAAGTATGTCATAGAGTGGTGAAAGTATCAGAGAAGCAGCTAAGGAAAAAGAAGGAAGGCGGCATGGAGGAGGAAGGAAAGACAAAGTTGTGGGAGTAGTTGAGAGGGAGCCAAAAAGGAACAAGGAGTACAGCAGAAAGGAAAGTAATGTACAGAACACAGGAGGCCAATGACAGTTACAGAGAGGGAAAAAGAAAGCGTAGAGCAGGCAATGCGGCCCACTGCCCCCTGCCAATTTTTTATTTTATTTGCTGGGGAAGAAGGAAGTAGAGTCAGGGGCACGGCCACAGTGGCTTCAAACTAACTGCAGGCAGAGGCTGGGGGCAAGTGCCACCGGATTACAAACACAGCGAGTTCTCCTGCTTACCCGGCGGCCGATGTCATACCAAACCCCGCCTCCTGGACCAGCTCCTATGATAGCACATTGGTGACGTCTATCATAGGAGCCGGTCCAGGAGGCAGGACTTCTTATGACAGCGGTCGCCGGGTAAGCGGGAGATCCCCGCTCTGTGTAATCCAGCGGCTCTCCTCTCTCTTCATTGAAGACTGCATTGGATGGACACGCACTGGTAAGGCTGCATTGGATGGGCTTGAACTGGGGAGGCTACATTGGATGGGCACTGATCAGGCTGCATTGGATGGGCATGCACTGGTAAGGCTGCATTGGATGGGCACTGATCAGGCTGCATTGGATGGGCATGCACTAGGCTGCAAGTGCCGTGCGATTTTCGGCTCCTGCGGGAAACTTAGGATGTCTGCAGTCAGTGACAGAGCCGCTGCTTTCTGTATAGTTCCAGCTCTGTCACAGGCGGAGTGATATGAAATGCACTCCGCCTGTGACAGGAGCCATACAGGAAGCAGCGTCTCTACTGCAGCCGCTGCTTCCTCCAGCAGTACCCGCATAACCAGCACTACCCGCCAGTAGTACCCACCAGCAGAAACCACCAGCAGTCTGCAAAATAAGTAGAAAAGGTGTGTGCATTAGCGTGTGTAAATTGTTGCAATTTGTTTTTTAATAACTAGTTGTGTTTTGTCATAATGTCATGTCCTTGTTCATACATGTATTAAAAAGGATGTGACATTTTCTGGCTGTCATATGTGCTAGGGGTGCAACTAACCCCAGCACATAACTGTAAATATCCCAGCATGTGCAGTGTTTCTGACTCCTACCACCATCACCACTTCAAATCACTGAAGTGGTCATGGTGGTTAGAGTGTTCCTTTAATATCTCTCAGAAGAAGTAAACCTCTGTATACTGATTCCATTTCATTTGATCATCCTCTAGTTAAATTAGTGCGAGTGGGGGGGCGCAGCGGCGCGGAAAGGGCACGGCGGCGTTTTATTACTTGTATACCCTAACTATAGTATATATTTTATATGCGGCCCGAGAAAACGTCTCTACACTCAATGTGGCCCAGAGAAGCCAAAAGGTTGGACACCCATGACGTAGAGGAAGGAAAGACAAAGTTGCTGGAGTAGTGGAGAGGGAGCCAAGGAGAAAGAAGGAACAAGGAGTACAGCAGAATAGAAAGATAGGCACAGAACACAGTAGGCCACAGTAACAGAGGGGGAACCAAGGAAAAAGAAGGAACAAAGGGGTGGAGGGGGGAAGGAAAAAAATATGAAGAGCACAATAGGCCATAGAGTGGTGGGAGTAGTGGAAAGGGAAGCAATGAGAAAGAAGGTACTGTACAAAGAGTAGGAAAGACATGCGGGGAGCACAGTAGAGCAAGGAATGGTTTGATAAGCAAAATAAGAGACGAGACAGGAGGAACATGGAGTAGAGGAAAAAGGAAAGACGTGCAAGAGCACAGTAGGTCAGTCAGAGTGGTGGGAGTAGTTTACAGGGAGACCAGGAGAAAAAAAAAAGAACGTGGGGGGGGGGGGGAGACATGTGAAAAATACGGAAATTCATAGAGTGGTGGGAGTAGCATAGAGGCAGCAAATGAAACAGAAGAAAGAAGCCATGAGGAGGAAGGAAAGGAAATTGTGGAAGTAGTGTAGAGGGAGCCAAGGAGAAAGCAGGAACAAGGAATAGAGACAGAAGGAAGGTCATGCAGAGAGCATGGCAGGCCAAAAATTAATGGGAGTAGCATAGGAGGAACAAGAAAAGAAACAAGGAGTAGAGGAGGAAGGAAAGACAAGGAGAGAACACAGTAGGTCACAGAGTGGTGGGAGTAGCAGAGAAGGAGCCAATGATAAAGAAGGAACAGTAGTACAGGAAAATGGAAAGACATGCAGAGAGCACAGTAGGCCAAGGAGTGTCTCAAGAATAAGTAGAAGAGACAAGGAGACAGAAGGAACTAGGAGTAGAGGAGGAAGAAAAGATATGTGAAGAGCCCAGTAGGCCATAGAGTGGTGGGAGCAGTGGAGAGGAAGCCAATGAGAAAAAAAAGGAACAAGAAGTACAGGAAGAAATAAAGAAATGCGGAGAGCACAGTAGGCCAAGGAGTGATTTGATAAGCACAAGAAGAGACAAGTAGAAAGAATGAAAAAAAGAATAGAGGGGAAAGGAAGACCAGTAATCCATAGAGTGGTGGGAGTAGCAACGAGGCAACCAAGGAAAGAGAAGAGGGAAGGCGTAAAAGAGGAAGTAGAGACTGAATTGTGGGAGTATTTTAGAGGGTGCCAATGAGAAAAAAAAAGGAACAAGGTGTAAAGGTGGAAGGACGGACATGCAAAGAGTACAGCAGGCCAAAGAGTGGTGGGAGTAGCATAGGGGAAGCAAGAAAAGAAGGAAGATGGAGTATAAGAAGAAGGAAAGACAAGCAAAATAGAAGAGCACAGTAGGCCAAAGAGTGGTGGGAGTAGCGAAGAAGCCAATAATAAAGAAGGAACAAGGGGTACAGGAAGAGGGAAAGACATGCGGAGAGCGCACTAGGCCAAGCAGTGGTTCCAATAAAAAGGAGACAAGGAGACCGAAGGAACAAGAAGTAGAAGAGGAAGGAAAGACATGCAGAGAGCACAGTAACCCAAAGAGTTGTGGGAGTAGTGTAGAAGAAGCCAAGCAGAAAGAAGGAAAGGTATGCTGACATAGAAAGCACAGTAGCACATAGAATGATAGGACTCGGGGAGAGGGAGCCAAGGAGAAAAAAAGACATGCGAAGAACACACCAGGCTATAGAGTGGTGGAGAGAGAACCAGGGAGAAAAAAAAGAAGAAGGAGTAAAAGGAGAAAGGAAAAATATGTGAAGAGCACAGCAGGCCATAGTGTGGTAGGGAGTAGGGATGATCGAACGGTTCGGGTCCACCATCGGTTCGGCCCGAACATTGGGTGTTCGAGGTTCGGCCGAATTTAGAACTTTTTGCCCAAAAAGTTCGGAATTCGGCAACCAGAACCGCCCAAAATGCAATGCTTCAGGAAATGGGCTTTAAAAGCCCGTGATTGGACCAGAACCATTAGCAAAAGCCAATTGAGGGGGCAGGAGAATGCTAGGAATGTGATTGGAGTGACTAGGGGGTCCCTAGACCAATCATTAGTGAATACGCCCCCCAGTATATAAGATCGCCCCCGCCATATTCCCAGCATTGTTATACTGGACATGGAAGAGAGTGGAAGCAGTTCTGTTAATTTTACTTTAAAAGTGTCATTTAGCTATTTTTAGTGTGAGGAAAGGGATATCTAGTGTAGTTAGAGTGCTCCTTTACACTTAAGTTAGCTTCAAAAATTTAGTTTCTGTAGGGAAAGTGTTAAGTGTCAGGGGACCGTAGTGTAGTGTAGGGTTAACTGACAGTGACTGCTATGGCAGGGTGACAAAACCCTTCCATAGCAGGGTGACCGCTATAGAGAAATGATCATTTCTCTGCTTCGGGACAGGTATGTGGCTTCTCACCAGCAAGCATTTTTTAATGCTGCAGGGGCTGCCACTGCCAGTGCTTTTTTGAGGACATGTTTGATGTCAGACATGACATCTGAATATGTGTATAGGGGGTATATATAGACATATATGTCTGAATATATACCCCTAGACATATATAGGTGTGATAGTAGCAGAAATAAATGCTTGCGCTAATGAAATCATTTACAGTAATATATTTCTGCTACTATCACACCTATATATGTCTAGGGGTATATATTCAGACATATATGCCTATATATACCCCCTATACACATGTTCAGATGTTTTGCCTGCCTCAAAAGAACCCCAAAAAATGCCAAAAAAACGCTAGTGTCAAAAAAAAAAAAATGCCCAGGTGTGTTTTTGCTGGCATTTTTTGGGGGGTTTTGGAGGCAGGCAAAACATCAGAACTTGTGCACAGTACCACTATACACAAGTTCAGATGTTTTGCCTGCCTCAAAAGAACCCCAAAAAATGCCAAAAAAAACGCTAGCGTCAAAAAAAAAAATGCCCAGGTGTGTTTTTGCTGGCATTTTTTGGGGGGTTTTGGAGGCAGGCAAAACATAAGAACTTGTGCACAGTACCACTATACACAAGTTCAGATGTTTTTCCTGACTGCAAAGAACCCAAAAAAATGCCTGCTATTAAACCGGCAAGGTGTTACAGCAGAGAAGCCATATTCCTGTGCTTAAAGTTTTCTAATACAAACGATCTTTTTTTTTATGGTTCTGGACATGCTACAGAGCTGAAACTTCACAGGTACACCTTTTAGACCCCCCAGACAAAAAATCACACAAAAAAAAGTTCTTAAAAATTGTCATTTTTGATAAAAAAGCCAATTATTGAAAAATTAAAAAAAAAAAAAAAAAAAAGAGATTTTTTGATTTTTACTTTGGATTTAGTATCTGGGGGGTCTAAAAAGTGTACATGTGAAGTTTCAGCTCTGTAGCATGTCCAGAACCCCCCAAAAATTAGCATTTTCTTATAATTTTTATTAGAACAGGAATACGGCTTCTCTACGGCGCTTTTTCTTGCATTTATCGGGCATTTTTGGAGGCAGGCATGACTTTTTTTGGATTTAGTGTCTGGGGGGGTCTAAAAAGTGTACCTGTGAAGTTTCAGCTCTGTAGCATGTCCAGAACCAGAAAAAAAGATAATTTTTCAGTAGAGCAGGGATGGTGGGACCCCTCTTTTACACTTATATGATCTTTTTTTGGGGTTCTGGACATGCTACAGAGCTGAAACTTCACAGGTACACCTTTTAGACCCCCCAGACACAAAATCACACAAAAAAAGTTCTTAAAAATTGTCATTTTTGATAAAAAAGCCAATTATTGAAAAATTAAAAAAAAAAAAAAAAAAAAAGAGATTTTTTGATTTTTACTTTGGATTTAGTATCTGGGGGGTCTAAAAAGTGTACATGTGAAGTTTCAGCTCTGTAGCATGTCCAGAACCCCCCAAAAATTAGCATTTTCTTATAATTTTTATTAGAACAGGAATACGGCTTCTCTACGGCGCTTTTTCTTGCATTTATCGGGCATTTTTGGAGGCAGGCATGACTTTTTTTGGATTTAGTGTCTGGGGGGGTCTAAAAAGTGTACCTGTGAAGTTTCAGCTCTGTAGCATGTCCAGAACCAGAAAAAAAGATAATTTTTCAGTAGAGCAGGGATGGTGGGACCCCTCTTTTACACTTATATGATCTTTTTTTGGGGTTCTGGACATGCTACAGAGCTGAAACTTCACAGGTACACCTTTTAGACCCCCCAGACACAAAATCACACAAAAAAAGTTCTTAAAAATTGTCATTTTTGATAAAAAAGCCAATTATTGAAAAATTAAAAAAAAAAAAAAAAAGAGAGATTTTTTGATTTTTACTTTGGATTTAGTATCTGGGGGGTCTAAAAAGTGTACATGTGAAGTTTCAGCTCTGTAGCATGTCCAGAACCATAAAAAAAAAAGAACGTTTGTATTAGAAAACTTTAAGCACAGGAATATGGCTTCTCTGCTGTAACACCTTGCCGGTTTAATAGCAGGCATTTTTTTGGGTTCTTTGCAGTCAGGAAAAACATCTGAACTTGTGTATAGTGGTACTGTGCACAAGTTCTGATGTTTTGCCTGCCTCCAAAATCCCCAAAAAATGCCAGCAAAAACACACCTGGGCATTTTTTTTTTTTTGACGCTAGCGTTTTTTTTGGCATTTTTTGGGGTTCTTTTGAGGCAGGCAAAACATCTGAACATGTGTATAGGGTGTATATATAGGCATATATGTCTGAATATATACCCCTAGACATATATAGGTGTGATAGTAGCAGAAATATATTACTGTAAATGATTTCATTAGCGCAAGCATTTATTTCTGCTACTATCACACCTATATATGTCTAGGGGTATATATTCAGACACATATGCCTATATATACACCCTATACACATGTTCAGATGTTTTGCCTGCCTCAAAAGAACCCCAAAAAATGCCAAAAAAAAACGTTAGCGTCAAAAAAAAAAATGCCCAGGTGTGTTTTTGCTGGTATTTTTTGGGGAATTTTGGAGGCAGGCAAAACATCAGAACTTGAGCACAGTACTACTATACACAAGTTCAGATGTTTTTCCTGACTGCAAAGAACCCAAAAAAATGCCTGCTATTAAACCGGCAAGGTGTTACAGCAGAGAAGCCATATTCCTGTGCTTAAAGTTTTCTAATACAAACGATCTTTTTTTTTCTGGTTCTGGACATGCTACAGACCTGAAACTTCACATGTACACTTTTTAGACCCCCCCAGATACTAAATCCAAAGTAAAAATCAAAAAATCTCTTTTTTTTTTTTTTTTTTTAATTTTTCAATAATTGGCTTTTTTATCAAAAATGACAATTTTTAAGAACTTTTTTTGTGTGATTTTGTGTCTGGGGGGTCTAAAAGGTGTACCTGTGAAGTTTCAGCTCTGTAGCATGTCCAGAACCAGAAAAAAAGATCATATAGGTGTTAAAGTTAAAGGAGGCTCCCGAACCACATCCCTGTTCTACTGAAAAATTATCTTTTTTTTTTCATGGTTCTGGACATGCTACAGAGCTGAAACTTCACATGCACACCTTTTAGACCCCCCAGATACTAAATCCAAAGTAAAAATCAAAAAAATCTATTTTTTTTTTTTTTTTAATTTTTCAATAATTGGCTTTTTTATCAAAAATGACAATTTTTAAGAACTTTTTTTGTTTTTTGTGTGATTTTGTGTCTGGGGGGTCTAAAAGGTGTACCTGTGAAGTTTCAGCTCTGTAGCATGTCCAGAACCAGAAAAAAAGATCATATAGGTGTTAAAGTTAAAGGAGGCTCCCGAACCACATCCCTGTTCTACTGAAAAATTATCTTTTTTTTTTTCATGGTTCTGGACATGCTACAGAGCTGAAACTTCACATGCACACCTTTTAGACCCCCCAGATACTAAATCCAAAGTAAAAATCAAAAAAATCTCTTTTTTTTTTTTTTTTAAATTTTTCAATAATTGGCTTTTTTATCAAAAATGACAATTTTTAAGAACTTTTTTTTGTGTGATTAATAGTTAATGGGGCATGACCCAGAACCCTAGGCACTTTTTAGGGGCATTTATTGGGTTTTAGGGCTTAAAAATGGTGTTTTTTGATTACAGAAGTTCGGGTCCCATTGATTTCAATGGGGTTCTGAAATCCGGGCCGAACTTTCGTGAAGTTCGGGTGTTCTGGTCGAACCGAACTTTTCAAAAGTTCGATCATCCCTAGTAGGGAGTAGTGGAGAGAGAGCCAAGGAGAAAGAAGGAACAAGGAGTAGAGGAGGAAGGAAAGAAGTGAAAAGCACAGTAGGTGAAGGAGAGCGCAGTATGTCATAGAGTGGTGGGAGTATGAAGAAGGAAGATGGTGTAGAGGAGGAAGGAAAGACAACAGTTGTGGAAGTAGTAGAGAGGGAGACAAGGAGAAAGAAGGAACAAAGAGTACAGCAGAAAGGAATGATATGTACAAAATCAGTAGGCCAAAGTGTGGTGACAGTAACGAAAAAATGGAAAAAAGAATGAACAAGGAGTAGAGGAGGAAGAAAAGATATGTGAAGAGCACAGTAAGCCATAGAGTGGAAGGAGTAGTGGAGAGGGAGCAAATGGGAAAGAAGGAACAAGGATTACAGGAAGAAAGACATGGAGAGCACAGTGGGCCCAAGTAGTGGTTCCATAAGCAAAGAGAGCCAAGGAGGCACAAGGAATAGGGAGAAGAGGAGGAAGGAAAGACATACGGAAAGCGCAGTAGGTCATAGAGTGGTGAAAGTATCAGAGAGGCAGCCAAGGAAAAAGAAGGAAGATGTAGTAGGAGGAAGAAGGAAAGAAAGATGGAGTAATGGAGAGGGAGCCAAGGAGAAAGAAGTAACAAGGAGTACAGCAGAAAGGAAAGATATGCACAGACCACAGTAGGCCAAAGTGTAATGACAGTAATGGAGGGGGATCCAGGGAAAAAGAAGGAACAATAGGCAATAGAGTAATGCTGACCGAGCCAAGGAGAAAGATGGAATACAGAGTAGAGGAGGAAAGAACACATGCAGAGAGAGCACAGTAGGCAAAAAGAGTTGTGGGACTAGTGGATAGGAAGCAAAGGAGAAAGAAGGAACAAGGAGTAAAGAACAAAGGAAGGAGATGCAGAGAGCACAGCAGGCCAAAGAGGGGTGGGAGTAGCATAGATGGAGCATGAAGAAAGAAGGGACAAGGAGTATAAAAGGAAAGAATAACATGGAGAGAGCACAGTAGGCCAAAGAGTGGTGAAAGTAGTGAAGGAGCCTAGCGGAAAGAAGGTACAAGAAGTAAAAGGACAGAAAGGCTTGCACACACAGAAAGCACAGTGGGACATAGAATGGTGGGAGTAATGGAGAGGAAGTCAAGGAAAAAGAAGGAACAAGAAGAAGTAGAGAAGGGAGGAAAGACATGTGAAGAGCACAGTAAGGCTGTAGGAGTGGTGAAAGTAGCAAAGAGGGAGACAAGGAAGAAGAAGGTACAAGGAGTAGAGCAGGAAGGAAAGACATGTGAGGAGCACGGTAGGCCTTCTAGCGGTGGGAGTGGTGCTGAGGGAGCCAAGGAGAAACAAGCTTAGGTTAGGGATGGATGGAAGTACGTAGGAGTAGGAAGGGTTATTTTATTTGGCCTATGAAGGAGGAGGGCGTCGGGAATCAGGAGTAACCCTAAAAGAACCAAATTTAGTAATAGACTGTATTTCATACCTCTTCTGAGAGGAAACAGTGAGATCCTCCATCCTTTTGATCTCTTCTACTTTATTCAGCCACATTGATGTGGAGGATGGTAGAGAGCCCTTCTTATTAAAGAAGAATGGACAAGCATTACACAGGTCTTGGCAGTGCTAGGAAGACCATTTTTTGCACCCATGTTTAAAAAGTAATTTTAGGCTCACTTAAAACCCCTAAAACAGTTTATATTTTCGATGTCACAGGTTGTTGGGGCAATATTTCAGTATAAAATACAAATAAATTTTAGGGCACATGAATTCAGTTGTGTCGAGGAAATAGATACCCAACATGACAAGGCATAAAATTGAGTTGGCCCGCGAAATGGCAACAAACTTCGGTACCTTCAATTTCGCATAGACGAAGCTTTAAAACGCTGTGTCAGCAGATTATAGATTTCCTTTCAATCCAAAGCAGCTCCGGAGCTCATTGTGATCTCCATACCTGGAGGAGAAAATAGATTGTGTCACTCATCACTTCCAGGTAGGGAAGGAGAGGGGGGGGGAATTATAAATATTAAAACAAAAAATAAAAATTCACTAACTCCCCCCCCCCCCCCCCCCCTGTAAATCTCCTGCAAATGGGCTTAAAACCCTCCACACCCCCGCCATGCCCTTTTACACTCCACAATGCACCCCATTAGGTCCCCCCCCCCCATATCCATCCATATTTGTATGTTTTCCCATCTATACCACACTCCATACTAATCCTGGGATCTATTCCATCCATTCCCATCCCCCATCACTCCACCCACCAATCTGACCCCTCATCTATATCTACAGTATGGGGCTCATAGGAAATCTGGAACCCCCCCCCCCCCAATCTCCTCTACTGCACCCCTTGTATGCTCCTTATATACTCACCTATACACCATGGAACACTCCATATGTTTCCTATAGACCCTCCTATTCCCCATACACTCTTCTACAGCACACTCCATGTGTCCCCATACACTCCCCCTATACCCCATAACACACTCCATGTGTCCCCATACACTCTCCTATACCCCATAACACACTCCATGTGTCCCCATACACTCTCCTATACCCCATAACACACTCCATGTGTCCCCATACACTCTGCCTATACCCCATAACACACTCCATGTGTCTCCATGCACTCTCCTATACCCCATAACACACTCCATGTGTCCCCATACACTCTCCTATACCCCATAACACACTCCATGTGTCTCCTTGCACTCTCCTATACAACATAACTCACTCCATGTGTCTCCATGCACTCTCCTATACCCCATAACACACTCCATGTGTCTCCATGCACTCTCCTATACCCCATAACACACTCCATGTGTCTCCATACACTCTCCTACACCCCACAGCACACTCCATGTGTCCCCATACACTCTCCTACACCCCACAGCACACTCCATGTGTCCCCATACACTCTCCTATACCCCATAACACACTCCATGCACCCCCATACATGGGCGTCCGCAGAACTTTTTTCAGGGGGGGGGGGCAACATTTTAAGGTCACCCATGTTCCGCCCCTTTTCAACAATGTCATTATACTTATTTTGAGTATCTATTTTTAAAGAGCAGACAGCAGAATTTACAGTATTTATAAAGCCTCTAACATAAAAAAAAAAGTGGATCCTGTTACCTTAACCACTTGCCGACTGCCTAACGACAATTTACGTCGGCAGTCAGCCCCTCACAGGCAAAGTGACGTAGTACTACGTCGCTAGCCTGTGAGGCTCTAGGGAGCGATCGCGCGCCGCTGGAGGCGCGCTCCCGCTCGCCCCACCCCATGTCTGCCGGGCACTCGCGATTGTCCGTTACAGCGGGAGAAAGGCAGGCGGCTAATGTAAACAAAGTCGCCTGTCATTCTCCCTGTGTAAGAATGGAGATCACACGGTTCTGTTATGTAGGACCATTGATCACTGTTCTTACACCTCAAGCCACATCCAATCACAGTTAAAAGCACGCCCCTAGGGACACACTTAACCCCTCCCTCTCAAAAAAAGTTAACCCCTTCACTGCCAGTGTCATTTTTACAGTAACAGTGCATATGTATAGTACTGATTACTGTAGTAATGTCACTGGTAACCCCAAAAGTGTAAAAAATGTCAGTCAAGGGTCCAATCTGTCCGCCGCAATGTCGCAGTCCTGCAAAAAAAAAAAATAGCAGATCGCCGCCATTACTCGTTAAAAAAAAAAAAAACAACAAAAATTTCAAAAATCTTTCCCTTAGTTAGTAAACGCAATAACTTTTGCGCAAACCAATCAAAATACGCTTTTTGTGATTTTTTTTTACCAAACATATGTAGCATAAAACAAATTGTCCTAGAATGTTAAAAAATTTGATTTTTACATTTTTTTGGGGGAATTTTATATAAAAAAATGTGAAAAATATTGTTATTTTTGCAAAATTGACGCTCTTTTTTTTTTATAGCGCATGATCAAAAAAATCGCACAAGTGATCAAATACCACCAAAAGAAAGCTCTGTTTGTGGGAAAAAAAGGACATCAAATTTGTTTAGGTACAGCGTTGCACGACCGCGCAATTGTCCGTTAAAGTCACGCAGTGCCGAATCGCAAAATAGGCCCTGGTCAGGAAGGGGGTAAAATCTTTCGGGGCTTAAGTGTCTAAAGCATGTTATACAGCCCAGTGCTTTGCTGTGTAATTTGGCCCCTTCTATCACCTATAATACCTGGCTGATCCTGCCTGGCTATGTCCTCCCCTCTGTAAACTGACCATGGTATACCATGGTGGCTGAGCCCTGACACTGTTGTCAGTTTACGTGCCTCCGTCATCCTGTGTACTCCCTGTGTCTGTGTTTTATAAAAATAAGCCATTCTTTACAAGTTTTCAGAGCGCCACTCGTCGCTCATGTGACCTGCCGCCTCTCTCCTCCTCCCGACTGACATCAGTGAAGAATCCTCGGCCCCACCTGCTGAGGCAGCTGTCAGCTGTCAGACGGGAGAGGAGAGAGCCCGCAGGTCACATGAGCGGTGCTCGACCCTCTGAAGATTGGTAAAGAATGGCTTATTTTTTTAAAACACATACTCAGACACACGGGGGCACACAGGATTATTAAACAGAACAGACAGGATGGTATAAAGTGGTTTAACAATCACTTAAAAGGGGAACTTCAGATTCCGGGGGGGGGGGGCATTTCCCTACCTGGGGATGCCCATGCCCCCATACACTCTTCTATACCCCATAACACACTCCATGCACCCCCATACACTCTCCTATACCCCATAACACACTCCATGCACCCCCATACACTCTCCTATACCCCATAACACACTCCATGCACCCCCATACACTCTCCTATACCCCATAACACACTCCATGCACCCCCATACACTCTCCTATACTCCATAACACACTCCATGCACCCCCATACACTCTCCTATACCCCATAACACACTCCATGCACCCCCATACACTCTCATATACTCCATAACACACTCCATGCACCCCCATACACTCTCCTATACTCCATAACACACTCCATGCACCCCCATACACTCTCCTATACCCCATAACACACTCCATGCACCCCCATACACTCTCCTATACCCCATAACACACTCCATGCACCCCCATGCACTCTCATATACTCCATAACACACTCCATGCACCCCCATACACTCTCCTATACCCCATAACACACTCCATGCACCCCCATACACTCTCCTATACCCCATAACACACTCCATGCACCCCCATACACTATCCTATACCCCATAACACACTCCATGCGTCCCCATACACTCTCCTATACCCCATAACACACTCCATGCGTCCCCATACACTCCTATACCCCATAACACACTCCATGCACCCCCATACACTCTCCTATACCCCATAACACACTCCATGCACCCCCATACACTCTCCTATACTCCATAACACACTCCATGCACCCCATACACTCTCCTATACCCCATAACACACTCCATGCACCCCCATACACTCTCCTATACCCCATAACACACTCCATGCACCCCCATACACTCTCCTATACTCCATAACACACTCCATGCACCCCCATACACTCTCCTATACCCCATAACACACTCCATGCACCCCCATACACTCTCCTATACTCCATAACACACTCCATGCACCCCCATACACTCTCCTATACTCCATAACACACTCCATGCACCCCCATACACTCTCCTATACTCCATAACACACTCCATGCACCCCCATACTCTCTCCTATACTCCATAACACAATGGAGGGGGGCAAGTGTGACTTTAACGGTGCTAAATGATGGAGAAAAATCTGAATTCTCAAAAATTGGACATTTTATTACACATCAAAAGTGAGGACAAGACAATACATCAATATAAAATGATAAAATCAAGAAAATGCACTCGAAAATATCAACTCTACATGTTTCGCCATCTTCATAATAGCTTCTTCAGGAGTTTTCATAGACATTTCTCGAGAGTGAACATTTCTGGGTAACAAAAGGAGAAAGCATAAAAGACATGACATGTACATGTATATAGGGCTTATCTCAATGGTCCTAATGTTGAGTGCCCAATTGATTTACATAATTATAAGGACAATGATACAAATAAAGTACCTTAAGATAACCTGAGCCCTTTCTTATGCCAAAGGTGGAGGCAATAGAGGTGACGCCACCTGAGCAAGCACAGAGGGGAAGGGAACCGAGACCTTCAGACTCCTAGAGTTGACCCATAGAGAGGGTGACAGCCAGGCTAGAAATGATGGGTAAAGATAGTAAAACCAGAGCATAGGAATACATTTCAACCCAAAAATTGCTATGTCTCCAATTGGTATGGGACTAAATATCAGGTAGAAAAAATTACCAAAATAGTCACCTGATTATGGATGAATGTGCAGTTGATTCATTAGGTACCTCAATGTAACAAAGACAGGAAGGGAAAATGGAGTCCCCTTAATAACCCCCAAATGGGAAGTATCCCTTGAAACAAAAAGAAATGGAATTTGTTGAAAATAGTAATAAATATAATGTAGGGTCTGTCAAATTTTGAGGGTATGAATACTTACCCAAAATTGACAAGATTCAGCACCTAAATTGTCATGCAGTATTCAAAAGTTCACCGCCATTTCAATTCAACAAATTTTCCAATAGTACACTCAAAAATGAAAGAGACTGCACGAAAGGAGAAAGAAAAAGGCATGGAAGGACATAGTCAGCATTGGAATCTACCAAAGATGTAAGGAGAGAAGCAGGGTTTGAAAGATTTCATTTACCGCAAATGGTCTCAAAGATCATGTGTCGTTCCCCGGTGGTCTAGTGTAATACTGACCATGTGGCGCCAGCATTTATACACCCTCTCCACTCCCTCGGCGTCTGACGTCACCGAGGGAGTGAGAGCGAGGTACACCCAGTGGTCCAATGGAGGCCGAAGAGGAAGTACGTCATTAAGACGCGACCGCATCACGTTATTCCGCCGGAACCGGAAGGTCGGGGATGACAACATCCGGTCCGGACATGAATGTATGCAGAGGAGGTAACAGGTTGCCAAAAAGCAATCTAAGAAGGATCCAAATGAAACTGACAGCATTGTTAAAGACTGGATTTCAAAGGAATATATCCGTAATGCCTATACAATGGGGAAAGAATCCAAAGACACGAAAAGGTCATAGAAAAAGGGAAAATTACCCCATCTAGTGAATCAGTCAGTGTTGTAATGCAGATGACAATTAAATAAAAAGATTTGATGAAACTCCATAGAAGGACAGCTGGGTGTTTTAAAGCGGTGCTGCTACTAACCAGGTTGGACCATTTTTCCTGGAAAATAAGTGTAGGGCACCGCGGGTGCCCATATGGGCAACCATAACAGAGGCTGAAAAATAGGCTCGAATCCATGGGGTCCCCCAATGTGCCTACCCCGGGGTG
Organism: Pelophylax lessonae; assembly: GCF_965119305.1. Lineage (NCBI taxonomy): Eukaryota > Metazoa > Chordata > Amphibia > Anura > Ranidae > Pelophylax > Pelophylax lessonae. The sequence continues at coordinate 69,773,303 of NC_138777.1, forward strand.
TGCCACCTATAGTCGCATCCACATAATGGCGGGGGTCAGGAAAAAATATATACAATGGACAAATCACAGAATATTCTTGTTCTTCAAACGGTAAATAAACCACATCTACAAAAATAAACACATGTAGGCAATTTTGCCAAAATATATGTGTTGTGCCAATGAAAGGCACCTAGAAAAAAGGACTTTGTAACAAAAGTACAAAATCCAAAATGCTGGCCAGCATCAGAAATCCTGTGCTGAATCAGCAATGAATACAATTGACATTAACTAGCCTAGAAAGGGTTTGAAACTGATGGATTCATTTATACCTGGATACTGAATAGCTGACAAGTTAAATATCCATTTGGTTTCACGTTGCAATACATTTCTATCTACACTTCCACCTCTTTCATTCAGTGGGATGTGTTCCAAAGCAAAAAAGGTCATCATCCTATCATTAAAGCCATGGTATAAACCCATATGTCGGCTAATGGGACTTATGAACTTTTTGTTTTTGACAAGTTTGACATGGTCACGAATTCGATTAAAAAAAGGCCTTTTTGTTTTGCCTATATAAAAGGCTTTACAACTGCAATACATTATATAGACAATTCCTACTGTTTGACAATTCGCATAGAAATTCGGTCTATACAGTTTTCCATTAGGGAGAATGATTTCACTTAAATTAGGCAGATATCTGCAGAAATTACATTTTCTGCAGGAATATGTGCCTGTAAGTGTTTTTGTGGATTTATTAGGAAGGGCATGATGACTGTGAACCAATTGGTCCCTTAAAGAACGAGACCTTTTAAAAGTTATCTGGGGGCGAACATCAATAAATTTAGATACCTTTTCATCTGCCTCTAGAAGGTACCAAAATTTTTTAAGAATTGACCGTACCTGGTCATGTTGACCAGAATATCGTGTAATTAGACGTACCCCATCAGTATTAGTTTTATTCTTCTTTTTGCCAAAAATCAAATCAGTCCTGTTCCATTTTTTCGCTCTATGATAAGACTTTTTCAAACAGGCCCTACTATAGCCTCTTCCCAAGAGTCTCCTCTGTAAGCTCTTAGCTTCTCTCTCGAAATCTTCAGATTTCGTACAATTACGTTGTAATCTTAAATACTGGCTGTATGGTATACTAGATACCAGAGGTTGAGGATGGGAGCTGTCTGCCCTCAATATAGTGTTGCCTGCAGTGGTTTTTCGGAAGAGGGTGGAACCCAAAATGCCATCTTCATCTACATAAATAGTAATATCCAAAAAGTCCAAAGACCTCTGGCTATAAGTGTGGGTAAATTTGAGATTGAAGTCATTGACTTTCAGAACCTCAAAAAATCTCAAAAGCATACTCAAAGGGCCTGTCCAAATCATAAAAATGTCATCAATAAATCTTCTCCAAAGGAGTATATAGGATAGAAAAGACTCCAGGTTAACCCTGGAAAAAAGGTCACGCTCCCATCCCCCCAGGTGCAGGTTGGCATAGGAGGGGGCACACTTGGTCCCCATAGCCACACCCTGCACCTGGAGGTAATGGGAGCCATTAAACAAGAAGACATTATTGGACAAAATAAATCTAAGAAGTGAGATGACAAAGGCATTATATTCCACTGAAGAACCTCCTCTTTCTGATAAGAAGCCCTCCACAACTCGAACCCCACAATGATGTGGGATGGAGTTGTAGAGGGCCTCTACATCAATACCCACTAGCCACGCCTCCTCAGGGACCTGGATGCCATCAATGGCTTTGATGAGATCACTGGTGTCCCTGATATAGGAAGGTAAAGCCAGTACATGGGGACGCAGGTAATCATCCACCAATTGACTCGCTCGTTCCGTTAGACAGCCATTACCTGAGACTATTGGTCTCCCAGGGGGTTTTTTAAGATTTTTATGAACCTTGGGTAAGGCATACATAGTAGGGGTTTTGGGATCTTTAATATTCAAAAATTCCCAAGTTTTCTTGTCTATCAGGGCTTTTGAATAGGCTTCAAAGATAAGCTGACGGTATTTGATGATTATTCTTGCTAGGAAACTTTCAGAAATTTTTCTATACCAATCTTTGTTATTCAAAATGTTCAAAACCATAGCTTCATACCCCAGTGTGTCCATTACAACGACGTTTCCGCCCTTATCTGAGGGTTTGATTGTAAGGGAGGAGTCGTTTTGGAGTGATTGAATAGCTCTAATCTGGCTATCATTAAGGTTAGAGGAATTCACATCTTTCCACTTAGTCTTCTGGATTTCCCTAATCACTTGTTGGGTAAAGGCCCAAATGTTAGGGTTAGATTGCAATATAGGAAAAAATTGGGACTTAGATTTGTATGAAGATGGAGGGGGAAAGATGGATTCCACTTCACAATTTTCTGGAGTGGCCATCTGATCAATTGGTTCATCAGAGAAAGGCCAACCTGATGAGTCTCCTTCTTCCCAGAGTTCCATCAAATCATTGAGTGCCTGCATTTCGGCCAGAGATAGTTCCTGGTCTTGTGCAGGTAGACAATTATATTTGGTCAGTTGATCTGCTATGGATTGATTTTCTTTGTCGTAAATTACTTTAAACATCAATCTACGAGCAAACAAGTGAACATCCTTAATTAGTTCGAAAGTATCAATTTTTTGCGTAGGACAGAAAGTTAGACCAAGAGATAAAACATATATTTGAGTTTCATCAAGTTTTTTACTGGATAAGTTAATAACTTTTAAGGCATCAGAGTCTGAAGTCTGAAGCTCAGAGGATAGTTGCTAACTAGATGGGTTTTTTGAGGGCTGAAAAATAGGTGCAGTACGAATTTCATTGTTCACTACTGTGCTGTGATTCATCTTAAGGGAATGTGTAGCATTAAGACTTGGGGTAGCTACTGAATTTTCAATGGCTAACTCACCAAGATTTTGTGATAATTGGGAAGGGGATTGGTGAAATTGTTGGTGATGTTCCGAAGGGAAAAGTGGAGTGCGTTTAGAAGAGGTGTTAGATTCTTTTTTATTTTCTATTTTGCGCTTGTGGGAACCATTCATTTTAATGTGACGTTGCAATTTAGTATGGGAGGATGATGTTGATGATTGAGATGATAAGTCAGAATCACTCACATCATTAGTGTTTGTTTGTGAATGAAAAGAGCTTGAGTGGGGATTTTTATATGTATTTTTTGTTATACGTTTGTTATTTCTTTCTCTGGTCTAGTGATAAGCTTCATCCTGTTGGTATGCTTGCTTATCTCTGGCAAATTTCTTTTCTTTAGTCTTAATTAAATTGCCTACAAAATTTTCTAATTGTTTTTGCATTTTGTTATCTCTCTGAGAGAAGGGGGGATCATTTACTAATGTTACACTATCTAAGTAGAGTTGTTTAATATCGTTATTCACAATTTCCAAATCTTTGGTATATTGTGAACACAATAAATTCATCATTTTTAGAGAACAAGAATGCAGATTTGATTCCCATTCACTTTTTAATTCGGCATTGACTGTTTTAATTAGGGGAAAAATCTGAATTCTTAATCCCCAAGGGACCAATTTTTCATCAATATACTTCAAAAAATATTTTTTATTCCAAAATATCTTGGATTTTTTTTCCAATAATCTACGCAATCTCAAGAAGAAGTGGTCAAGGGTAATTCCTCCCACTGATGAACTTTGAGCCTGATGGAACTTGTCCATTAATCCATCGAAATCTTTCCCACAGTAGCCATCCATGGTTAAGGAAACCAGGGCCACTGGGGGAGAGGTTTCTAAGTCACAATACCACTTAAACGTAGCTAAGAAATGTCTACAAGTCAAAATACCTCATAGAAAAAACAAAAATTGTAAATATGTATAACAAGAACAAGCTAATCTTAATTAATATAATGAATACACATTTTTCTCCAGCAATACAGGGGTAGTGGGAAATGTAATCCCTAATCGTAAATTTTTAAAGAGATATTGCTAGAGATGAAGTAAAAAGCACCACATCCCTTTAATTGAGTAACTACAATGGAGGGGGGCAAGTGGGACTTTAACGGTGCTAAATGATGGAGAAAAATCTGAATTCTCAAAAATTGTACATTTTATTACACATCAAAAGTGAGGACAAGACAATACATCAATATAAAATGATAAAATCAAGAAAATGCACTCGAAAATATCAACTCTACATGTTTCGCCATCTTCATAATAGCTTCTTCAGGAGTTTTCATAGACATTTCTCGAGAGTGAACATTTCTGGGTAACAAAAGGAGAAAGCATAAAAGACATGACATGTACATGTATATAGGGCTTATCTCAATGGTCCTAATGTTGAGTGCCCAATTGATTTACATAATTATAAGGACAATGATACAAATAAAGTACCTTAAGATAACCTGAGCCCTTTCTTATGCCAAAGGTGGAGGCAATAGAGGTGACGCCACCTGAGCAAGCACAGAGGGGAAGGGAACCGAGACCTTCAGACTCCTAGAGTTGACCCATAGAGAGATATTTTTTGAAGTATATTGATGAAAAATTGGTCCCTTGGGGACTAAGAATTCAGATTTTTCCCCTAATTAAAACAGTCAATGCCGAATTAAAAAGTGAATGGGAATCAAATCTGCATTCTTGTTCTCTAAAAATGATGAATTTATTGTGTTCACAATATACCAAAGATTTGGAAATTGTGAATAACGATATTAAACAACTCTACTTAGATAGTGTAATATTATTAAATGATCCCTCCTTCTCTCAGAGAGATAACAAAATGCAAAAACAATTAGAAAATTTTGTAGGCAATTTAATTAAGACTAAAGAAAAGAAATTTGCCAGAGATAAGCAAGCATACCAACAGGATGAAGCTTATCACTAGACCAGAGAAAGAAATAACAAACGTATAACAAAAAATACATATAAAAATCCCCACTCAAGCTCTTTTCATTCACAAACAAACACTAATGATGTGAGTGATTCTGACTTATCATCTCAATCATCAACATCATCCTCCCATACTAAATTGCAACGTCACATTAAAATGAATGGTTCCCACAAGCGCAAAATAGAAAATAAAAAAGAATCTAACACCTCTTCTAAACGCACTCCACTTTTCCCTTCGGAACATCACCAACAATTTCACCAATCCCCTTCCCAATTATCACAAAATCTTGGTGAGTTAGCCATTGAAAATTCAGTAGCTACCCCAAGTCTTAATGCTACACATTCCCTTAAGATGAATCACAGCACAGTAGTGAACAATGAAATTCGTACTGCACCTATTTTTCAGCCCTCAAAAAACCCATCTAGTTAGCAACTATCCTCTGAGCTTCAGACTTCAGACTCTGATGCCTTAAAAGTTATTAACTTATCCAGTAAAAAACTTGATGAAACTCAAATATATGTTTTATCTCTTGGTCTAACTTTCTGTCCTACGCAAAAAATTGATACTTTCGAACTAATTAAGGATGTTCACTTGTTTGCTCGTAGATTGATGTTTAAAGTAATTTACGACAAAGAAAATCAATCCATAGCAGATCAACTGACCAAATATAATTGTCTACCTGCACAAGACCAGGAACTATCTCTGGCCGAAATGCAGGCACTCAATGATTTGATGGAACTCTGGGAAGAAGGAGACTCATCAGGTTGGCCTTTCTCTGATGAACCAATTGATCAGATGGCCACTCCAGAAAATTGTGAAGTGGAATCCATCTTTCCCCCTCCATCTTCATACAAATCTAAGTCCCAATTTTTTCCTATATTGCAATCTAACCCTAACATTTGGGCCTTTACCCAACAAGTGATTAGGGAAATCCAGAAGACTAAGTGGAAAGATGTGAATTCCTCTAACCTTAATGATAGCCAGATTAGAGCTATTCAATCACTCCAAAACGACTCCTCCCTTACAATCAAACCCTCAGATAAGGGCGGAAACGTCGTTGTAATGGACACACTGGGGTATGAAGCTATGGTTTTGAACATTTTGAATAACAAAGATTGGTATAGAAAAATTTCTGAAAGTTTCCTAGCAAGAATAATCATCAAATACCGTCAGCTTATCTTTGAAGCCTATTCAAAAGCCCTGATAGACAAGAAAACTTGGGAATTTTTGAATATCAAAGATCCCAAAACCCCTACTATGTATGCCTTACCCAAGGTTCATAAAAATCTTAAAAAACCCCCTGGGAGACCAATAGTCTCAGGTAATGGCTGTCTAACGGAACGAGCGAGTCAATTGGTGGATGATTACCTGCGTCTCCATGTACTGGCTTTACCTTCCTATATCAGGGACACCAGTGATCTCATCAAAGCCATTGATGGCATCCAGGTCCCTGAGGAGGCGTGGCTAGTGGGTATTAATGTAGAGGCCCTCTACAACTCCATCCCACATCATTGTGGGGTTCGAGTTGTGGAGGGCTTCTTATCAGAAAGAGGAGGTTCTTCAGTGGAATATAATGCCTTTGTCATCTCACTTCTTAGATTTATTTTGTCCAATAATGTCTTCTTGTTTAATGGCTCCCATTACCTCCAGGTGCAGGGTGTGGCTATGGGGACCAAGTGTGCCCCCTCCTATGCCAACCTGCACCTGGGGGGATGGGAGCGTGACCTTTTTTCCAGGGTTAACCTGGAGTCTTTTCTATCCTATATACTCCTTTGGAGAAGATTTATTGATGACATTTTTATGATTTGGACAGGCCCTTTGAGTATGCTTTTGAGATTTTTTGAGGTTCTGAAAGTCAATGACTTCAATCTCAAATTTACCCACACTTATAGCCAGAGGTCTTTGGACTTTTTGGATATTACTATTTATGTAGATATAGATGGCATTTTGGGTTCCACCCTCTTCCGAAAAACCACTGCAGGCAACACTATATTGAGGGCAGACAGCTCCCATCCTCAACCTCTGGTATCTAGTATACCATACAGCCAGTATTTAAGATTACGACGTAATTGTACGAAATCTGAAGATTTCGAGAGAGAAGCTAAGAGCTTACAGAGGAGACTCTTGGGAAGAGGCTATAGTAGGGCCTGTTTGAAAAAGTCTTATCATAGAGCGAAAAAATGGAACAGGACTGATTTGATTTTTGGCAAAAAGAAGAATAAAACTAATACTGATGGGGTACGTCTAATTACACGATATTCTGGTCAACATGACCAGATACGGTCAATTCTTAAAAAATTTTGGTACCTTCTAGAGGCAGATGAAAAGGTATCTAAATTTATTGATGTTCGCCCCCAGATAACTTTTAAAAGGTCTCGTTCTTTAAGGGACCAATTGGTTCACAGTCATCATGCCCTTCCTAATAAATCCACAAAAACACTTACAGGCACATATTCCTGCAGAAAATGTAATTTCTGCAGATATCTGCCTAATTTAAGTGAAATCATTCTCCCTAATGGAAAACTGTATAGACCGAATTTCTATGCGAATTGTCAAACAGTAGGAATTGTCTATATAATGTATTGCAGTTGTAAAGCCTTTTATATAGGCAAAACAAAAAGGCCTTTTTTTAATCGAATTCGTGACCATGTCAAACTTGTCAAAAACAAAAAGTTCATAAGTCCCATCAGCCGACATATGGGTTTATACCATGGCTTTAATGATAGGATGATGACCTTTTTTGCTTTGGAACACATCCCACTGAATGAAAGAGGTGGAAGTGTAGATAGAAATGTATTGCAACGTGAAACCAAATGGATATTTAACTTATCAGCTATTCAGTATCCAGGTATAAATGAATCCATCAGTTTCAAACCCTTTCTAGGCTAGTTAATGTCAATTGTATTCATTGCTGATTCAGCACAGGATTTCTGATGCTGGCCAGCATTTTGGATTTTGTACTTTTGTTACAAAGTCCTTTTTTCTAGGTGCCTTTCATTGGCACAACACATATATTTTGGCAAAATTGCCTACATGTGTTTATTTTTGTAGATGTGGTTTATTTACCGTTTGAAGAACAAGAATATTCTGTGATTTGTCCATTGTATATATTTTTTCCTGACCCCCGCCATTATGTGGATGCGACTATAGGTGGCACACCCCGGGGTAGGCACATTGGGGGACCCCATGGATTCGAGCCTATTTTTCAGCCTCTGTTATGGTTGCCCATATGGGCACCCGCGGTGCCCTACACTTATTTTCCAGGAAAAATGGTCCAACCTGGTTAGTAGCAGCACCGTTTTAAAACACCCAGCTGTCCTTCTATGGAGTTTCATCAAATCTTTTTATTTAATTGTCATCTGCATTACAACACTGACTGATTCACTAGATGGGGTAATTTTCCCTTTTTCTATGACCTTTTCGTGTCTTTGGATTCTTTCCCCATTGTATAGGCATTACGGATATATTCCTTTGAAATCCAGTCTTTAACAATGCTGTCAGTTTCATTTGGATCCTTCTTAGATTGCTTTTTGGCAATCTGTTACCTCCTCTGCATACATTCATGTCCGGACCGGATGTTGTCATCCCCGACCTTCCGGTTCCGGCGGAATAACGTGATGCGGTCGCGTCTTAATGACGTACTTCCTCTTCGGCCTCCATTGGACCACTGGGTGTACCTCGCTCTCACTCCCTCGGTGATGTCAGACGCCGAGGGAGTGGAGAGGGTGTATAAATGCTGGCGCCACATGGTCAGTATTACACTAGACCACCGGGGAACGACACATGATCTTTGAGACCATTTGCGGTAAATGAAATCTTTCAAACCCTGCTTCTCTCCTTACATCTTTGGTAGATTCCAATGCTGACTATGTCCTTCCATGCCTTTTTCTTTCTCCTTTCGTGCAGTCTCTTTCATTTTTGAGTGTACTATTGGAAAATTTGTTGAATTGAAATGGCGGTGAACTTTTGAATACTGCATGACAATTTAGGTGCTGAATCTTGTCAATTTTGGGTAAGTATTCATACCCTCAAAATTTGACAGACCCTACATTATATTTATTACTATTTTCAACAAATTCCATTTCTTTTTGTTTCAAGGGATACTTCCCATTTGGGGGTTATTAAGGGGACTCCATTTTCCCTTCCTGTCTTTGTTACATTGAGGTACCTAATGAATCAACTGCACATTCATCCATAATCAGGTGACTATTTTGGTAATTTTTTCTACCTGATATTTAGTCCCATACCAATTGGAGACATAGCAATTTTTGGGTTGAAATGTATTCCTATGCTCTGGTTTTACTATCTTTACCCATCATTTCTAGCCTGGCTGTCACCCTCTCTATGGGTCAACTCTAGGAGTCTGAAGGTCTCGGTTCCCTTCCCCTCTGTGCTTGCTCAGGTGGCGTCACCTCTATTGCCTCCACCTTTGGCATAAGAAAGGGCTCAGGTTATCTTAAGGTACTTTATTTGTATCATTGTCCTTATAATTATGTAAATCAATTGGGCACTCAACATTAGGACCATTGAGATAAGCCCTATATACATGTACATGTCATGTCTTTTATGCTTTCTCCTTTTGTTACCCAGAAATGTTCACTCTCGAGAAATGTCTATGAAAACTCCTGAAGAAGCTATTATGAAGATGGCGAAACATGTAGAGTTGATATTTTCGAGTGCATTTTCTTGATTTTATCATTTTATATTGATGTATTGTCTTGTCCTCACTTTTGATGTGTAATAAAATGTACAATTTTTGAGAATTCAGATTTTTCTCCATCATTTAGCACCGTTAAAGTCCCACTTGCCCCCCTCCATTGTAGTTACTCAATTAAAGGGATGTGGTGCTTTTTACTTCATCTCTAGCAATATCTCTTTAAAAACTCCATAACACACTCCATGCACCCCCATACACTCTCCTATACTCCATAACACACTCCATGTGTCCACCATACACTCTCCTATACCCCATAACACACTCCATGTGTCCCCATACACTCTCCTATACTCCATAACACACTCCATGCACCCCCATACACTCTCCTATACTCCATAACACACTCCATGCACCCCCATACACTCTCCTATACTCCATAACACACTCCATGTGTCCCCATACACTCTCCTATACCCCATAACACACTCCATGCACCCCCATACACTCTCCTATACCCCATAACACACTCCATGTGTCCCCATACACTCTCCTATACCCCATAACACACTCCATGTGTCCCCCATACACTCTCCTATATCCCATAACTCTCTCCATGCACTCTCCTATACTCCATAACACACTCCATGTGTCCCCCATACACTCTGCTATACTCACAGCACACTTCATGCAGTCAATAATCCGAGTCCTTACTCCTCGTTCTTCCAGGCCCCGCCCACATACACCGCCCCCTCCCGGCTCTATCTGGCCAGTAGTAGTTCTTCCCTGAGATGTGACACCCCGCCCCTTCTGCTGAACCAGCCACTCACAAACTTCTTGAAAGTGTATATGTGAATGAATACATGTTTCCTGATACAAGCTATGGCATTCTGGGAAATGTAGTTCAGATCTGCGCCAGCCGCCCCAGCACAGAGGAGGACCTGAGCCCAAAGGACTACATCTCCCAGAGTGCAGTGCGGCGCCCCTTGTTCTGTATTGGGCGGACATCAGGCGGGTGATTGGTTGGTGTCGCAGACGTCGCTGTGGTGGGATGGAGTGCCACCCTCTGCGGAGTTCTTTTCAGCGGAGCCTCTCTGGAGAAGAATCACCGAGACCGGACAGAATCCGCTTCTTCCTGTGGAAGGAGAGCCCTGGTGTAGTGTGTAAGAACTAGCCGCTACCTATATGGTGTCTGTCTGTCCTCTGTCTGCACACTATGGGCAGGAAGGTGACCCTGGCTACCTGTACATTGAATCAGTGGGCTCTGGACTTTGATGGGAACCTGCAGAGAATATTACAGAGTATGTAATCCCTCATTATACCTAACCTCCTAAAACCTAATCCCCTGTCTGACCCCATCAGTGCTTCCTCATATATATATATATATACCTCTATACAAGAAATGCAGAGTGTACCCCCCATGTGTCATACTACACTTAGTATGATATTATATTTATAATGTGACTACACTCAGACCGCATACACAGCGGTGGGAAAAACGCGTCCAAATCTGCACAGTATTTAGTTTTATTTTTTCCTATCTGGATGTGGCAGAATATTACCGCCCCATTATATTATTATTATTATTACATGGGAGTTTTATAACCCCAACAGTTTGCACAGTGCGGTGTAAATCGCAAACACACTGAGGTAAAAACGCTGCGTTCAGATCTGTGCGCCGTACCCGGTCATGGCGGTATGGTAGATTACAGGCCTATGCTCACAGCTGCGTTGTGCTCAGAAATCCGCGTTCCGTTGTGTAAAATCTAAATAGAAAATTCTGTGCCCAGGTTCATTATTCAGCCCCGGTCCACACTGATGCAATGCGGGAAACGCACAAGAGACGCTGTGTTTTCCCCCCGTGTCGCACTGCTTAGCAATCTCACAGCGTCCGTACAATCTGCTGGGGGGGGTCAATGTTAGATTAACGACACCCCCGAAACAGATTGCATAATGCAGTGCGATCGCCAGAATTGCATCGCAGTTTTGGTGCGGATGTGATTTTCAGCCATACAAAAATGTATAACCATACAGACATCGCATGTGATGTGCATAGGAATGCGGTGCGATTCCTGGGCCAATCACATGCGGTGTTTTGCATGCACCAGTGTGAACCTAGGATCACGCATAATATTATGCAAGAAGAGTTTTATGGGTGTGATCCTTTTATAGGCATTCAGTCCCAGGCTCACATATGTGGGATGACTGACATTGCATGTGATTCGGAGCGCACTGCTTTGCAAATCACATGCGATGCCTGTGTGATGCAAATTCAGCCATACAGATTGTTTGGCTGAATTCGCATTCAGACACAACTTGCACAGGACCCTTTTTTGGGTCCGCACCAGAATCAGATCGCATGGGTGTTCACATCTATGCGATCCAATTCATGTCCAAACTGACAGTTCGCACTGCGATATGCGAACTGATCCGGGGGTGTCGTTAACTTTGTATTGACACCCCCAGCGATTTGCATATGGCAATGTGAACTGCCTGCTTGTTTAATGCAAAGAAGAAACCTGCAGTGGATTCGCAGGGTTCCCGCATCGCATATATGTGAACCGGGACTTATGTATTTAAGAATTCGCAATTGAGTGTGTGGTTCTGTTCTGCATGTGTGTTTACATGTATGTGTAATACATTTGCATCGTTTTGTTTTACTGAGTTGCATTTAAGAGCCCATTCACACTGCTGCGACTTGTCAGCTTGACAAGTCGCGATCCATTGACTGCTACAGGAGCCGTTGTAATAGGAGCGACACAAGTCACTCCGACTTAGAAAAAGGGTCCTGTACTACTTCGGGGCGACCTCGGAGCGACTTGCATAGACATTCATTATATGAAGTCTGTGCAAGTCACGGTGCACGCGACTTCACAGGTCGCCCCCCGAAGTCGTGCCGCTTCAGTGTGAACCAGCACTAAATGTGTTTGTGGTGCCTTGCAATGCATACAGATGCAGCATGCTGGACTTTTTTTAATGCATATAAAAACCCCACAATGGTGTAATGAAGGCTCATTCAGAAACGTTCATTTTTCCTGCATATGCACTCATTCTCTCATTCTACTGCATCTGGTGTAAGGGCTCATTCACATCAGGACAAGGTGCATTTCCCGCATCCTCTTCAAAAAGCACTGCACTTGCGATTTGCAGCAGATGTCAGTGCAGTGCTAACGACATCCCAAATGTAGGTCACAAATGCAATGTGCCGGATGTTTGCATTGTACAGAAGTAGTAGGCAATCTGGTTGCAGTTTTTAAACATAGTGCATGCGCTACTTTTGCTGCAGTCTGGCATGCTTTCAGCCTATTTAAATCAGTAGTATACTCCGCTATTTAACTTTTACCTGCAGGTAAGCCTATAATAAGGATTACCTGTAGGTACAATTAATATCTCCTAAACCGGCACAGTTTAGGAGATATTCACCCTGCATGCAGCCACTGACGTCAGCGGCGCATGCACCCTGAAGGTCCGGTGGACCTTCAGAGCTCCTTGCCGGAAAGTGAAACTCCCACTGGCATGTACGGGAGTGACGTCATCGTGGCTCCGGCCACTCACAGCACCGAAGCCGCCGAACCAGGAAGAGACGCCGAGGGAGCATGTCAGCGCCCTCAGCGTTGTCCAGACGACCGTGTCGGGGCTTCGTTCTAAGGTAAGTATTTCATAATGTGCTTGTATGCCATTCATACTAGCTCATTATGCCTTTGTCCTGCAGGTTTTTTTTTTTCATGAGTATACAACCGCTTTAAATGAATGGGCTGAAATTGCACTGCACCCCAATCGTATGTGAATTGCACTGGAACACATGTCGCGTTCCTTTTGTGATTCATGTTATAAACGGGTTCTTACGCTAGGCTCACATCTGTGTGGGTGGTGCCGCTGCGGGACTCACACAAATACCGGCAGCTGCAACCACCCACACGGAGAAATGCGGGACCCACAGGTGAGTGCCAATAATTCTAATTGCATGCCACCCGCACTGGAAATCGCACCCCATACTGGGAACCTCAGGCTGCAATTAAAAAAAATAGAGCAGGGGCTTCTTTCCTGTGCGTCGCGGGGCACGGCAGCCCATTCAAATAAATAGGCTCTCATTCCTGCGCAAACCACGGGCCACACAGGTGTGAACCTGGCCTAAATGATCCCTGTGTGCAGTTTTGCACATGCGTTTGCAGGCATTTGTAATGCATTAGTGGTGCATTCTGTAAATGAGTCTAAACGCATGTGAACAGTAGCACTACCATAATACAGTATGTGCGTTTTTTTTTTTTTTTGGCTCTGCCAGCAAGATCCTGCATAGATATCAATATTTTCTTCTGCCCGTGCATATGAGCCCTAACCACCCTGTACAGGGCACAGAGCCTGTGTTCTGGCATTGCCAGGGCCTGCTGCCACCATCTGCACCAGCCCTTTTCAACCATGGTGCTCAGGCACCCTGGGGCACCTTGAGGTTTCTTCAGGGGTGCCTTGGCAAAATGTCTAAACATTGCCCAAAAATAGTCTATAGTTCCCACATGGCACCAGTGTAAACCAAGCCTTTGCCCCCGTTCACATTGGAGGTGGGTTTTAAATCCTGCAAGTTCAACTGAACTTCATTGCGAGTTCGGGGGGCGATTTGAAAGCCATCTGTGCAGGTTCATGCACACGTCTATTGAAATCGCCCCCCGAAGTCGCCAAAAGCAGTGCAGAATCTATTTTTGGAAAGCGGTGCGGCGTCGCACCATTTGTGATGGTGCCCTTGCCAGCAATGGGCTGCGATTTGGCATGTCAAATTGCCCTGATGTGAACCGGGGCTAAGGCAGGATAAAAAGCTTGATGCACCTAAACGCGTGCAATTGTGCATTAATGCCAGCCACCTTTAGCACTCGAGGGTTTATTCATTTAAATGCCCAGAATAAATTATTATTCTGGCCAAAGAAGTGAATTAACGCCCAAGCACAATACACACATTTACAAGCGTCAATCGATTTTTCTGCCAAAGTGTCGCTGCCTGGAGGAAAGTGGTTTAGAAACGGCTAAGGCGTCCAGTATGCAATAAGGCCTTACTATCTAAAAGGTTTGGAAGCTAAATGAAGGCAACGTTCAAACCTATGAAAGTGCAACACAGGGCATGTGTTTAGGGCAGCCCAATCATTTCAATGGGCTGCCCTGTGTGCGACAATCACACAAAAGTGCTGGCTATTTTTTTTTATTTTATTATTGCGTGGCAAGAAGCTACCATGCTTGTGGTGTGAGTTTGCACACTTGTATTGGTTGGTTCATCTGGGGTGTGTTTCTGCATCACAGTGGTGTGAATGGAGCGTATTGGAACTCTGTAAGGCTGTGTGTCCACGCTGTACCGGGGCGGTGATGCACCCACATTGCGGGTTACATCAAGGCAGCCTATTTGTTTTTAATAGGCAACCAACACACCCCATTGTGCAAGAAAAACTGCACCTGACCTATTTTTGGGATCACAGCATACGGTGGCCCCCATTCACATTTGCGTGTAGCCAGGTGATTTTTTTTTTTAGCTTGACTTGCAGTACATGAGCTCAATCTTACATTTTTGTCCCCATAGACTTTTATATAAGTGTCACCCCAGTGCACTGTCACATATAACATACATTATTGCAACACCGTGCAATAGCGTGACCCAGCCCTGTGTGTAAGACCCAGGGCACACTTGAGAGTATTGGAATCGTGGTTCTACCCACGATTCCAGAATCACAGCGAGACACGCTTGCGGTGGCATTATTTTTTTGTCTCAAGACCCCAAATTTGCCAGGCACTGTGCCAAAAATTGGTCCATGAACTTCTTTGGTGCGTTCTTGGAGCCGAAGGAGGCCCATTGGAAATGAATGATGCCGCTCCAAAAACGTGCAGCAAAAAATGCAACATGTTATCACACAAGTATTGAAGTCTGTGTGTCTGCTTTACCTTGGCACAACCTACAAGTCTCTCTGCTGCTTGGGAAGATGGGACTTGTAGTCTTTCCAGTCACAGAGTCCATTGAATGGATGGTAGTGGCTGTATAGGTGGAGCCATGAGTAACCATACAGAATTCAAATAACAAAACATCAGCACAGGAAGGAACACCCTGGCCCGGATTTCAGATAAGTGGGGTGGGGGTGGGGGTGTTGGATAATTTGACCACATTTCATGTTACACACTAAATATGGGTAGAATATGAAACCTGGAGGGGGAAGGTGTATGGCGCTGCCAAAAACTGCTGATGTTTCTATATGTCCAAAATTTAGGCGTTATAGATACATACAAAATAAATCACCACTATGAATAAAGTGTCCAGTGCATCCTATGTGTCTTCCTATTGAATGTGCAATACTAAAAGATAATACAAATAAATAATAAGTATTTGTGCTGAAAAGTGGATATAGAATAAGTGAAAATTGGTATGATGAGAAAATTAAATGAAATGTATGAATTAAAAAATAGATAAGGGAGTGGATTGTACAGAATAAAAATAAATATATAAAAATATATAAAAATGGATCCACTAAAAGTATGACTTAAATAAGGTGCACAATAGGTAAATAAATATTATAGCAGCAATGATACAAGAATAAATAAGTCCGTTACACCTAAGAAAGAACAAATAGTCCCACAATGCAAGAAAATTCCTAAAAAACTTGGCAAAAAAAGTGACTTGAGTGCAGGTGTTCTGATGAAATATTAAAGGTGCTCAGGTATATGGTGACCGTTCAGTGCTCCCCGCACCCCTTGGACCGCACTCACCAGAACTATGTACCCCTGCAGGGGTATCAGGCCTTGTCTATAATCCTGGATCTTCTCCACTGACCATCAAAGTGGTTGGGTGGTCCGATTATCTACCCGAATCTTGTGAACCAGGTTCCTTGATGTTAGGGTCCGAAGGTGTATCGATATATGGGGGAAGAAGGCTCACATAGAGTAGTACTGCTAAGTTTTAAAATACTTTATTGTATATAAAAATTAGGTACTCACAAAGGGAATAGAGGGTAATGGCATAGAAAGCAATAATAGCGCACTTCCGGGACGCCGTGCGTTCCACAGGGCGGATGTGCGTTCCACTTAGGCGGATGTGACGCGATGACGCTCTACGTACGTTTCGTCGTGATGACGTCTTCAGGAGTAGCGTCATCACGCCATCTCCGCCTATTTATACCAGCATGGTAAACAAGGCTCGATGCGTGCTCCAATCGGAATGCCGGGCAAGACATCCAATAGAAAAAAGAGAGAGGACGCACGCTGTTGCCGGGTAGAACTATATATTTTGGAACTTAGGGAATTTGCATACTGGCAGCTGCGTACTTAGGAGATGGACATATCTGACCTCAAAAGTCCGTGGTATGCCTCATTTGGAAAACAAGGAGAAAAGGAAAAACCGGAGAGCCAAAAAATTGGACTTTAGGAGGGTCAGGTCCTACTCTGTTGCCGTTGATACAATAACAGTGTAAAATTCTATACTTAGATATCGGGTCTGTTTACCATCTAGTGTACAGCATATTACATAAAATACATACGTTAACATTAAACTGATGGTAAAATAAATCCTAAATATAAATAATCTTACGACCAATCACATACTTAACCCTTTCATAAAAAGCTTTAAATAATTTAATAGGTGACCTAGAATTATGATAGTAATGAAAGATAAAAAATATTGGTGATAAAATTGGTGATTAAAAACGTGATGGTGATAATGAATTAATATTAGTGACGGGGATTCAGAAAAATAGCAATAAACTAAATATAATAAATATTCTTTTTGGTCACTATGTAAAATATTTTAATAGATGGCCTAAGTTCATGGTGATAATAATAAATAAATGAAATTAAATAGATTGGTGGCTAAAAAATGAAAATAAATAGATTGGTGGCTAAAAAACGTGATCATGTAATTAATTAATATTAGTGATAGTGAATACATACAAAATGGAGGTGAAATAAAATATGGTGTATACTCTTTCTAATCCGTAATAAAGGAAAAAATATATATTGTGAGAGCTATAGTTCGTAATCATTCGCTAGGTATACATTATAGGGCTAAAAAATATATATATAGCACTAAAGTTATATATTCAAACTTGATGGGTCTGATAACTTAATATAGGTGACTCTAATCAGTGTGGAGTCAAAGAGAACAACATATAGATGCGGGCCGCATTAAGATACAAAAGATGCAGGTAACAAAATACTTAGTGTCTGGTCAGTGGGGCTAAAAACATCAACCCAATTAGAAAGAAGAGAATGGAAAGAATATATAAAGGAAACATAGATGGGAAAATTCTTTGACTATCTTTCCGAAAAAATTATTAAATGAGGGTGGAGAAATAACAACCTGTATGACCCGTGGGTCAGTAATTAATCCTTATAGACATATGATCAGACTTTGACGGGTGATCCCATGGTGATAACCAGAGGAAGAGAATTAAATATCTCATAGGATTAAACCTGTTATTTTGGACTTAAAATATCTAAAATATAAATATACTGTATGTTAAAAATTAGAAATAAAACAGTTCAAATCAATGTCCAGGTTAAGTCCTTTGGGCTGAAGTGAATCGAGTAAAAATATCCACTTAGTTTCATTTTGGGAGATTTTCTTCCTCTTATTTTCACCTCTCCAGTGTCCCTGGATTGAATCTATACCATAAAAGACTAGCCCTTCAGGGTTTTTATGATGAACTTCAAGGTAATGCCTGGAGAGGCTGTGTTTCGGGAAGCCATTTTTGATATTGGTTATATGTTCTCTAATTCTGACATGAAGAGGTCTGGTAGTGCGTCCTACATATTGCAGATTGCAAGTGCATTCGACAATATAGGTGACATGCGTGGTGTTACATGTGATCAAGTTTTTGATCTTAAATCTTTTGTGATTTGCTTTTGATTTGAAGTCCATTATTTTTCTTGGCTGGGTAGAATTATTCTTACAGGCTACACACTTCCTGCATCTAATAAACCCCCTCATGTCAGGAAAAATTTTTATATTTTTGGGAGGGTCAATCACATTTTTGACTAATCGATTTCTCAGGGTAGGTGCTCTACGGTAGATGAATTTCGGTTTTTCTGGAAGTATCTTGGCAAGTGTTTTGTCACTTTTCAGCACTGGCCAATATCTTCTGAATATTCTTTCTACCTCCTTGTATTGTCTATGGTATCCTGAAATGAAAGCCCCTTCAAATGATCCCTTATTTTCCTTTAGTCTGGTTTCCAATAGGCTTTCCCTATTCATATTCCTAACTTCTTCCCTGGTTTTTTCTAAAAGATCCTTTTGATACCCTTTTTCCTCAAATCTTTGCATTAAAACAGAGGTTTGTTGATCATAGTCTTCTACTTTCCCACAGTTTCTCCTCATCCGCATGAATTGGCCTTTCGGAATGTTATTTTTCCATTTCGGATGATGACAGCTAGTTTTCGGAATGTAACCATTCTTATCGGTTGTCTTGAAAAAAGTCCTTGTTTGTAAACGATTCTCTTCTTTAAATATTTGTAGGTCAAGGTAGTCAATTTTCTGCAGGTTCCAATGTCCAGTGAAGGTCAGTCCGTATGGGTTGGAATTGATTTCTTCTAGAAATTCTTGTAAGGACTCACTTGTCCCCTCCCAAATCATTATAATGTCGTCTATGTATCTTTTATAAAATTTAATTTCCGGTAAGTTTTGATTATAAATATGCTGTTCCTCCCACATGTTCATAAAAACATTTGCTACACTGGGGGCATATCTTGCCCCCATGGCCACGCCTTTTGTTTGTACATAAAAGGATTTATTGTACCAGAAGTAATTACTTTCCATGGCCAATTTAAGGCCTTCAAGTATGTACTGTATCTGAGTTCTTTTTAGGCTGTTATCCTCATAAAGTGCTTTTTTTATTGCACTAAGCCCATCCTTTTGTTTGATGCTGGTATACAACGAGTTGGCATCAATTGTAACCAAAAACTGAGATTCATCTGTATTCAAACTCTTAATTTCTTTGAGTAGTTGGGTGCTATCCTTCAAATAGGACCTTCCTTTGGATACCAAAGGTTGAAGGAACTTATCTAAATATTCACCCAGACGAGAAAACAAAGAATCGACCCCACTAACTATGGGCCTCCCAGGTGGTTTTTCCAAACGTTTATGGATTTTAGGAATGTGGTATATTACAGGAGTTTTGGAGGATGCCGGAATTAAATATTTGGCTTCCTTTTCTGTTAAAATGCCAATATCTTTACCCTTCTGTACATATTCTTTGAGTTTCTTAGTGTATTCACTTTTTGGATCCTTTTTTAATTTCTTATAGGTATCTGGCACTTTCAAAAGGTTTTCCATTTCATCTTCATAATCTCTCTTACTTAAAATGACAAGTCCTCCTCCCTTGTCAGCTGGTCTAATAACCACTTCCTTATTTTTTTCTAAATTCCGTATGGCTTTCCAAATCCGTTTGCTGTCTTTACCATGAATCTTTAATTTTTTGATATCTTCCTCCACCATTATTTTAAAAGCTTTAATACAGTCATTGTTTGGTACCTTGGGGTTAAAAATTGAATTGTTCCTTAAAACCGTATGCTTAAAACGTGTGGATATGGGATTTGTATATTCGCCTTTAATTTGAAAGAATTTCTTAATGTTCAATTTCCGGATGAATTTTTGCAGATCTATATAAGTTTCAAATTTATCTATATCTTTTGAAGGTGCGAATTTAAGTCCCAAATCCAAAATTGCCATCTCCTCTTTGCTAAAAACTTGATTGCTAAGGTTAAAAATGCCCTTTCCTAAAACTCCCTTCTTCGCTTTCTTCCTGCCCCCTCGTTTGCCTCTTGCCCGTTGCCTCTTGCCCCATATCCGTTCCAGTGGTTCCAGTTCTGTTGCTGGTAAGGTGCGTAATTCCTCCATTCTTCTCTCTGTGGGGATGTGTGATCCCTCCTGGGTCCTTGTCTCCCCCCACGATTGTTCATATGATCTGGAAATCTTCCTCGGTGGTTGTATCCTTGAGGGCCCCTCCCTCCTGGTCTTCTGTACTGATTTGTCCAATTCTGTTGTCTTGGGGGCCTCCCAAAGTGGTTGGTCTGAAAAAAATCCCTTCCCTGCTGATTGTAGCCACCTCTTCTTTCATCTCTAGGAGTGTACATTCTTTCATCTCTCAGAGGGGAAAACCTATTATGTATAGGAATCCTATAACCTGGTGAGGGAAATCTGGGTTCTTGCATCACTTATATAGTTCTTGAAACTTATATAGATCTGCAAAAATTCATCCGGAAATTGAACATTAAGAAATTCTTTCAAATTAAAGGCGAATATACAAATCCCATATCCACACGTTTTAAGCATACGGTTTTAAGGAACAATTCAATTTTTAACCCCAAGGTACCAAACAATGACTGTATTAAAGCTTTTAAAATAATGGTGGAGGAAGATATCAAAAAATTAAAGATTCATGGTAAAGACAGCAAACGGATTTGGAAAGCCATACGGAATTTAGAAAAAAATAAGGAAGTGGTTATTAGACCAGCTGACAAGGGAGGAGGACTTGTCATTTTAAGTAAGAGAGATTATGAAGATGAAATGGAAAACCTTTTGAAAGTGCCAGATACCTATAAGAAATTAAAAAAGGATCCAAAAAGTGAATACACTAAGAAACTCAAAGAATATGTACAGAAGGGTAAAGATATTGGCATTTTAACAGAAAAGGAAGCCAAATATTTAATTCCGGCATCCTCCAAAACTCCTGTAATATACCACATTCCTAAAATCCATAAACGTTTGGAAAAACCACCTGGGAGGCCCATAGTTAGTGGGGTCGATTCTTTGTTTTCTCGTCTGGGTGAATATTTAGATAAGTTCCTTCAACCTTTGGTATCCAAAGGAAGGTCCTATTTGAAGGATAGCACCCAACTACTCAAAGAAATTAAGAGTTTGAATACAGATGAATCTCAGTTTTTGGTTACAATTGATGCCAACTCGTTGTATACCAGCATCAAACAAAAGGATGGGCTTAGTGCAATAAAAAAAGCACTTTATGAGGATAACAGCCTAAAAAGAACTCAGATACAGTACATACTTGAAGGCCTTAAATTGGCCATGGAAAGTAATTACTTCTGGTACAATAAATCCTTTTATGTACAAACAAAAGGCGTGGCCATGGGGGCAAGATATGCCCCCAGTGTAGCAAATGTTTTTATGAACATGTGGGAGGAACAGCATATTTATAATCAAAACTTACCGGAAATTAAATTTTATAAAAGATACATAGACGACATTATAATGATTTGGGAGGGGACAAGTGAGTCCTTACAAGAATTTCTAGAAGAAATCAATTCCAACCCATACGGACTGACCTTCACTGGACATTGGAACCTGCAGAAAATTGACTACCTTGACCTACAAATATTTAAAGAAGAGAATCGTTTACAAACAAGGACTTTTTTCAAGACAACCGATAAGAATGGTTACATTCCGAAAACTAGCTGTCATCATCCGAAATGGAAAAATAACATTCCGAAAGGCCAATTCATGCGGATGAGGAGAAACTGTGGGAAAGTAGAAGACTATGATCAACAAACCTCTGTTTTAATGCAAAGATTTGAGGAAAAAGGGTATCAAAAGGATCTTTTAGAAAAAACCAGGGAAGAAGTTAGGAATATGAATAGGGAAAGCCTATTGGAAACCAGACTAAAGGAAAATAAGGGATCATTTGAAGGGGCTTTCATTTCAGGATACCATAGACAATACAAGGAGGTAGAAAGAATATTCAGAAGATATTGGCCAGTGCTGAAAAGTGACAAAACACTTGCCAAGATACTTCCAGAAAAACCGAAATTCATCTACCGTAGAGCACCTACCCTGAGAAATCGATTAGTCAAAAATGTGATTGACCCTCCCAAAAATATAAAAATTTTTCCTGACATGAGGGGGTTTATTAGATGCAGGAAGTGTGTAGCCTGTAAGAATAATTCTACCCAGCCAAGAAAAATAATGGACTTCAAATCAAAAGCAAATCACAAAAGATTTAAGATCAAAAACTTGATCACATGTAACACCACGCATGTCACCTATATTGTCGAATGCACTTGCAATCTGCAATATGTAGGACGCACTACCAGACCTCTTCATGTCAGAATTAGAGAACATATAACCAATATCAAAAATGGCTTCCCGAAACACAGCCTCTCCAGGCATTACCTTGAAGTTCATCATAAAAACCCTGAAGGGCTAGTCTTTTATGGTATAGATTCAATCCAGGGACACTGGAGAGGTGAAAATAAGAGGAAGAAAATCTCCCAAAATGAAACTAAGTGGATATTTTTACTCGATTCACTTCAGCCCAAAGGACTTAACCTGGACATTGATTTGAACTGTTTTATTTCTAATTTTTAACATACAGTATATTTATATTTTAGATATTTTAAGTCCAAAATAACAGGTTTAATCCTATGAGATATTTAATTCTCTTCCTCTGGTTATCACCATGGGATCACCCGTCAAAGTTTGATCATATGTCTATAAGGATTAATTACTGACCCACGGGTCATACAGGTTGTTATTTCTCCACCCTCATTTAATAATTTTTTCGGAAAGATAGTCAAAGAATTTTCCCATCTATGTTTCCTTTATATATTCTTTCCATTCTCTTCTTTCTAATTGGGTTGATGTTTTTAGCCCCACTGACCAGACACTAAGTATTTTGTTACCTGCATCTTTTGTATCTTAATGCGGCCCGCATCTATATGTTGTTCTCTTTGACTCCACACTGATTAGAGTCACCTATATTAAGTTATCAGACCCATCAAGTTTGAATATATAACTTTAGTGCTATATATATATTTTTTAGCCCTATAATGTATACCTAGCGAATGATTACGAACTATAGCTCTCACAATATATATTTTTTCCTTTATTACGGATTAGAAAGAGTATACACCATATTTTATTTCACCTCCATTTTGTATGTATTCACTATCACTAATATTAATTAATTACATGATCACGTTTTTTAGCCACCAATCTATTTATTTTCATTTTTTAGCCACCAATCTATTTAATTTCATTTATTTATTATTATCACCATGAACTTAGGCCATCTATTAAAATATTTTACATAGTGACCAAAAAGAATATTTATTATATTTAGTTTATTGCTATTTTTCTGAATCCCCGTCACTAATATTAATTCATTATCACCATCACGTTTTTAATCACCAATTTTATCACCAATATTTTTTATCTTTCATTACTATCATAATTCTAGGTCACCTATTAAATTATTTAAAGCTTTTTATGAAAGGGTTAAGTATGTGATTGGTCGTAAGATTATTTATATTTAGGATTTATTTTACCATCAGTTTAATGTTAACGTATGTATTTTATGTAATATGCTGTACACTAGATGGTAAACAGACCCGATATCTAAGTATAGAATTTTACACTGTTATTGTATCAACGGCAACAGAGTAGGACCTGACCCTCCTAAAGTCCAATTTTTTGGCTCTCCGGTTTTTCCTTTTCTCCTTGTTTTCCAAATGAGGCATACCACGGACTTTTGAGGTCAGATATGTCCATCTCCTAAGTACGCAGCTGCCAGTATGCAAATTCCCTAAGTTCCAAAATATATAGTTCTACCCGGCAACAGCGTGCGTCCTCTCTCTTTTTTCTATTGGATGTCTTGCCCGGCATTCCGATTGGAGCACGCATCGAGCCTTGTTTACCATGCTGGTATAAATAGGCGGAGATGGCGTGATGACGCTACTCCTGAAGACGTCATCACGACGAAACGTACGTAGAGCGTCATCGCGTCACATCCGCCTAAGTGGAACGCACATCCGCCCTGTGGAACGCACGGCGTCCCGGAAGTGCGCTATTATTGCTTTCTATGCCATTACCCTCTATTCCCTTTGTGAGTACCTAATTTTTATATACAATAAAGTATTTTAAAACTTAGCAGTACTACTCTATGTGAGCCTTCTTCCCCCATATATCGATACACCTTCGGACCCTAACATCAAGGAACCTGGTTCACAAGATTCGGGTAGATAATCGGACCACCCAACCACTTTGATGGTCAGTGGAGAAGATCCAGGATTATAGACAAGGCCTGATACCCCTGCAGGGGTACATAGTTCTGGTGAGTGCGGTCCAAGGGGTGCGGGGAGCACTGAACGGTCACCATATACCTGAGCACCTTTAATATTTCATCAGAACACCTGCACTCAAGTCACTTTTTTTGCCAAGTTTTTTAGGAATTTTCTTGCATTGTGGGACTATTTGTTCTTTCTTAGGTGTAACGGACTTATTTATTCTTGTATCATTGCTGCTATAATATTTATTTACCTATTGTGCACCTTATTTAAGTCATACTTTTAGTGGATCCATTTTTATATATTTTTATATATTTATTTTTATTCTGTACAATCCACTCCCTTATCTATTTTTTAATTCATACATTTCATTTAATTTTCTCATCATACCAATTTTCACTTATTCTATATCCACTTTTCAGCACAAATACTTATTATTTATTTGTATTATCTTTTAGTATTGCACATTCAATAGGAAGACACATAGGATGCACTGGACACTTTATTCATAGTGGTGATTTATTTTGTATGTATCTATAACGCCTAAATTTTGGACATATAGAAACATCAGCAGTTTTTGGCAGCGCCATACACCTTCCCCCTCCTTTCTCTTCATTCTCACTATATTCTTAGTAATATAGTATAAAGGTGGGCTGCAGCCAATACTAAATACCAGGAATCTAAAATTATCCTAAGCGCGGATTTGTTTACATTTCATTTTCTCCACCCCTGGGTGTTTACATCTGCAGCTATGGATATTTTTAGTTTCACCACCACCAGGAAAGTTGATATTGAACAGATTTTTAGTAGTGAAAGGGTGTCTACCAATTATGATGTCAACAGCCTTTTTAGGCAACTTAAGCATGCACTTGAGAAGCAAGTCAGGGTGTGGTGGGATATCACCACCCTGGAGATGTACTTAAAAGAGAAGATCACACCCAGAAGGTTACGCTGGGATGTACATCCCAATGATGGACTTAATGACAAAACCCTAATGGATAGTTGGTTCATTTTTTTCAATAGATGTGAATCAGAACTCCTAGAAACAATCATTACTAGGAGGAAACATAAACTCACGGAAGTAGAGAAACTGATTAAACAATTAAAAGAGTCCCTAACACCCTTCTCACTAACCAATGAGTATAAGGATAAAGAAAAGGAAATTCAAGAAAGCATTACCAAATATGACTTAGAAATACAAACTAAAAAACAGAAGAAATACAGTAGGGATACATTGGATTATAAAAATAACAAAATCTATAACTGGCAAACCACTATGGGAGAAGAACCTATGGAACTACAGGAAACAACCTTAGTAGCAGATTCTAGGGAAACCACACCGGAAATAGAAGATCAGGACGTGTATCCAGACACCCCCACTCAAAGGACCCCTCGGAGTGTCAATTTTGACAGAAGAACTAGGGAAGAAGAACCCCAGACCCCTAGGAACACTGGACAATATAGAGATGTTAGATTTAGAAGTGCAGGTAATAATGAGGAAAGAACAACTCAGGATTTGAGATTTACATCACCTGGATATAGAACTCCCATACAACAGAGACGCAGAGTGATGCAAGAACCCAGATTTCCCTCACCAGGTTATAGGATTCCTATACATAATAGGTTTTCCCCTCTGAGAGATGAAAGAATGTACACTCCTAGAGATGAAAGAAGAGGTGGCTACAATCAGCAGGGAAGGGATTTTTTTCAGACCAACCACTTTGGGAGGCCCCCAAGACAACAGAATTGGACAAATCAGTACAGAAGACCAGGAGGGAGGGGCCCTCAAGGATACAACCACCGAGGAAGATTTCCAGATCATATGAACAATCGTGGGGGGAGACAAGGACCCAGGAGGGATCACACATCCCCACAGAGAGAAGAATGGAGGAATTACGCACCTTACCAGCAACAGAACTGGAACCACTGGAACGGATATGGGGCAAGAGGCAAC
Source organism: Pelophylax lessonae (assembly GCF_965119305.1). Classification (NCBI taxonomy): domain Eukaryota; kingdom Metazoa; phylum Chordata; class Amphibia; order Anura; family Ranidae; genus Pelophylax; species Pelophylax lessonae. Next base: position 69,799,748 of record NC_138777.1, read on the forward strand.
GGGCAAGAGGCAAACGAGGGGGCAGGAAGAAAGCGAAGAAGGGAGTTTTAGGAAAGGGCATTTTTAACCTTAGCAATCAAGTTTTTAGCAAAGAGGAGATGGCAATTTTGGATTTGGGACTTAAATTCGCACCTTCAAAAGATATAGATAAATTTGAAACTTATATAGATCTGCAAAAATTCATCCGGAAATTGAACATTAAGAAATTCTTTCAAATTAAAGGCGAATATACAAATCCCATATCCACACGTTTTAAGCATACGGTTTTAAGGAACAATTCAATTTTTAACCCCAAGGTACCAAACAATGACTGTATTAAAGCTTTTAAAATAATGGTGGAGGAAGATATCAAAAAATTAAAGATTCATGGTAAAGACAGCAAACGGATTTGGAAAGCCATACGGAATTTAGAAAAAAATAAGGAAGTGGTTATTAGACCAGCTGACAAGGGAGGAGGACTTGTCATTTTAAGTAAGAGAGATTATGAAGATGAAATGGAAAACCTTTTGAAAGTGCCAGATACCTATAAGAAATTAAAAAAGGATCCAAAAAGTGAATACACTAAGAAACTCAAAGAATATGTACAGAAGGGTAAAGATATTGGCATTTTAACAGAAAAGGAAGCCAAATATTTAATTCCGGCATCCTCCAAAACTCCTGTAATATACCACATTCCTAAAATCCATAAACGTTTGGAAAAACCACCTGGGAGGCCCATAGTTAGTGGGGTCGATTCTTTGTTTTCTCGTCTGGGTGAATATTTAGATAAGTTCCTTCAACCTTTGGTATCCAAAGGAAGGTCCTATTTGAAGGATAGCACCCAACTACTCAAAGAAATTAAGAGTTTGAATACAGATGAATCTCAGTTTTTGGTTACAATTGATGCCAACTCGTTGTATACCAGCATCAAACAAAAGGATGGGCTTAGTGCAATAAAAAAAGCACTTTATGAGGATAACAGCCTAAAAAGAACTCAGATACAGTACATACTTGAAGGCCTTAAATTGGCCATGGAAAGTAATTACTTCTGGTACAATAAATCCTTTTATGTACAAACAAAAGGCGTGGCCATGGGGGCAAGATATGCCCCCAGTGTAGCAAATGTTTTTATGAACATGTGGGAGGAACAGCATATTTATAATCAAAACTTACCGGAAATTAAATTTTATAAAAGATACATAGACGACATTATAATGATTTGGGAGGGGACAAGTGAGTCCTTACAAGAATTTCTAGAAGAAATCAATTCCAACCCATACGGACTGACCTTCACTGGACATTGGAACCTGCAGAAAATTGACTACCTTGACCTACAAATATTTAAAGAAGAGAATCGTTTACAAACAAGGACTTTTTTCAAGACAACCGATAAGAATGGTTACATTCCGAAAACTAGCTGTCATCATCCGAAATGGAAAAATAACATTCCGAAAGGCCAATTCATGCGGATGAGGAGAAACTGTGGGAAAGTAGAAGACTATGATCAACAAACCTCTGTTTTAATGCAAAGATTTGAGGAAAAAGGGTATCAAAAGGATCTTTTAGAAAAAACCAGGGAAGAAGTTAGGAATATGAATAGGGAAAGCCTATTGGAAACCAGACTAAAGGAAAATAAGGGATCATTTGAAGGGGCTTTCATTTCAGGATACCATAGACAATACAAGGAGGTAGAAAGAATATTCAGAAGATATTGGCCAGTGCTGAAAAGTGACAAAACACTTGCCAAGATACTTCCAGAAAAACCGAAATTCATCTACCGTAGAGCACCTACCCTGAGAAATCGATTAGTCAAAAATGTGATTGACCCTCCCAAAAATATAAAAATTTTTCCTGACATGAGGGGGTTTATTAGATGCAGGAAGTGTGTAGCCTGTAAGAATAATTCTACCCAGCCAAGAAAAATAATGGACTTCAAATCAAAAGCAAATCACAAAAGATTCAAGATCAAAAACTTGATCACATGTAACACCACGCATGTCACCTATATTGTCGAATGCACTTGCAATCTGCAATATGTAGGACGCACTACCAGACCTCTTCATGTCAGAATTAGAGAACATATAACCAATATAAATTTTGGACATATAGAAACATCAGCAGTTTTTGGCAGCGCCATACACCTTCCCCCTCCTTTCTCTTCATTCTCACTATATTCTTAGTAATATAGTATAAAGGTGGGCTGCAGCCAATACTAAATACCAGGAATCTAAAATTATCCTAAGCGCGGATTTGTTTACATTTCAGAATATGAAACCTGGTATGGAAAGTAAACTGTTCCTTGAACCCTTGTTGGTTTTATATGTTTTTATATTTTGCCTGCATACCTGCCTTAAATGTCTGATTTTTCCAGGTATAAAGATTGCCAAAGAGCAAGGAGCTCGATACCGGCTCGGGCCAGAACTGGAAATATGGTAAGATGTCTGTTTACTGAGAGGTCATGCCAAGCCTGCGTCATCTGTTTTGTAGGGCCAATCCTTCACCCGTATGCCTAACACCCTCCCCCCCCACTCACATATGTAACCCTGCTCCTCCGCACAAAGCTGGCTATAGGTCAAAGTCTCACTCAGCAAGTAAAATTACAGCTTTGTTGCTGTTGCAGAAATGCCAGAAACTGTGATTTCTGAAAGTCTCTTTAGTTTTTGGTCATATATTTTTTTTTTAAAGATACATTTTTTTTTATTCTACCAAACCCAAACATTCCAATAAAAAAGACAGGCACTGCTTTCCTGCTTATGCCTGTGCATAACTGATAAGTGAGTGGTCGGGCTCTGCCGGTACCGAGTGAGGGGTCGGGCTCTGCCGGTACCGAGTGAGGGGTCGGGCTCTACCGCCTCTGCCAGAACCGAGTGAGGGGGTCGGGGCTCTACCGCCTCTGCCGGTACAGAGTGAGGGGTCGGGCTCTATCGCCTCTGCCGGTACCGAGTGAGGGTGTCTGGGCTCTACCGCCTCTGCCGGTACCGAGTGAGGGGGTCGGGGCTCTACCGCCTCTGCTGGTACCGAGTGAGGGGGTCGGAGCTCTACCGCCTCTGCCGGTAGCGAGTGAGGTAGGGCTGCACGATATTGTGGAAAAAAAGTACATTGCGATATTTGTTTTTCAACTATATATATTGCGATATTTAACTGGGTGGAATGCAGACGACACTGACAGTGGTGGTAGGAGGTAGAAGAATCCCCCGGTGTCCCGACTTCTCCCTGCCTAATGCTGTAGAGCGGCTGCTAAGAGTTCTATGCAAGGGGGGATTGCTGAACAAGGTGAGAGAGTTGCAGTCTGCTGTGGATCTGTGTCCCCCGGTGCAGCCAAGATGGCGGTCGGCACAGCTTGCTGAGGGATATGAGTACACTGGGGTCCTTTTTGTGAAGATTAGGAGGTCTGTGTATGGCTTTGGGGGCACCCGGGGGATGGAGGGAAGTCCCGAATGAGTGCGGAGTAAGTAGGCCTTACCGGGAACCACGAGCGCGCGATCGCGCTCCAATCTAGGCAAGGCCGCGGCTTCTGTGCCTGTGTAGGCCTCAACTCTGCGCTCCTCAGAACGGATTCTTTCCTCCGCAATACCGGGCAGCATTGACCTCTGCCGGTACCGAGTGAGAGGGTCGGGCTCTACCGCCTCTGCCGCTGTACCGAGTGAGGGGGTCGGGCTCTACTGCCTCTGCCGGTACCGAGTGAGGGGGTCAAACTCTACTGCCTCTGCCGGTACCGAGTGAGGGGTCGGGCTCTACCGCCTCTGCCGCGGTACCTAGTGAGGGGGTCTGGCTCTACCGCCTCTGCCGCGGTACCGAGTGAGGGGGTTGGGCTCTACCGCCTCTGCCGGTACCGAGTGAGGGGTCGGGCTCTACCGCCTCTGCTGGTACCGAGTGAGGGGGTCGGGCTCTACCGCCTCTGCCGGTACCGAGTGAGGTGGTCGAGCTCTTCCGCCTCTGCCGGTACCGAGTGAGGGGTTGGGCTCTACCGCCTCTGCCGGTACCGAGTGAGGGGGCCAGGCTCTATCGCCTCTGCAGGTACCGAAAGAGGGGGTCAAGCTCTACCGCCTCTGCCGGTACAGAGTGAGGGGTCGGGCTCTACCGCCTCTGCCGGGACGGAGTGAGGGGTTGTGCTCTACCCCCTCTGCCGGTACCGAGTGAGGGGTCGTGCTCTACCGCCTCTGCCGGTACCGAGTGAGGGGTCGTGCTCTACCGCCTCTGCCGGTACCGAGTAAGGGGTCGTGCTCTACCGCCTCTGCCGGTACCGAGTGAGGGGGTCGGGCTCCACCGCCTCTGCCGGCACCGAGTGAGGGGGTCGGGCTCCACCGCCTCTGCCGATACCGAGTGAGGGGGTCGGGCTCCACCGCCTCTGCCAGTACCGAGTGAGGGGGTCGGGCTCCACCGCCTCTGCCGGTACCTAGTGAGGGGGTCGGGGCTCCACCGCCTCTGCCGGTACCGAGTGAGGGGTCGGGGTTCCACCGCCTCTGCCGGTACCGAGTGAGGGGGTCGGGGCTCCACCGCCTCTGCCGGTACCGAGTGAGGGGTCGGGGCTCTACCGCCTCTGCCGGTACCGAGTGAGGGGGTCTGGGCTCTACCGCCTCTGCCGGTACCGAGTGAGGGGGTCGGGGCTCTACCGCCTCTGCCGGTACCGAGTGAGGGGGTCGGGGCTCTACCGCCTCTGCCGGTACCGAGTGAGGGGTCGGGCTCTGCTGCCTCTGCCGGTACCGAGTGAGGTAGGGCTGCACGATATTAGGGAAAAAAAGTACATTGCGATATTCGTTTTTCAACGATATATATAGCGATATTTAACTGGGTGGAATGCAGAAGACACTGACAGTGGTGGTAGGAGGTAGAAGAATGCCCCGGAATCCCGACTTCTCCCTGCCTAATGCTGTAGAGCGGCTGCTAAGAGTTCTATGCAAGGGGGATTGCTGAACAACGTGAGAGAGTTGCAGTCTGCTGTGGATCTGTGTCCCCCTGTGCAGCCAAGATGGCGGTCGGCACTGCTTGCTAAGGGGGTTATGAGTACACTATGGTCCTTTTTGTGAAGATTAGGAGGTCTGTGTATGGCTTTGGGGGCACCCGGGGGATGGAGGCAAGTCCCGAATGAGTGCGGAGTAAGTAGGCCTTACCGGGAACCACGAGCGCGCGATCGCGCTCCGATCTAGGCAAGGCCGCGGCTTCTGTGCCTGTGTAGGCCTCAACTCTGCGCTCCTCAGAACGGATTCTTTCCTCCGCAATACCTGGCAGTATTGGTCTCTGGTGCCTCGATGGGTCTCCCCAAGCTGTTTTTTCTCCCTGAATAGGGGAGATTTAGGAGGATTAAGAAGATAGGGGTGACCAGCGCTATGGAGTAAGAGATCCTAAACAATTGAAAATGTGTAAGCTGCCAACAACCGAACCCACAAGGGGTTAAAGAGTGAAAATAAATACAAGGAGGTTGTAACGGCGCTACCTTTAAAGTGAATAAGTGCTATATAAGTGCCAACTTAGAATAAAGTGCCAGTATATGAAAAATGATATTAAAAATTATATTAAAAATAAACCATATAAACGTTGGGTCCAAAGTAAAGTGCACTAGTGACTTGTGATGTGACAAGGATAACCAATTATTTATCCTGGACTTAGGATTTAGGAGGATTGCTGAGGATTCTGTTCGGCGGTATCGGAGCTCTCACAAGCCGCGTCCGTCCCGCATGTCTTCCGGCCATGCCCCTTGCCTAATGCTAAATATCGTGTCTTCGGCGATATTATTATCGCCCACGCCCGCAGAACGATAGTCGATATCATATTGACTATCGTTCAGCCCTAGAGTGAGGGGTCAGGCTCTACCGCCTCTGCCGGTACAGAGTGAGGGGGTCGAGCTCTCCCGCCTCTGCTGGTACAGAGTGAGGGGGTCGAGCTCTCCCGCCTCTGATGGTACAGAGTGAGGGGGTCGAGCTCTCCCGCCTCTCCCGGTACAGAGTGAGGGGGTCGAGCTCTCCCGCCTCTCCCAGTACAGAGTGAGGGGGTCGAGCCCTACCGCCTCTGCCGGTACCGAGTGAGGGGGTCGAGCCCTACCGCCTCTGCCGGTACCGAGTGGGGGGGTCGAGCCCTACCGCCTCTGCCGGTACCGAGTGAGCAGAGACAGGGCGAAATTTGAACCATGTATGGGCAGGCTGATTGTACCTAAATTGAGTGATCAACTTTGGTACAACCAGCCTGTCAGCTATTACAGCCACTAGCAGTAATCACCGTGTGGGGATGGCTCTCCCTACTGGGAGGACACAATTACTTTGTGGAAGGGATTCCCCCATCAAAACATGGTTGCAGGAAAGAGAATTGCTCCATTTATCACCGGCTTAAGCCATCCTGCAGTGTATAGATCTTGTGAAGGAAAATGATAGATATGCAAACAAAAATCAATCAAGACCACGAAAAAATAAAAATATATATATATCCAGACACAGTAATTTTATCCAAAGATAAATTGATTCAGTTACGATATCTACATCACACATATTTTACTCCCAAAAGGCTTTTCTTGAAGCTGCTTGCTATGGGGGCACTCAAACATGCTCATTTCTGAGCCCTGCTCTCTGTGTCCATAAGACACAGTAAGTGTGGCTCAGCCCTGCCCCCGTTCCGTCCTCACTGGCTGTGATTGGTAGCAGCCGAAGCCAATGAGAAACGAGAGACATGGGTGAGCCTCGGCTTTCGTGCACGTCACTCATTTGAGATCAGGCTTAGGTAAGTAATGGGGGGCTGATTTGGAACCTGCAAACTGAATGCACATAGAATGCATGAAGATAAAAAAACCTTCAGCCTTGAAAACCACTTTAAGAGGTGAGTAATAATTGATAATGAAATGAAGTTGTGGAAGCAGAAGAGAGTGAGCCAGAGCGCAAGCGGGCGACCCAAGAAGAGGAGGATCGGGTCTGTTTTGTGCAAAACCAAGCGGCTTGTGATGGGGGCGCCCAGAGTGCCAGCAGGGGACCATTAAACAGAACAGGTATATATAACATTATTTAAAACAAAAAACTGATTTTATAAACCTTTTAATGATACTGAATGTGACTACCGGTACTTTTGTGAATTTGGCTGTTGCCTTTATTGAGAAGACCTGGTTTCTAACTGTAACCTCAGACGTGCGTTACCAAAAAGCAGCCTGAGAGCCACCCTGCGGATGGATGGAAAGCGTGGGATTTGTGACTTTTATTGTATTTTTTAGTGACCTTTCTGTAAACGTAATAACCATTACTGCTGATAAGCTTAGCCCCATTCTGACCAGTTATTACGAACACAAGACCTTGCCCCCCAGAAAAGACACACAGACTTGTTTAAATTAGAATTAGGGCAAGGCCACAGCTTTATTGAACTTACCAACTGTAACAATATTAAATTTCCACATAACGATGCTATTAGGTTTTGTAGGGGCCTGCTTCTTGTTCGAGTGGCCCTTGGCTGGCATGGATGGATCAGGGCTGGCTCGGTAAAGAAAGTTTGTAACGCCATGGATAGCTGGTCAGTTTCCACTGTCAGGGAGGCCTCATATTCTTCCGGTGACCTCTATTATCCAGGTCCTCTAACTTTCTCTGTAGTTCAATGAGCTGGCGAGAATACAGGAGAGAGTCTTCTTGAATGTCCCTGATGTCTTCATAATGGTGACTCACTTTCTCTTCCACCTCCAGGGGTGGTCTGCTACCCCTCTGAGCTAAACAAGGCAGATCACTGTTCTGACAGGGGAGAAGAGGGAGATCTTGTGTTCCTGCTAAGCAGGAACATGGATCTCTCTCTTCCCCCAGTCAGACCATCCCCCACACAGCAAGCACCCCATAGAGACACATTTAACCCTTTGATTGCCCCTGATGTTAACCCTTCCCTGCCAGTGTCATTAGTACAGTACCAGTGCATATTTTTAGCACTGATCACTGAAATAATGTCACTTGTCTCTAAATAATTGTCAAAAGTGTCAGGTATCCGATTTGTCCGCCGCTATGTCGCAGTCCCGGTAAAAATCGCTAATCCAAAATAAAAATTCCATATAAATATCCCATAGTTTGTAAACACAATATCTTTTGCGCAAACCAATCAATATACGCTTATTGGGATTTTATTTGTTTTACCAAAAATATGTAGCAGAATACATGTTGGCCTAAATTGATGAAGAAATTCGATTTTTTTCCATTTTTTTATTGGATATGTTTTGTAGCAGAAATTAAAAAATATTGTTTTTTTTGTTTTTTTTTTCAAAATTGTCACTCATTTTTTGTTTATAGCACAAAAAAAACCACAGAGGTGATTAAATACCACCAAAAGAAAGCTCTGTTTGTGGGGAAAAAAAGACAGAAATTTTAGTTGGGTACAGCATGTCACGACCGCACAATTGTCAGTTAAAGTAACGCCGTGCCGTATTGCAAAAAATGGCCTGGTCATTAAGGGGGTAAAACCATCTGGGGCTGAAGTGGTTAAAGAGGAACTTCAGAGGTAGTGTTCTGCAATGCAAAGCCTGCCTGCTCACTGATTGTGGCAATGGGCCTTTAGATCCACATTAAAGCAGAGCTCCACCCAAAAGAGGATCTTCCACTTATCTGTCTCCTCTCCCCCTCCGGTGCCATGTTTGGCACCTTTTGGGGGGGGGGGGACCTTTTTTTACCTGTCCCCACTTCCGTCGGAGCTCACCACGGCAAGGTACATCAGAAGTTTGGCCCCCTCCTCCTGCTCCCCTCTGCTGCCGGGCCAGTAAGCGAGTGCAGCGGACATCGGAGCTTGATTTGGCTGCTCAGCATGCACCCAAGTGTTTCCATGTGTGAAGGTAACCTGAAGGAATAAAGTTTTTTTTTTTTTTTTTTTGTCATTGGGGTCAGCACCTCGTTTATTCGCTCAGCAGATGCGCTTTTGCCGAGCATTAAGAGATCCCAACACTCCCCTTTCTAGACGAGCACCCAAAAAGCTTGGGTCGCCATAAAGCCCCTTTCACTTTTTAAAAGCCCCAGATAGTCCTAACAGCACCTCTGTCTATTAAAAAAAAAAGAAAAAAACATCAAGCCTTCAAGACCTTATTCAAATAAAGTTTTAGTATGTTTTCTTTAATCATGACAAGTAGATTGGGACCCCGGTTTAGTACCATGCAAAAGTAATTTTTAAAAAAATGTCCACACCCCTGGGAAACAGTTTTCTATGTGCCCTGTTCACACCATACATGTGCAGTGCTTTGCAGTAAAGTGCAGCTAAAAGGACATTGTATGAACAAGGCCTAAATGATAAAAATAGAAAAAATCTAGCCTCTTCCTCACCATATAGCTGGCTAATCAACCTTCTTTTTCTTTTTGAGAGATGTGTTTAAAAAAAAAAGAAATAAAAATCTGGCCTCCTCCTGCCCTTATAGCCGGCCAATCATGCTCCATTTTCTTTTTGAGAGATGTGTTTAAAAAAAAAATCTGGTCTCCTCCTCCCCTTATAGCTGGCCAATCACGCCCCTTTTTGTGAGATGTGTTTTTTAAAAAAAAATCCAGCCTCCTCCTCCCCTTATATTTGGACAATCATGCTCCTTTTATCTTTTTGAGAGATGTGTTTAAAAACAAAAAAATCCGGCCTCCTCCTCCCCTTATAGCCGGGCCAATCACGCTCCTTTTTGCGAGATGTGTTTAAAAAAAAACAAAATCTGGCCTCCTCCCCTTATAGCCAGCCAATCACGCCCCTTTTTGTGAGATGTGTTTTAAAAAAAAAAATCCGGCCTCCTCCTCCCCTTATATTTGGACAATCATGCTCCTTTATCTTTTTGAGAGTTGTGTTTTAAAAAAAAAAAGAAAAATCCGGCCTCCTCCTCCCCTTATAGCCGGGCCAATCACGCTCCTTTTTGCGAGATGTGTTTAAAAAAAACTAAATCTGGCCTCCTCCTCCCCTTATAGCCAGCCAATCACGCCCCTTTTTGTGAGATGTGTTTTAAAAAAAAAAACCTTATAGTATTCGTGTATATATATATATATATGTGTGTTTCGGGAGGCACGCTCTCTTCCTCATATATACTAAGCATCTAATTTCTACAACATTTCCCCCCTGTTTATACTCATTTATGACAGTTCTGTCAGCACCTCAGCTTTTAGGAGTTCACCAAGGTCCATCATATAGTTCATACATGAGAGTCTGGGGTATGATTCTTGTACTCGTCCTCATCTAGTTCAGAGTGAAGTCCCAAATATAGTTCATTTAAATCCTTTTGGAGAAACATAGTTTTTGTCAAAGATGAAATTAATGAATCGCTGAAGGAGTCCTCGGACACAGGGAATGCAACAGCAACCACACAGGGTTAGCACAGTGGCGGCCATTACTATCGAGATCAACATATATTCCTTATCAGCTCACCCCACTTACCGAACCATGAAAGAGTCCAGTCAGGGGGTTTTCCACGCCAGAATTTTTTTGCCAGTGCTTCAGACAGCATCTGCAATCCTTGCAGGGCCTTCGTTATGCTACCATCGGGGGCTGTATTGTTAGGAAAGAAGGTGCAACAAAAGGCCTTGAACATCTTGCACACACCTTCCTTCTCTGCTAACAGCATATCAAGAGCAATACGATTCTGCCAGGCTGTCAATAAGGTTGCATCCAGTTGGCTGGCCACTCCTAGAATGGCATCTCTGGTGTAGTTCACAAACATTTGCTGATTATAATAGATGTCGTTTATCCAATCGACATTTTTGTTAGGTTGAACCCCCAAGAAGATGGAGGTGAATCCGGCTGATATCTTGTCCTGTGCTTTGAATTCATCAGGGACTCCTCATGGTACTCCGATAAAATCAGTGTAGACTCGATTCGATTGTCAAATGATCCTTGTAGTGCGTCTTTCTTTATTCGAAAGTGTTGTTTCTTCAACTGCGGCATCTTCATCTCATCACCGACAGGTATCCCTTTCCATTTGGGAGGGAGTTTGTTTCTAAGTTTCATATCCCCACACAGCCACCAAACATCAGCTAACTGTTTCTTTTGGTTCTGAAACCAATCTGCTGGTAAGGTGGGTTACTGGTTAATATATTTTATAAGCAGTAAGTCTGGGTGTAAGTCTCCTACATTTCACTCTACGTGCTGACAAAGCAGATAAAATTTCCTAAAACTGCCCTAACAGAGGGGGGTATGCTCTGCATCTTGGTGACTGAATACAATTTTTGCTCTTCCCTACACTCAGTGTTTGTGAGTTTTTCCTTGAACTTTCTTATTATAAATATCACATCATATTATACATATCATATTATTATACATATCATATTATTATACATATCAGGTTTGTTTCATCCGTTAGGAAAGGAACAGTCGCTAGCTGGGGCCTTGAGTTGGCACATGAGATACAATTTCCCAGCCCTTTGGTTTTGGTTGTCCATCTGACCCATTCTACACACTAATTTTTATCCCCAAACCCTGTTTCTATACTTAACTGTTCTTTGTAAATAAAATTAGTTTTAAACAAGTCTGGACAAAACATTATTAATAGCATGCTAATCACTGAAAGTGCAACTTATATACCTAACTTATAGGTTCCTGAATCCTCCTTTGTTGCATTTTTCAAAACCAATAACAGTTGGTTATAGCTATTCCCCTGTGGTGGCAGTTTATGCAAACTTAAACGCTGCACTAAACTTTTTTGTTGGGGAGTCTGGGCTGAAGAGGTTAGGTAACCATCTAAATCTGTAATCCACCATACTCCAGACCATGAAAAACAGGTGGCAGTTTCACACACATATATTTTTCGTAATTGCTATATCTAAATATCCAGTTGCGTGAGCATTCTATTACCTGACAGACAACAAATTTGACTGCTATAATAGATGCTTCACTTATGGTTATGGTTAGATCACCATTGGGCATTTATGGCAGTTCTCTCTTGTGTAACCCTTTATCCTGTTTTTGGGTCCTAGAGTTTAGATCCAAAAATATTAGTGCTAATGCTATAATACTTCCCACTATCATTATCCCTATTAGGAATCCGCCCATCCATATTTTGATAAAGCACCCTGGTTCTAACAGTACCGCCCCTATGAGCCTATATTGTGCCATGTTTCTTCACCGGGTTTGAGACGGGTGGTCCCTATTGGAGTCACCCCCTTTTGTAGCCGGACTTTCACTGAAGACTCTGTGGGCGTTCCCAGGTCTGGCCCTAGAATCTTTGCCTCTTTACAATGTGAGAGGTGGATCCAGGGTACTCTTTCTGCTATCTTGACTACTGTGGGCTTAGGTACATTGGGCAGAGGTCCCTTACCAGGGACTTTACCCATCTTAAACAGAACAACAGTTAAGCAAAGCACTAAATATTATGGTGTCAGTGTCTATTCTTTACTAGATGGCTGCCATGCACTGGCAGACACTGCTGATACCTTTTTTTTTTTTTTTTTTTAGTTCAGAAGTTTATCACTTAAAGACGCAGACACCACAATAAACCTATTCTACTTAAATTCAGATAACATATATTTGGTATTCTCACTTAGTTCTTCTTGTTTCACACATCTCTGGGCCATATTAACGTGCGCACGGAGTTAGTTAAGGTCTTCTCACACAGACACTTATACACAATACTTTTGTTAACTCGCAGACATACACAGACTCTGAGCGGTTTACTGCACTTCTTCAACCCTCCTAGTTCTGTGTTCTACTAAAAAATATTGATATACTTACACTTATACACAATATTTTTGTTAACTCGCAGACATACACAGACTCTCTAAGAGTTCTGTGTTGTACTAAAAAATATTGGTATTCTTATGAAGATCTTCTCACACAGACACTTCTACATACACAGACTCTCTAACCAAATTAAAACAAATTATAAGTCACTCTTACCTTGAACCAGAATGGGTCTTTTATTTGGCCAATTCTTGGGAACCCGTCACCTGATAGGGACCAGTTGGTAGACCGGCCTCTGTTGACGTCAATTCAGACGGAAGACTTCTGCAGTAAAAGAATCCCATGTGTTGGGACTCCCCGTACGGTAACAGTCACCTGTGATCTGGTCCCATCACAGGATCTTGAGTCCTGGCTCGAAGGACAAAGTTTGTGAGGGAAATTGACCTTAGACCATACTCAGGATCAAGTTAAGAAGTTTATTTACTGGTACGAGGAGACAAGGTACAAAAGTACTAACTTGTCTAATTATTCCAAAATTCCTGATCCAAAAATATTAGTACTAATGCTATAATACTTCCCACTATCATTATCCCTATTAGGAATCTGCCCATCCATGTTTTGATAAAGCACCCTGGTTCTAACAGTTGTCTTTCCCTAAGCTGTTTTACCGCCCCTATGAGCCTATATTGTGCCATGTTTCTTCACCGGGTTTGAGACGGGTGGTCCCTATTGGAGTCACCCCCCTTTGTAGCCGGACTTTCACTGAAGACTCTGTGGGCGTTCCCTGGTCTGGCCCTAGATTCTTTGCCTTTTTACAATGTGAGAGGTGGATCCAGGGTACTCTTTCTTCTATCTTGACTACTGTGGGCTTAGGTACATTGGGCAGAGGTCCCTTACCAGGGACTTTACCCATCTTAAACAGAACAACAGTTAAGCAAAGCACTAAATATTATGGTGTCAGTGTCTATTCTTTACTAGAAGGCTGCCATGCACTGGCAGACACTGCTGATACATTTTTTTTTTTTTTAGTTCAGAAGTTTATCACTTAAAGATGCAGACGCCACAATAAACCTATTCTATTTAAATTCAGATAACATATATTTGGTATTCTCTTTTTTTTTTTCTTGTTTCACACATCTCTGGCCCATATTAACGTGCGCACGGAGTTAGTTAAGGTCTTCTCACACAGACACTTATACACAATACTTTTGTTAACTCGCAGACATACACAGACTCTCTGAGCGGTTTACTGCACTTCTTCAACCCTCCTAGTTCTGTGTTCTACTAAAAAATATTATTGATATTCTTACACTTATACACAATATTTTTGTTAACTTGCAGACATACACAGACTCTCTAAGAGTTCTGTGTTCTACTAAAAAATATTGGTATTCTTATGAAGATCTTCTCACACAGACACTTTCACATACACAGACTCTATCCAAATTAAAACAAATTATAAGTCACTCTTACCTGGAACCAGAATGGGTCTTTTATTCTGCCAATTCTTGGGAACCCATCACCTAATAGGGACCAGTTGGTAGACCGGCCTCTGTTGACGTCAATTCAGACGGAGGACTTCTGCAGTAAAAGAATCCCATGTGTTGAGACTCCCCGTACGGTAACGGTCACCCGTGATCTGGTCCCGTCACAGGATCTTGGGTTCTGGCTCGAGGGACCAAGTTTGTGAGGGAAATTCACCTTAGACCGCACTCTAATTTCACACACATCTAATTTCATGACGACCTATCATACTTTGAAGGCACTGGAGCACCAGTACAAAGGAAACGCCCATAAAATGACCCCATTTTGAAAAGCATACACCACAATGTATATTCTATGAGGCAATATGAGACTTTTTAACATGTCATTTTTTTTCCACAAGTTTTTTGAAAATGTGGAAAGAAAATTAAAACTTTTTTTTTCACACAAATTTGTCCATTTAGCAGGGATACTGTCTGCAAAGCCAAAGCATTGGTCCAGGTAGCAGGCAGAGATATGATCTATAAAGTCCTGGGTCATTACATGCAGCGATATGGTCAGCACAGCCAAAAGATTGATCCAGGCAGCAGGAAGGACCATCAAGCTTAAGGCCTCTGTCAGAAAGGAATGGGGACAAGGGTAGAGGCTTCTCCCACCCAAATCTCTTTGAAGCCTCCGGATTCCAGACCCTGTACTGGGAACACAGAAAACCAAAAACAGTTTTTCTATACTCCAAAGACTATTCTGAAACCCCTCACATATGTGAGACCCCTGTGTACTAAAGTAGAAGGGCATAGGATCATTCCAAGTGGCAGGCAAAAAACATGGTCGATTAGCAGGCCGAGGTCGGTGCACTTGGAAGTCAGAAACTTGTTTTAAAACGGCAGACAAAAGCATCATCGGTAAACAGGCCAGGGTCAGTTAACGTGTAAAAGCAGTATATATCCTAACTTATCTATATATCCTATCTTATCTATATATCCTATCTTATCCTAACTAATTTTTTTTTGTTTTTGTTTTTTTTTGTTTTTTTTGGGGGGTTTGGGTTTTTTTTTTGTTTTTTTTTTGGGGGGGGTTTGGGTTTTTTTTTTTTTTTTTTTTTGTTTTTTTTGTTTTTTTCAATCATCCATGCAAGGATGGCCCTCTGATGCTGGCGTGGATCACACTGTTGTCGCCTTCTTCATTCCCTCGCTCATGTATGTAAAGTCTTTGAAAAACTCCTGCTCAATTGAGCAAATTGGTATCTCCAGGTCCTTGGACAAAAATGTATTCACTTCAATGATTTCTTCCAGTGGTTCCTCAAAAATAGGCTCTGATATAGTTGGTCCTCTTTCTATTTCTGCCCAGTCAATCCCCTTGAAGAAAGAGTGTGATCTGAGATTGCGCACTAGGTATGCACGTTCCTCTTGGTCATGCCAAAAAAGTCTGTGTATGAGTTCATACAGGGGAAAGTCCATGTCGAATGGGAAACTGGTTGACATGGTGTGAATGTTGTCAGCCAACTGCTGTCGATTCTCCACTCCAGTATAGAAAGGATGGAATCCTACGGCCATCTCATATACTATTATCCCAAATGAGAAATAGTCTGCTGGGTAATAGTATGGCTTATAAGCATAGACTTCAGGGGCCATGTAACTTGGTGTCCCCACACGCTCTCTGACTCTGTTGGACTCTGTGACACAAGTTGCCGCCAAACCAAAATCGGCAATTTTGGCAACACCTTCATTATCCAGAAGAATGTTCTCCGGTTTTAGATCCCTGTGAAGAATCTGAAGAGAATGAAGGTATTGCAGTCCACACAGAATTTCGGCAGTAAGATGTTTTAAGGTCACTTCTTTAAATGGAGCTGAAGACTTTATGAATGCACTGAGATCCCCTCCACCCAGGAACTCCATAACAAAGACCAGATGAGCCTTTGTTTGAAAGGAGCAGTAGAGATGTGCAAAAAATGGGGAGCCGCTGCATGTTTCCATTATGTAGCGCTCTTCAAGGGCACAGCTAGGATCTTCAGCAAGTAGTTTTTGTTTTTTAACAATTTTTACTGCCAGCTTTTTGTCAATGAAGGGATGAGAGGCCAAAAACACTTTTCCATAGGACCCCTGTCCAAGCATTCTATGAAAGGTGAAACTTTCCATGGTAGGTTTGTCAGACTCGTAGGTAGGTGAAGTATCGTCGCCTTCACTGTTGTCCGTTTTGTTGTCCTTATTGGATTTGGTCAGTGAAGTCTTTATGATTTCACTGGTGACTGGTTTGTTGTCCTTGTTACTTGCAGCCAGTGAAGTCTTCTCATCCTCACTATTGGCTGATTTTTTGTCTTTGTTGGATTTGGCCAGTGGAGCTTCCTCGCCCACACTGGTGACTGGTTTGTTGTCCTCCTTGGATTTTGGCAGTGAAGTCTCCTCGTTTTCACTGGTGACTTGCTTGTTGTCCTTGTTAGTTGTAGCCAGTGAAGTCTTCTCATCCTCACTGTTGGCTGATTTTTTGCCCTCATTGGATGTGGCCATTAAAGCCTCCTCGCTCTCACTGGTAACTGAAGTTATGGGAGGTTTCTTGTCCTCCATGGATGTAGCCGGTGGAATTGGCTTTGTGTCTTGGTTGGATGAGATAACATTTTTGCCTGGAGAGAGAGAAAAAAAAAAGTATTACTTCTACTTGAACATCATTTATATGAAAAATAATATACAGTCATTTAATTGTGTCATGTAAGTGACTCTGTGTTGTGACACTAATATTGTGTCACACATTTCTCTTTTATGGCAGTTTTATACATACATGGACAATATGGTGATTCTCAGCCCTGGATATCTATTCTCAGTACATGGCATTTATATGCCCCCATGACACCACTAAAAGCTAATAAACACTGAGTAACCATACTTAACCCTTTCACTGCCAGGTCCGTACATCATACAGGCTTGACAAGAGGGGGTGGGTGTAAACCCCTCAATGTCAGATCCATAGGACACAGGGAGGCGCTCACACTGACTTTGTATTCATTCATAGACCATGTATGTCTCCTGCACACCTGACCCCTGCAGCCCAACTGTCCCCTGCAGCCCAACTGTCACCTGAATTCACATAACGGCAGGCTGACAAATGTAATAACAAGTGCTATTACTGGCTGGACCTCCAGGTATGAGACTTTACAACAGATTCATAAAAACTCATCCCCCATCCGTATTCTCCATGGAAAGATTTCCCCTCTATTCCTGTCCTGATGGCAGCCCACAATGTTGGCTTTTCCATTTCTTTCTATCATCCTAGTGACATTGGTGATCAGAACAAATATAGAAGGAGAATCTCTGTAACGGGACATAAAAAGTGTTAAGAACCGGACAGAGGTTCTAACCTTTCCCTACTCTCTGTCTAGTGACCTCCTATGTATATATATATATATATATATATATATATATATATATATATATATATATATATATATATAGTGTCCCCAATATATATGTATGTATTTGGGTGATAAATGTTGTATTGTGTGCTTTGCATTTTATCTCATTATTCTAATACTTACTATCTGTGTCTTCCAACTTTGTGTGAAGAAAGGGGCAAAATCTACCCAGAAATTTCCAAATTCTCTTCCCATTTGCCCTAAGTCTATCCCTTTTAGGGGCAGACTCTTGGGGCTGTGGGGTTGGTCTGTGGTCCTCTGTTAAGAGTCCCGCTCGTAGTAATATTACAGACTCCTCCTTGTTGGTTTTCAGGAGATCCATCGCATCATATCCTCTCTTTCTCACAGTCAGCCAGTTCATGATTACAAATCACAAAGCAAAGCCTCAGAGAGAAAGAGAACACAACCACCTCTAGCAGAGTACAACGATGGAATGGCTCAAGGATGCTCTGCGAGCTCTATTTATAGGCAGCAGCTGATCACATGGCGGAGCCATGTGATGACAGTTAAGAAAACAAGGTCACATGACCTTTTTTTTTTTTTTTTTTTACCAGAGACATGACTATATAGGGAAAAAACATTGTTTATCCTATCTGGTGTTTATATGTCAGATTTTTTTGGCAAATTTCTTTTTAACTAAAAGAAATATGGAACATCTTTGCTCAGCTTACATCTGAATTATTCATTTTTTCTGTATCCAGCACATAATAAAATCATTTTATTTCTGTCTTTGGACACAATTCACAAAGCTATAACATTAGGACAAGGTTGTATTTTTATCCCTGTAACAGTCATGTTCAGATCTGCTGGCTCCCAACTGAAATTACTGGTCATGTGATCTTAGCCTGGTGATGGAAATACAAAATGTTGGCCATATAGTTTTTAACCCTTTGAGTGCCAGTCTGTAATATTCCCTCATTATAGGGACATTGTTCAGATTTCAGCACTGTGATAGTGTGAATGCCAATCGGTTATGTAATACTGTACACTAATGGGTTTCATATCTTTTTTCCTTCTTTGATAAATAGAACCTTATTTTGGTGGTGTTTATTATCCTTTTTTTTTTTTTTTTGTTACTATATAATAAAAAAGAAAAATTTAACAATATGATAGTTCTTCAGCCCTGGGGATCTAGTCTTGGTACATGGCTTTTATAAGTCCACATCCCTAACAGATATTAAATGCTGAGTAACCATACTTAAATTTTCAGGCCTCAAAACATAGCAATCCTAATGTGATATCTGACCACACTGAGATCTTAGTGCCAACGACCACAGATCAGCTACAAAGAGGAAGCCATACTGGGCTCATTACATACTGTGCTTTCTGCTAAGTAGCTCTTGTGCTCTAGGGCTTCTTCACACCATATCCATTGAGCTGTGTTTTTCTGCACACCACCGCGCATGTATGGTGTGAAAAAATTCCTATGCCCAGTACACATAAGAGACATCGGCTGCTTCAATAAAAACCGGCCAACAGGCTTTACTGTCCTCCCTCTCAATGCAATCCCATTTGCAGACCCCGGCTGTTCCTTTATGTTCCGTACAGAGATTACTTCAGTCCTATCCCACATGGAAGAAAAATATATTTAAAATATATTTTAAAAAAACATTTTTTATTTTTCCCAAATATATTGGACATATATTTAAAATGCTACAATTTTGGCCATATTCAATATATTTCTAAAATTTTTATCCCAAATATATTGGAAATATATTTGAAATGCTACAATTTTGGCCATTTTCAATATATTTCAAAATATTTTTTCCCTAAATATATTGGAAATACGTTTTTCTTCCATATGGGAGGAGCTGCCACTAAAGTATATGGACTATTACAGACTCTTATGGACATTTAGGGTATTTTTACAAATCCAATTATTATTTTTTATCGTATATGCATTATGACAAGTAGTTGCTTTTGATTATTCTATACTCCTCTTTGCACCATTTTCACTTATATCCATTCCTTAATTCTGCTTATTGTACTTTGAAAATATTTCTAATCTTCTGTATTTGGTGTTCTCTCAGTAGTTGTAATTTAATCAGAGTATAGCATCAAGTCAGTTAAACTCCCGGAATATTGATCTGGTCAGTTAAGTGGCAGATGGGGTTGTTAATCAGTTTCAGCTGCTTTGGTGTTAATGAAATTAACCTCTTGCAGACCGCTGCATGACTATATACGGCGGCGGTCAGCCCCTCCTAGGCAAAGTGACGTATATATACATCACTCGCCTGCGAGCCAATAGGGGGCAAGCGCACGCTGCTGGAGGCGCGCTCCCGCCCCCGCTCATTCTCGGATAACTCCAGCGCGAGTGACCGCCGGCTCGGATGTCCGCCGGTCATTTGCGATCATCCGTTACAGAGGGTGAAAGGCAGTCAGCCAATGTAAACAATGCCGCCCGTCATTCTCCCTGGTGTAACTGCAGAGATCATATGATCCTGCTTTAGGATCGTTTGTCTCTGTGGTTACTTGAAAAGCCACGCCCCTTTACAGTAAGAAGCACGCCCCTAGGGGCACATTTAACCCCTGCCTCTTCAATAAAGTTAACCCCTTCCCTGCCAGTGTCATTTTTACAGTAACAGTGCATATGTATAGCACTGATTACTGTAGTAATGTCACTGGTACCATCAAAAATGTCAGTCAAGGGTCCGATCTGTCCGCCGCAATGTCGCAGTCCCACAAAAAAAATCGTAGATCTCTGCCATTACTCGTTAAAAAAAAAAACACAAAAAATGACAGAAATCTTTCCCTTAGTTAGTAAAGGCAATAACTTTTGCGCAAACCAATCAAAATACGCTTATTGCGATTTTTTTTTTACCAAACATATGTAGCAGAAAACAAATTGGCCAAAAATGTTAAAAAATTTAGATTTTTACATTTTTTTGGGGGGAATTTCATATAAAAAAAAATGTGAAAAATATTGTTATTTTTGCAAAATTGACGCTATTTTTGTTTAAAGCGCATGATCAAAAAATCGCACAGGTGATCAAATACCACCAAAAGAAAGCTCTGTTTGTGGGAAAAAAAGGACATCAATTTCATTTGGGTACATTGTCACACGGCCACGCAATTGTCCATTAAAATCACACAGTGCCGAATCGCAAAATAGGCCCTGGTCAGGAAGGGGGTAAAATCTTCCGGTGCTTAAGTGGTTAACAGGTGCACTAGATGGGCAACAATGAGACGACCTCCAAAACAGGAAAAGTTTTACAGATGGAGACCAGTAAAAAAAAATCCCTACTCATCTTTTCTGATTGTTTTTCACTAGTTTTGCGTTTGGTCAATGTCAGTATCACTACTGGTAGCATGAGGTGATACCTGGACCCTATAGAGGTGTATATGTATGTAGGTATGTATATATATATATATATATATATATATATATGTGTGTTTGTGTGTGTGTGTGTGTGTGTGTGTGTGTGTGTGTGTATATATATATATATATATATATATATACTTACATTGTAGCGGGCCTCATTCCTATTGATTGTATACACGGCCTGTCACTGGGGAGGCGCTCACACTGACTTTGTATTCATTCATAGACCATGTATGTCTCCTGCATACCTGACCCCTGCAGCCCAACTGTCCCCTGCAGCCCAACTGTCACCTGAATTCACATAACGGCAGGCTGACAAAAGCTGCTGCTAATCACAAGTGCTATTACTGGCTGGACCTCCAGGTATGAGACTTTACAACAGATTCATAAAAACTCATCCCCCATCCGTATTCTCCATGGGAAGATTTCCCCTCTATTCCTGTCCTGATGGCAGCCCACAATGTTGGCTTTTCCATCACTTTCTATCCTGGTGACATTGGTGATCAGAAGAAATATAGAGGGAGAATCTCTGTAACGGGACATAGAAAGTGTTAAAAACCGGACAGAGGTTCTAACTCTTCCCTACTCTGTCTAGTGACCTCCTATGTATATATATATATATATATATATATATAGTGTCCCCAATATATATGTATGTATTTGGGTGATATATGTTGTATTGTGTGCTTTGCATTTTATCGCATTATTCTAATACTTACTATCTGTGTCTTCCAACTTTGTGTGAAGAAAAGGGCAAAATCTACCCAGAAATTTCCAAATTCTCTTCCCATTTGCCCTAAGTCTATCCCTTTTAGGGGCAGACTCTTGGGGCTGTGGGGTTGGTCTGTGGTCCTCTGTTAAGAGTCCCGCTCGTAGTAATATTACAGAATCCTCCTTGTTGGTTTTCAGGAGATCCATCGCATCATATCCTCTCTTTCTCACAGTCAGCCAGTTCATGATTACAAATCACAAAGCAAAGCCTCAGAGAGAAAGAGAACACAACCACCTCTAGCAGAGTACAACGATGGAATGGCTCAAGGATGCTCTGCGAGCTCTATTTATAGGCAGCAGCTGATCACATGGCGGAGCCATGTGATGACAGTTAAGAAAACAAGGTCACATGACCTTCTTTTTTTTTTTTTTTTTTTTTTACCAGAGACATGACTATATAGGGAAAAAAACATTGTTTATCCTATCTGGTGTTTATATGTCAGATGTTTTTTGGCAAATTTTTTTTAACTAAAAGAAATATGGAACATCTTTGCTCAGCTTACATCTGAATTATTCATTTTTTCTGTATCCGGCACATAATAAAATCATTTTATTTCTGTCTATGGACACAATTCACAAAGCTATAACATTAGGACAAGGTTGTATTTTTATCCCTGTAACAGTCATGTTCAGATCTGCTGGCTCCCAACTGAAATTACTGGTCATGTGATCTTAGCCTGGTGATGGAAATACAAAATGTTGGCCATATAGTTTTTAACCCTTTGAGTGCCAGTCTGTAATATTCCCTCATTATAGGGACATTGTTCAGATTTCAGCACTGTGATAGTGTGAATGCCAATCGGTTATGTAATACTGTACACTAATGGATTTCATATCTTTTTTCCTTCTTTGATAAATAGAACCTTATTTTGGTGGTGTTTATTATCCTTTTTTTTTTTTTTTGTTACTATATAATAAAAAAGAAAAATTTAACAATATGATAGTTCTTCAGCCCTGGGTATCTAGTCTTGGTACATGGCTTTTATAAGTCCACATCCCTAACAGATATTAAATGCTGAGTAACCATACTTAAATTTTCAGGCCTCAAAACATAGCAATCCTAATGTGATATCTGACCACACTGAGATCTTAGTGCCAACGACCACAGATCAGCTACAAAGAGGAAGCCATACTGGGCTCATTACATACTGTGCTTTCTGCTAAGTAGCTCTTGTACTCTAGGGCTTCTTCACACCATATCCATTGAGCTGTGTTTTTCTGCACACCACCGCGCATGTATGGTGTGAAAAAATTCCTATGCCCAGTACACATAAGAGACATCGGCTGCTTCAATAAAAACCGGCCAACGGGCTTTACTGTCCTCCCTCTCAATGCAATCCCATTTGCAGACCCCGGCTGTTCCTTTATGTTCCCTACAGAGATTACTTCAGTCCCACTGAGGAGCTGCCACTAAAGTATATGGACTATTACAGACTCTTATGGACATTTAGGGTATTTTTACAAATCCAATTATTATTTCTCTAGCGCTCATTGACAGACGTAGTCCTCGGTGATACACCACCTTCGGGTTATGTTGCCTCCACAGGAGCAGGACTAGACAGGAAATTAAAAAGCTCTGGCCACACCCCAGGGGCAGTCCCAGAGGGTATATCCTCTCTCTCTCTGCCTCAGCAAATCAGTTATTTTCTGTCTAGTTAGGAGTAAGGACCTAGATACCTTGCTGGGATCTTAGGTCCTGGCAAGAATTTTTTCTTAAAGGATTTTTTTAGACAGCTTTTTTCTCCAGTGTTCCTGTGAGATCTTCAAGCAAGAAAGCTGAACTGGGCGACGGGCTGGATGTTGAGATCCGGTGGTCACCCCAGTTCAGCCTACGAGCGGGTGCAGGCCATAGCTCCACGCTGGGTCGGCCGCGACAAAGTCCCATTAAAGGACTGTCCACGCGAGTTAAACGTCTCGCTGAAACGCCAAAGACCATGAGTCACGGCGTCCGTATCGGTCGACAGCCCTCCCGCCCCGGTGGAGAGGGGTACTGTCAGGAGTTGGTGCCCGCCTGGTTCCGGTATGGTGAGTAGTATGTTCCCCCTTTCCCCCTGACGGGTTTTGTGGTGAACGCGGGCCCCTCTCTGTATGGTAAGATAGAGTCCCTTTCTATCCTACAACATGACACAGATCCTCCTACTTTGAGTGTGATTTTATGTGTGCAAAAAGCCAGGAGGCTTGGTTTGGGAGCTAACAATCTAATTGTATACATGTTTTAAAGATGTAATCTGTGGCATTCTGGGAATCTTATGGGTTAAGAATAAGCTACCTACCAGTCAGAAGCCACGGACATGTAGACTGCCTTCCTAATCAGATCTCCAGCTATTAGCAGGCCTCCCGAACGGCCATGCGGTCCGCCAGGGCCGGTACCGCCAACCACGCCATATCCCCATGCAGTGAGAGTGTTGTGTGCCCTGCAGCACACCGCTATTCAGTACGGGCCGCCGCCATTTTTTTTGCTGGATCGCACGAGCCGCCATTTTGGCGTAGCCTCGTGTCTCCAGCATGGGGGCGGCCATGTTTGAGGTGATCCAAACACCTCGTGGAGCTTGGGGGAGGCACCGGAAGGCGTACAGAGGGGCGGAGCCGCCTCCTTTCTTCCTGGGCAGCCAGCCAAAAGACTTCCTGTTTGTTAAGACAGCGCTGTAACCTGTTGCAGTTAAACTCTGAGCATCAAGTGGTGAGCCTGGGGGTCTATCTCTCTCTCTCTCTCGATCGATATGGATCCCTAGCAGGTAACACTAAGGGGCTTTTGTGGCGCTGGGGGTCGAAAAAAAAAAAAAAAAAAAGAGAAAAGTTTTATTTTTGAATTATATTATCCAGGAAGTAACGAGTTATCATGGACCCTGCCACACATATTCCCCCACCTGTTTCCCTCGAGGGGGCCACGGGACCCGCCAGTGCACAGAGTATAGAGTCATTTACAGCAATTTTGGAGTCTATGGTGGCTCGGGTGGAGGCGGCCTGTCAGGGACGGGGGTCAAGGAAGCGACCCCCGCCTACCCCTATACCATCTGACACCTCTGACTCAGATTCAGAGGTGGTCACGGCAGTTGCAGGTTCCTCTGCAAGGGCTGTTATCCCAGGTAAAGCCCCCTCAGACAGTGAGGAGGACGCTTCTTCTCCTGCTATTATTCAGGAAGAAGCATTGGTGGACGCACTAGTTGTAGCAGTGCAGGAAACCTTAAAACTTGAGGCTTTACCGGCAGAGGCAACTGAAACAGAGATTCCTTTTGGTACTAATAAGCCCATCAAGATGATGAAGGCTTTTCCTGTACCTAAATGTTTCGGTAATCAGATTAAAGGAGAATGGGAGCATTCTAAACGTACCTTTACTATTTCCAAGCGTATTGCTAGATGCTATCCGTTTGAGGAATCCATCATTAAGAAATGGACGGTACCACCAGTCGTGGATCCGCCTATTTCCAGGCTGAATAAAGCCACGGTTATTCCAGTGGAGGACACTTCGTCCTTTAAGGATCCGGTGGATCGAAAGATGGAAGCAGAGTCCCGCACCATCTTCTCTCTGATAGGGTCAGCTTTTAGACCAGTAATTGTTATTGGTCTAGTTTCCCAGACACTTACGGAATGGGCGAAAATGGTACGCCAAGATCTTAGGGGAAAAGATATTCCCCAGGAGACATCTGATTTGATGGAACAGATTATACAAGGGCTACAGTTTATCTGTGACGCAGCCTTGGACACTACTCCCTTATTAGGGCATGCATCTAAGACAGCGGTGATCCTCAGACGTGTGCTGTGGTTAAAATGCTGGTCAGCTGACCTAGGTTCCAAGAAGACCTTGACAAATCTCCCCTTTCAGGGGAATCGTCTATTTGGGGCCAACCTAGATGAAATCATTAAGGATGCCACTGGGGGCAAGAGCACTTTTTTGCCACAGGCTGCTAAAGCTAAGGGACCTCGCAACAAGCGAGGACCTTTCTTTACCGCCCATAAAGGGCGCCCGGCTGGTACTAGCGGGAAAGGCAAGACTCCTCCAGGAGGGTTCAAGAAGGGCTGATCGGACAAGCAAAGGACCAACCCAGCCAAACCCGAAGCAAAGGAGTACACAGCCTGAAGGTGCGCCCCCACCCGGTTTCAGGGTGGGGGGACGTTTTCACCGGTATTCAGGACATTAGATCGAGCATCAACCACTACTACCGGTGCGATTCTTCCCTTCCAACATTTAAGTACTACAGGAAGCGGTAATTACCGTTCCCTGAATAGATCTTTTCCTTTACCTTTTCCTAAGATTAGTCCCGATACCTCACAGGAATCGGATCTGGTTAACCAGATAGGCCAAGTAGCCTCTAGTCGGGTGACTTCGGTCCCTGAGGTTCAACCAGAAAAGATCACCTTTCCTGATAACTATCAGGTATCTGATAAATGTGTGGGAACAGAAAACGACCAGACTTTCTCGGATGGTCGGGGCCAGATACCTCTAGGGACGCCTGGTTCAGATCCAATCAGCGCCAGTGGTCCTAGAAATTCTAGGCTGGCCTCCTCAAGCCGGCCTGGCCGACTTGGACATGTTAGTCGTAGACGTTCCGTGGGAACTTCGTCTCAGGGAGTGTCTGTGGTCTCAAGGACCAATTTACCATCATGCTTTACAGTCGCTGGGTTTAATGGCCTGGCCATTGAGACCCAAGTACTGAAGGACAGAGGTTTGTCAGCTTCAGTCATTCCTACCCTTATTAAAGCAAGGAAAGCGACTTCCAGCAAAGTCTATTATCACACATGGAAAACTTATATTGCGTGGTGCGAATCTTTAGGATTTCCTCCACGTACCTATTCGGTGTCTCGAATATTGGCCTTTTTGCAACAAGGGGTTGAGCAGAAGCTAGCCTTGAGCACCATCATGGGTCAAGTTTCAGCATTAGCAATCTTCTTTCAGAAGCCTTTAGCTACCAAATCCTTGGTGCGGAATTTCATCCAGGGGGTGCGGCACCTGGCTCCTCCAGTCCGCGCGCCCTTACCGCCTTGGGATCTTAATTTGGTTTTGTCGGTTCTACAGAAACCTCCTTTTGAAAACATCAGGGAGATTCCCTTGCTTACTTTATCCCAGAAAGTGGCCTTCTTGGTGGCTATTACTTCTGCTCGCAGGGTGTCAGAACTGGCTGCATTATCATGCCAGTCTCCATACCTAGTGATTCATAGGGATAAGGTAGTACTTCATCCTAAGCCATCTTTTCTTCCCAAGGTGGTTTCAGTTTTTCATCTGAATGAAGATATTGTACTACCTTCCTTGTGTCCTCAGCCCAAGCATCATCGGGAACATGCGTTGCATTCCTTAGATGTGGTTCGGGCAATCAGGGTATACCTGAAAGCTACGGAATCATTCCGTAAGACGGATTCACTTTTTGTGATCACGGATGGCCCCAGAAAGGGTTTGCCTGCATCTGCCGCGACCATTGCCAAATGGATTAGACAAACGGTGGTACAGGCTTATTCTATTAAGGGTCAGAGTCCTCCGTTCCCTGTTAGGGCGCACTCCACTCGAGCGCTCAGTACTTCCTGGGCCTTTCGCCATCAGGCGTCAGTGGTCCAGGTATGTAAGGCGGCCACCTGGTCGTCGGTACATACCTTTACAAAATTCTATAAAATTGATGTGACGGCATCGGCGGATGCCTCATTTGGCCGCAAGGTTTTGCAGGCCGCAATTTGAGGAAACCGGTGGTCTACCTCGAGGGTTTTTTTCTGTTTGAAAAAAAAAAAAAAAAAAATTTGTTTTCTCTTTTTTTGTTGAGTCTCATCATTAAGGATGAGCATTGTAAACTTCTAGTTGGCACCGGTTGGGCCTTCTAGATTGGGATTTGATTTCCATTTTCCCACCCCTCAGTTGTGATACTGCTCTGGGACGTCCCGAAGGTGGTGTATCACCGAGGACTACGTCTGTCAATGAGCGCTAGAGAAAAATGGATTTTTGTAAAATCTTACCGTAAAATCCTTTTCTCTTAGCTCATTGACAGACGTAGTCCCCGCCCCTCTGTTTTTTTGAGTTGGGTTAAAATCTCTAAAGACTGCTTTTTCACATAACTGATTTGCTGAGGCAGAGAGAGAGAGGATATACCCTCTGGGACTGCCCCTGGGGTGTGGCCAGAGCTTTTTAATTTCCTGTCTAGTCCTGCTCCTGTGGAGGCAACATAACCCGAAGGTGGTGTATCACCGAGGACTACGTCTGTCAATGAGCTAAGAGAAAAGGATTTTACGGTAAGATTTTACAAAATCCATTTTTTTTATCGTATATGCATTATGACAAGTAGTTGCTTTTGATTATTCTATACTCCTCTTTGCACCATTTTCACTTATATCAATTCCATCATTCTGCTTATTGTATTTTGAAAATATTTCTAATCTTCTGTATTTGGTGTTCTCTCAGTAGTTGTAATTTAATCAGAGTATAGCATCAAGTCAGTTAAACTCCCGGAATATTGATCTGGTCAGTTAAGTGGCAGATGGGGTTGTTAATCAGTTTCAGCTGCTTTGGTGTTAATGAAATTAACCTCTTGCAGACCGCTGCATGACTATATACGGCGGCGGTCAGCCCCTCCTAGGCATAGTGACGTATATATACATCACTCGCCTGCGAGCCAATAGGGGGCAAGCGCACGCTGCTGGAGGCGCGCTCCCGCCCCCGCTCATTCTCGGATAACTCCAGCGCGAGTGACCACCGGCTCGGATGTCCGCCGGTCATTTGCGATCATCCGTTACAGAGGGTGAAAGGCAGTCAGCCAATGTAAACAATGCCGCCCGTCATTCTCCCTGGTGTAACTGCAGAGATCATATGATCCTGCTTTAGGATCGTTTGTCTCTGTGGTTACTTGAAAAGCCACGCCCCTTTACAGTAACAAGCACGCCCCTAGGGACACATTTAACCCCTGCCTCTTCAATAAAGTTAAACCCTTCCCTGCCAGTGTCATTTTTACAGTAACAGTGCATATGTATAGCACTGATTACTGTAGTAATGTCACTGGTACCATCAAAAATGTCAGTCAAGGGTCCGATCTGTCCGTCCGCAATGTCGCAGTCCCACAAAAAAAATCGTAGATCTCTGCCATTACTCGTTAAAAAAAAAACACAAAAAATGACAGAAATCTTTCCCTTAGTTAGTAAAGGCAATAACTTTTGCGCAAACCAATCAAAATACGCTTATTGCGATTTTTTTTTTTTACCAAACATATGTAGCAGAAAACAAATTGGCCAAAAATGTTAAAAAATTTAGATTTTTACATTTTTTGGGGGGGAATTTCATATAAAAAAAAATGTGAAAAATATTGTTATTTTTGCAAAATTGACGCTATTTTTGTTTATAGCGCATGATCAAAAAATCGCACAGGTGATCAAATACCACCAAAAGAAAGCTCTGTTTGTGGGAAAAAAAGGACATCAATTTCATTTGGGTACAATGTCACACGGCCACGCAATTTTCCATTAAAATCACACAGTGCCGAATCGCAAAATAGGCCCTGGTCAGGAAGGGGGTAAAATCTTCCGGTGCTTAAGTGGTTAACAGGTGCACTAGATGGGCAACAATGAGACGACCTCCAAAACAGGAAAAGTTTTACAGATGGAGACCAGTAAAAAAAAATCCCTACTCATCTTTTCTGATAGTTTTTCACTAGTTTTGCGTTTGGCCAATGTCAGTATCACTACTGGTAGCATGAGGTGATACCTGGACCCTATAGAGGTGTATATGTATGTAGGTATGTATATATATATATATATATATATATATATGTGTATGTGTGTGTGTGTGTATATATATATATATCTACACATTGTAGCGGGCCTCATTCCTATTGATTGTATACACAGCCTGTCACTGGGGAGGCGCTCACACTGACTTTGTATTCATTCATAGACCATGTATGTCTCCTGCACACCTGACCCCTGCAGCCCAACTGTCCCCTGCAGCCCAACTGTCACCTGAATTCACATAACGGCAGGCTGACAAATGTAATCACAAGTGCTATTATTGGCTGGACCTCCAGGTATGAGACTTTACAACAGATTCATAAAAACTCATCCCTCATCCGTATTCTCCATGGGAAGATTTCCCCTCTATTCCTGTCCTGATGGCAGCCCACAATGTTGGCTTTTCCATCACTTTCTATCCTGGTGACATTGGTGATCAGAAGAAATATAGAGGGAGAATCTCTGTAACGGGACATAGAAAGTGTTAAAAACCAGACAGAGGTTCTAACCTTTCCCTACTCTGTCTAGTGACCTCCTATGTATATATATATATATATATATATATATATATAGTGTCCCCAATATATATGTATGTAT
The DNA here is from genome assembly GCF_965119305.1 of Pelophylax lessonae. NCBI lineage: Eukaryota > Metazoa > Chordata > Amphibia > Anura > Ranidae > Pelophylax > Pelophylax lessonae. The sequence continues at coordinate 69,829,567 of NC_138777.1, forward strand.
TTGGGTGATATATGTTGTATTGTGTGCTTTGCATTTTATCGCATTATTCTAATACTTACTATCTGTGTCTTCCAACTTTGTGTGAAGAAAAGGGCAAAATCTACCCAGAAATTTCCAAATTCTCTTCCCATTTGCCCTAAGTCTATCCCTTTTAGGGGCAGACTCTTGGGGCTGTGGGGTTGGTCTGTGGTCCTCTGTTAAGAGTCCCGCTCGTAGTAATATTACAGACTCCTCCTTGTTGGTTTTCAGGAGATCCATCGCATCATATCCTCTCTTTCTCACAGTCAGCCAGTTCATGATTACAAATCACAAAGCAAAGCCTCAGAGAGAAAGAGAACACAACCACCTCTAGCAGAGTACAACGATGGAATGGCTCAAGGATGCTCTGCGAGCTCTATTTATAGGCAGCAGCTGATCACATGGCGGAGCCATGTGATGACAGTTAAGAAAACAAGGTCACATGACCTTCTTTTTTTTTTTTTTTTTTTTTTACCAGAGACATGACTATATAGGGAAAAAAACATTGTTTATCCTATCTGGTGTTTATATGTCAGATGTTTTTTGGCAAATTTTTTTTAACTAAAAGAAATATGGAACATCTTTGCTCAGTTTACATCTGAATTATTCATTTTTTCTGTATCCGGCACATAATAAAATCATTTTATTTCTGTCTATGGACACAATTCACAAAGCTATAACATTAGGACAAGGGTGTATTTTTATCCCTGTAACAGTCATGTTCAGATCTGCTGGCTCCCAACTGAAATTACTGGTCATGTGATCTTAGCCTGGTGATGGAAATACAAAATGTTGGCCATATAGTTTTTAACCCTTTGAGTGCCAGTCTGTAATATTCCCTCATTATAAGGACATTGTTCAGATTTCAGCACTGTGATAGTGTGAATGCCAATCAGTTATGTAATACTGTACACTAATGGATTTCATATCTTTTTTTCTTCTTTGATAAATAGAACCTTATTTTGGTGGTGTTTATTATCCTTCTTTTTTTTTTTTTTGTTACTATATAATAAAAAAGAAAAATGTAACAATATGGTAGTTCTTCAGCCCTGGGTATCTAGTCTCGGTACATGGCTTTTATAAGTCCACATCCCTAACAGATATTAAATGCTGAGTAACCATACTTAAATTTTCAGGCCTCAAAACATAGCAATCCTAATGTGATCTCTGACCACACTGAGATCTTAGTGCCAACGACCACAGATCAGCTACAAAGAGGAAGCCATACTGGGCTCATTACATTACATTGCTTTCTGCTAAGTAGCTCTTGTACTCTAGGGCTTCTTCATATCCATTGAGCTGTGTTTTTCTGCACACCACCGCGCATGTATGGTGTGAAAAAATTCCTATGCCCAGTACACATAGGAGACATCGGCTGCTTCAATAAAAACCGGCCAACGGGCTTTACTGTCCTCCCTCTCAATGCAATCCCATTTGCAGACCCCGGCTGTTCCTTTATGTTCCGTACAGAGATTACTTCAGTCCCATTGAGGAGCTGCCACTAAAGTATATGGACTATTATAGACTCTTATGGACTTTTAGGGTATTTTTACAAATCCAATTATTATTTTTTATCGTATTTGCATTATGACAAGTAGTTGCTTTTGATTATTCTATACTCCTCTTTGCACCATTTTCACTTATATCAATTCCATCATTCTGCTTATTGTATTTTGAAAATATTTCTAATCTTCTGTATTTGGTGTTCTCTCAGTAGTTGTAATTTAATCAGAGTATAGCATCAAATCAATTAAACTCCTGGAATATGAATCTGGTCAGTTAAGTGGCAGATGGGGTTGTTAATCAGTTTCAGCTGCTTTGGTGTTAATGAAATTAACAGGTGCACTAGATGGGCAACAATGAGACGACCTCCAAAACAGGAAAAGTTTTACAGATGGAGACCAGTAAAAAAAAAACTCCCTACTCATCTTTTCTGATTTGTTTTTCACTAGTTTTGCATTTGGCCAATGTCAGTATCACTACTGGTAGCATGAGGGGATACCTGGACCCTGTAGAGGTGTATATGTATGTAGGTATGTGTGTGTGTGTGTGTATATATATATATATATATATATATATATATATGTGTGTGTGTGTGTGTGTATATACAGCTGCAAGAAAAAGTATGTGAACCCTTTGGAATGATATGGATTTCTGCACAAATTGGTCATAAAATGTGATCTGATCATCATCTAAGTCACAACAATAGACAATCACAGTCTGCCTAAACTAATAACACACAAAGAATGAAATGTTGCCATGTTTTTGTTGAACACACCATGTTAACATTCACATTGCAGGTGGAAAAAGTATGTGACCCCTTGGATTTAATGACTGGTTGAACCTCCTTTGGCAGCAATAACTTCAACCAAACGTTTCCTGTAGTTGCAGATCAGACGTGCACAACGGTCAGGAGTAATTCTTGACCATTCCTCTTTACAGAACTGTTTCAGTTCAGCAATATTCTTGGGATGTCTGGTGTGAATCGCTTTCTTGAGGTCATGCCACAGCATCTCAATCGGGTTGAGGTCAGGACTCTGACTGGGCCACTTCAGAAGGCGTATTTTCTTCTGTTTAAAGCGGAGTTCCGGGCACAAAAAAGTTTTTTTTTTTTTTGTGCCCCTCCGCTAGGTATGCCGCACCTGAAAAGGAATTGGATAGTTATTTTTTTTTTTTTTGTTTACTCACCTTTTTATTGACGATCGTAAATACTCACCTATGACAGCTTCCTCCTCCAGCGCCGCGGCTCACCCCGTCACTTCCTGCCTCGCGATGATTCCTGGGAGCTAAACGTCATAGCTCCCAGGAATCAATGCGCCGCACCGGCCCCGCTCGTCATTTCCGGGCGACGCCGCATTCCCCTGCTAAACAGCTTCTGGGCATGCCCAGAAGCTGTTTAGGAATGCGGCGCCGCACCGGAAGTGACGAGAGGGGCCGGTGCAGCGCATTCTGGGACACGAAGACGCGGAAGAAGACGGAGAAGAGGACCGCGCCGGCTTCAGCTGCCCACAACCGAGATGGAAACGCTGTGGAAGAAAACTTCTAAGTAAGTATTTCTTCTTAAAGGTAAGTGCGAACCGGGACAGATCAGAGGCTAGCCATTGTGGAATGTGCTAGCCCTGACTGTCCCGGGGGTATGTTCAAAAAAAAAAACGATTCTCTGCCCGGAACTCCGCTTTAAGCCATTCTGTTGTTGATTTACTTCTATGCTTTGGGTCATTGTCCTTTTGCAACACCCATCTTCTGTTGAGCTTCAGCTGGTAGACAGATGGCCTTAAGTTCTCCTGCAAAATGTCTTGATAAACTTGGGAATTCATTTTTACTTCGATGATAGCAATCTGTCCAGGCCCTGACGCAGCAAAGCAGTCGCAAACTATGATGCCCCCACCACCATACTTCACAGTTGGGATGAGGTTTTGATGTTGGTGTGCTGTGCCTCTTTTTTCACCACACATAGTGTTGTGTGTTTCTTTCAAACAACTCAATTTTGGTTTCATCTGTCCACAGAATATTTTGCCAGTACTGCTGTGGAACATCCAGGTGCTCTTGTGCAAACTTCCTCTGTGGTATCCTCCCATGAAATCCATTCTTGTTTAGTGTTTTACGTATTGTAGATTCGCTAACAGGGATGTTAGCATTTGCCAGTGACTTTTGTAAGTCTTTAGCTGACACTCTAGGATTCTTCTTCACCTCATTGAGCAGTCTGCACTGTGCTCTTGCAGTCATCTTTACAGGACGGCCACTCCTAGGGAGAGTAGCAGCAGTGCTAAACTTTCTCCATTTATAGACAATTTGTCTTACCGTGGACTGATGAACAGCAAGGCTTTTGGAGATACTTTTATAACCCTTTCCAGCTTTATGCAAGTCAACAATTATTAATTGTAGGTCTTCTGAGAGCTTTTTTGTGCGAGGCATCATTCACATCAGGCAATGCTTCTTGTGAAAAGCAAACCCAGAACTGGTTTGTGTTTTTTATAGGGCAGGGCAGCTGTAACCAACACCTCCAATCTCATCTCATTGATTGGACTCCAGTTGGCTGACATCTCACTCCAATTAGCTCTTGGAGATGTCATTAGTCTAGGGGTTCACATACTTTTTTCCACCTGCACTGTGAATGTTTACATGGTATGTTCAATAAAAACATGGCAACATTTCATTCTTTGTGTGTTATTAGTTTAAGCAGACTGTGATTGTATATTGTTGTGACTTGGATGATGATCAGATCACATTTTATGACCAATTTGTGCAGAAATCTATATCATTCCAAAGAGTTCACATACTTTTTCTTGCAGTTGTATGTATGTATGTATGTGTATATATATATATACACACACACATTGTAGCGGGCCTCATTCCTATTGATTGTATACACAGCCTGTCACTGGGGAGGCGCTCACACTGACTTTGTATTCATTCATAGACCATGTATGTCTCCTGCACACCTGACCCCTGCAGCCCAACTGTCACCTGAATTCACATAACGGCAGGCTGACAAATGTAATCACAAGTGCTATTACTGGCTGGACCTCCAGGTATGAGACTTTACAACAGATTCATAAAAACTCATCCCTCATCCGTATTCTCCATGGGAAGATTTCCCCTCTATTCCTGTCCTGATGGCAGCCCACAATGTTGGCTTTTCCATCACTTTCTATCCTGGTGACATTGGTGATCAGAAGAAATATAGAGGGAGAATCTCTGTAACGGGACATAGAAAGTGTTAAAAACCGGACAGAGGTTCTAACTCTTCCCTACTCTGTCTAGTGACCTCCTATGTATATATATATATATAGTGTCCCCAATATATATGTATGTATTTGGGTGATAAATGTTGTATTGTGTGCTTTGCATTTTATCTCATTATTCTAATACTTACTATCTGTGTCTTCCAACTTTGTGTGAAGAAAAGGGCAAAATCTACCCAGAAATTTCCAAATTCTCTTCCCATTTGCCCTAAGTCTATCCCTTTTAGGGGCAGACTCTTGGGGCTGTGGGGTTGGTCTGTGGTCCTCTGTTAAGAGTCCCGCTCGTAGTAATATTACAGACTCCTCCTTGTTGGTTTTCAGGAGATCCATCGCATCATATCCTCTCTTTCTCACAGTCAGCCAGTTCATGATTACAAATCACAAAGCAAAGCCTCAGAGAGAAAGAGAACACAACCACCTCTAGCAGAGTACAACGATGGAATGGCTCAAGGATGCTCTGCGAGCTCTATTTATAGGCAGCAGCTGAGGGGGGCGGAGCCAGGTGATGACAGTTAAGAAAACAAGGTCACATGACCTTTTTTTTTTTTTTTTTTTTTTACCAGAGTCATGACTATATAGGGAAAAAACATTGTTTATCCTATCTGGTGTTTATATGTCAGATTTTTGGCAATTATTTTTAACTAAAAGAAATATGGAACATCTTTGCTCAGCTTACAAGACTCTAGTAGACATCCCAGATGTGATAAATTTGAAACACAAACGCATGAATTATAATCTAATCAATAATATAATTTTATTATATAATATATAATATATATAATAAAATTATATTATTGATTAGATTATAATTCATGCGTTATATATTATATATATATATACACACACATATATATATATATGTGTGTGTGTGTGTGTATATATATATATATATATATATATATATATATATATATATATATATATATATATATAATATAAATGTGTTATGTGTTTGTGTTTTGTGCAACGTTTGAATTTCCCTCCCAGTTCCGCTCCCATGCAGCATTGCTGCTGCAGGGAACGGAACTAGGAAGTCATCTTACCGATGGACGAGCGGCGGGGATCTCGGCTGGCGGTCACAGCAATGAGAGATCATCGCTGGATCGCCAGGAGAAGGTAAGAGACACCGCTGCGCGCTCTGCACATCTACCCCGAGCGTGACTCAGGGATACCGATTCTAGTCTAAAAAATCCACCCTGAGTCACGCTCGGGGATACCGCCAGGGAGGTTAATGCATTAAACACTTTACGACCGGCTCACGAGGATTTACTGCGGTACTCTTACAGGCAACGTGACATAGACCTACGTTGCTCGCCCACGAGCCTCCAGCGGCGGCGTGCTCCCATCCCCGCTCTTTCCATGGGGAGTCAGCGCGTGTGACTGGCGGCCCTGATGGCCGCCGGCCCACTCGCGATCTCCCACAGGAGAGGGAGAAAGACAGATGGCTGATGTAAACACAGCCGTCTGTCATTCTCACTGATGTAAGCACAGAGGCTATGCGATCCGGCTATATAGGATCACATGTCTCTATGGGTACTTTACTAGCTATGCCCCCTGACAGTTAGAATCACACCCCTAGGGACACACTTAACCCCTTGATCACCAATAAAGTTAACCCCTTCCCTGCCAGTATCATTAGTACAGTAACAGTGCAGATTTGGTACCCCCAAAAGTGTAAAAAATGTCAGTCAGGGGTCCGATCTGTCCGCCGCAATGTCGGAGTCCCACAAAAAAAATCGCAGATCGCCACCATTACTAGTTAAAAAAAAAACAATAAAAATGACATAAATCTTTCCCATAGTTAGTAAACGCAAACCAAACAAAATACACTTATTATGATTTTTTTTACCAAAAATATGTAGCAGAAAAAAATTGGCCTAAAATGTTAAAAAATTTTGAGTTTCTACATTTTTTTTGAGAATTTCATATAAAAAAATGTGAAAAATATTGTTCTTTTTTCAAAATTGTTGCTTTTTTTTTTGTTTATAGCGCAAAAAAATAAAAATCACACAGGTGATCAAATACCACCAAAAGAAAGCTCTGTTTGTGGGAAAAAAAGGACATCAATTTAATTTGGGTACAGCGTCTCTCCCTCCTGATTGGCTGAGACACAGCAATGGTGTCATTGGCTTTCACAGCTGTCAATCGAACTCAGTAACTCAGGAGAGAGAAGAGGCGGGGGCCAAACGGCAGCTCCGTGTCTGAATGGATACACAGAGTTGCAGCTCGGCTTGGATGCCGTCATGACAAGCTGCTTGCTGTGGGGGCACTCGACAGGGGGGAGGGACTAGGAGCATGGAAAAGGGAACCGGGAAAAGGAGGATTCAAACCACCCTGTGCAAAATCATTTTACAGGGCAGTTTGTTTATTTTGTTATTTATTTTTTTAAACAAGACTTTACAATCACTTTAAGAGCGAGTTCACACTGCCGCGACCATAAGTCCCCCCCATGTCGGAGCGACTTTTTACCGCGACTTGTGAATTATTTTGCGCGACTTATATGACAGACGACTTTGTTTTTGGCCAATCAGAATATGATGTGTTGTGACCTAATTCCCATTTTCTGTTTTTTTTTTACTCATTTCCTCATTGCCCACCAGTGCCACGTATCAGTGTCACCAGTGCCACTGCCCACCAGTGCCACGTATGTGTCCACCAGTGCCACTGCCCACTAGTGCCATGCATCAGTGTCCACCAGTGCCACTGCCCACCAGTGCCACGTATGTGTCCACCAGTGCCACTGCCCACCAGTGCCACATATCAGTGTCACGAATCAGTGTCCACCAGTGCCACGTATCAGTGCCACAAATCACTGTCCACCAGTGCCACATATCAGTGCCACGTATCAGTGTCCACCAGTGCCACGTATCAGTGCCATGTATCAGTGCCACGAATCAGTGTCCACCAGTGCCACGTATCAGTGCCACTAATCAGTGTCCACCAGTGCCACATATCAGTGCCACGAATCAGTGTCCACCAGTGCCACGTATCAGTGCCACGTATCAGTGCCACTAATCAGTGTCCACCAGTGCCACGTATCAGTGCCACAAATCAGTGTACACCAGTGCCACGAATCAGTGCCACAAATCAGTGCCACAAATCAGTGTCCACCAGTGCCACGAATCAGTGCCACTAATCAGTGTCCACCAGTGCCACGTATCAGTGCCACGAATCAGTGTCAATCAGTGCCACGTATCAGTGCCATGTATCAGTGCCAAGAATCAGTGTCCACCAGTGCCACGTATCAGTGCCATGAATCAGTGTCCACCAGTGCCACGAATCAGTGTCCACCAGTGCCACGTATCAGTGCCACAAATCAGTGTCCACCAGTGCCACGTATCAGTGTCCACCAGTGCTACGTATCAGTGCCACGAATCAGTGTCCACCAGTGCCACATATCAGTGCCATGAATCAGTGTCCACCAGTGCCACTCACACAAACCAAGCAGAGATAATGGGATATATATACCATTATTTATTTATATATATATATATATATATATATATATATATATATATATATATATATATATATATATACCATATAGGCATGCCTGGCTAATCTCTTTCTTCTTCCTGGAAAGTCTGATAACAAGTCGCTTTAATTAAGATAAGTATTTGAAGTATATGGGACAAGTCGGATCACAGGTCGCCTCAAAGTAGTACAGGACCCTTTTCTGAAGTCGGAGCGACTTCAGTAGTGCCAATTAAGACGGCACTGATTGATTAACATTGCTTTTGTTATGTCAAGCATCCTGGGGCGACAAGTCTCCTCACAAGTCGTTCTAGTGTGAATGGGCTCGAAGTCCCTAAACCAGGGGTCTCCAAACTTTCTAAACGAAGGCCCAATTTACTGTCCTTCAAACTTTAGGGGAGCCAGACTGTGGCCAGTGGGAGTAGAAAATGTCCTGGTACCAGTGGAAGTAAACCATGCCCTGTCTTTGGTGTCAGTGAGAGGATTAGTGCCCCATCATTGGTGTCACTGGGAGGAATAGTGCCCCATCATTGGTATCACTGGGAGGAATAGTGCCTCATCATTGGTGTCAGTGGGAGGAATAGTGCTCCATCATTGGTGTCAGTGGGAGGAATATTTCCCCATCATTGGTGTCAGTGGGAGGAATAGTGCCCCATCATTGGTATAATTGGGAGGAATAGTGCCCCATCATTGGTATCATTGGGAGGAATAGTGCCCCATCATTGGTGTCAGTGGGAGGAATAGTGCTCCATCATTGGTGTCAGTGGGAGGAATATTTCCCCATCATTGGTGTCAGTGGGAGGAACAGTGCCCCATCATTGGTGTCAGTGGGAGGAATATTTCCCCATCATTGGTGTCAGTGGGAGGAACAGTGCCCCATCATTGGTGTCAGTGGGAGGAACAGTGCCCCATCATTGGTGTCAGTGGGAGGAACAGTGCCCCATCATTGGTGTCAGTGGGAGGAACAGTGCCCCATCATTGGTGTCAATGGGAGGAACAGTGCCCCATCATTGGTGTCAGTGGGAGGAACAGTGCCCCATCATTGGTGTCAGTGGGAGGAATAGTGCCCCATCATTGGTGTCAGTATGAGGAATATAGGGCCCCATCATTGGTGTCAGTGGGGGGAATATAGTGCCCCATCATTGGTGTCAGTGGGGGGAATATAGTGCCCCATCATTGGTGTCAGTGGGAGGAATAGTGCCCCATCATTGGTGTCAGTGGGAGGAATAGTGCCCCATCATTGGTGTCAGTGGGAGGAATAGTGTCCCATCATTGGTGTCAGTGGGAGGAATAGTGCCCCATCATTGGTGTCAGTGGGAGGAATAGTGCCCCATCATAGGTGTCAGTGGGAGGAATAGTGGAATGGGAGATTGGCATCATGGATGTGCAGCCGACAAATCTGCAGCAACTGTGTGATGCTATCCTGTCACTATGGTGCAAAATCTTTGAGGAATGTTTCCAACACCTTGTTGAATCTATTTGTAGCACCCTCCTAGATGCTAGGTGCTAGGTAGGGAGTGTATTTGCTCTGCCTGCTTATCAGGGGAGTGGCAGGTAAAACCTAGTTGCTCTTCTGCTTATCAGGGAGCAGGATTTGTAGTCAGGCCTGTTGCATGTGCTCAGGGTGTGATTCATCTGGGCTGAAGGAGTGTCCCCACTGTATCCAATAGGGAGGCCTGTTGGACAGTGGAGGACACTCGGCCAGTGACACACAGGCTTTTGTGGCTGTCCCAGTGGGTCGGCACAGACAGTGGTGCATCCTGGGATTGGCTATAAAAGCCAAGGGCACATGTGGCAGGGTGTCTTTGGGCGGGAAGCCAAGTCCCAGAAGGAGGGTACGGCTGTTTCTCCTTCTGCAGTTGTGAAAGGTGGTCACAGGCAGTCGGCCTGGTGAACCTGAAGGTGTTGCTGAACGCAGAGGTCCAATGGATGCTGACAAATGGAGTTTGGCGGTAACGGTGACTCTGGAAAAACAGTGTCCGTGAGTACAGAGGAACTTGCCCAGGGGTCTGCCAGGAAGAGGACCACTCCAGAAGCTAGGGTCAGCGGACGGGTGTCAGCACACCGGTATTGAGAGAAAAGGGGGTGCCAGTTTCAGAACCCTGAAGAGAATATTTACAAAGGAGCATTTAAAGTATCTTCACTAAGTGGCAAAGTGAGGCAGCGGCCTTGCTGCATTCTACAGTAAGCTGTCCTTCAGACTGTGAATAGTTAATAGTTGGAATATCCCACTCATCCCTTCTCCTATCCAAGTTCTCAATAAAACCACAAAAACCAACATCCCCTGGATTGATTATTGACTGAGCCAAGAACTTTTAATGCTGTTATCTGCTGTCTGTTGCTAAGGATAACCCAGGGTAATTCAGAAAGTGTAATTCTCAGCAGTCCTCTAGAGGGCAGTGCTACATATGCCACAAAGAATGGAGGCAATCCTGAAGGCAAAATAGGGTCCAACCCGGTACTCGCAAGGTGTAACTCATAAAGTGGAGGGTGAGTGTGCATTATACTTGTGGAAAAATATATAAAAAGATGAGATTGTGCCAAGTACCTAGATATTTAACATGTCAAGTTGTAAATTTGCATGTTTCCCTTGAAAGATGACAAATTTTGGTACCCCAAATTGTCCGCTTCTGCTGCGACCATTTCTAGATGGATCAGACAGACATTTTCAAGCCTATTCAATTAAGGGTCAGGTTCCTCCTTTCCCTGTTACGGCGCACTCTACTAGGGCTCAGTGCCTCCTGGGCCTTCACTTATCAGGCGTCAGTGATGCAGGTTTGCAAGGCGGCTACCTGGTTGTCTGTTCACACCTTTACAAAATGTTATAAAGTGGATGTGTTGGCATCTGCAGATGCTTCTTTTGGCCGCAAGGTTTTGCAGGCTGCTGTTTAGAGGACCTGATCCTCTTTGAGTGTGCATTGTTTTTATCAGGCGAGCTCCAGTTCTTGCTTGAGCTCCATGTTACCGGGTTGGCTATTGTTTAGCCTTTGAGAATTTATTTCTGCTGTTCTCAGCCCTTATGTTTAATACTGCTTTGGGACGTCCCGATGGTTAAGAAAATCAGGAGCTGTGTCTGTCAATGAACGATAGAGAAAATGGGATTTTGTCTTACAGTAAAATCCATTTCTCTGATGTTCATTGATGGACACAGCACCCACCCCTCTGTGGAGTTGTAATTCTTCTGACACTGCTTGTAACAAAACTGAGTGCATATAGCTGAGAGTGGGAGTATACCCCCTGGGACTGCCCATAGGTGTAGTCAAGCTTTTTTTCTGCCTTGTGTCCTATCCCTGTAGGGGGCAGTATAAACCAATGGTTAAGAAGATCAGAAGCTGTGTCCGTCAATGAACATCAGAGAAATGGATTTTGCTATAAGTCAAAAATCCAATTTTTCCCAGCAAGATATATTTTCTTTTTTGGAGTAATTAATGATGAAGAAATTGGCATTCATTAACCCCCTTAGCGGTGTCCCCGAGCGTGACTCGGGGTGGATTTTTCATGCTACTATCGGTATCCCCGAGTCACGCTCGGGGTGGATGTGCAGAGCGTGCAGTGGTGTCTCTTACCTTCTCCTGGCGATGCAGCGATGATCTCCCATTGCTGTGACCACCAGCCGAGATCCCCGCCTCTCGTCCCTCGGTCTGATGACTTCCTGGTTCAGTTCTCTGCAGCAGCAATGGTGCATGGGAGCGGAACTAGGGAGGGAAATTCAAATGTTGCACAAAACACAAACACATAACAGCGTCCTATGGTATACCCAGCCATAAGGCAGCATAGGAGCTCAATAGCGATTTATTTGCACATTGGCCCCATTATTTTTGGGGCATTTTGTTTTTTGTTGCTGTGTCACCTACGTTCTATTTGGAGTGTTTTTATCACCTGGGAGGTTTTTAGAGCATCAGCTGCAGTCTTTGATCGGGGGATTTTTTTATGGAGTTTTTACATGGACATTGTTTGTGAAGATTGATGTGAGTTTTTATGCAAGTTCAATAAAAGGAAAACCTTTTTGCACTATGAGAAGCATATTTCTTTTTCTTCCATGCTGAGTGTCCACCCCTACCCATAAGGAGAGCATCCACCCTCGTATCCACATACAGGAACAGCAGCATAAAGCGCTTTAGATTCCATTTGGCGTACGCCATTGGAATCCACACCATCTGGTAAGTGTGATACCTTACCCCATTTGGCACAGAGTGGTAGAACCCTTAAGAACCACCGTCACGCACGATTCTATCCAGCACACCAGAGACTTTTTGAGCACGATTTTGCACTTTAAAGATTTAATTAATTCACTGACTATTTTTGTTGTTAATTTTTATGTCACAATTTTTTATGTATATTTTATACTGCATATATTCTGCACTATTTGCATTGTATTTATTGTAAACATTTTCCACAAGTTTGCATACGCACTTTAGTGGATGATATATCACTATTGGA